>NW_028227263.1:84425306-85025306 GCF_978045245.1 Mus caroli
AAGAGCAAGAGACATAGCAGAACCATATGGCACAAGCTATTGTAGTGGGGTGCTTGTTATTACAATATGTTAGAGGATTGCTAAACACAGGGAAAAATGCTTTGTAAAGATATGGAACCTAGTGAAATTAAGATTCAACAAGTCAGAGAATTATCCTTTATTTATTAGCTATGGATAACATCAAATATGTACTTCATACTTTCCACAGAGAAAAAAAGAATTCTTTTTGTCGTTGTTGTTGTTGTTTTTCTTGATCTTACTGGCTATCAATTCTGTCAAGTCTGCAAATATTTTATTGGTTATTTTATTTATTTACATTTCAGATGTTATCCCACTTCTAGGTTTCCCCTCTGGAACACCCTATCACAGCCCCTCCCCCTGATTCTGTGAGGGAGCTCCCCAGCCCACAGACCCACTCCCACTTCACCTTCCTAGTATCCCCTAAGTTGGGCATTGAGTCTCCACAGGACCAAAGACCTCCCTTCCCATTGATGTCAGATAATGCAATCCTCTGCAATGAAAGCAGCTGGAGCCATTGGTCCCTCCATGTGTACTCTTTGATTGGTGGTTTAGTCCATGGGAGCTCTGGGGGTCTGGTTGTTTGATAATGTTGTTCTTCTTATGTGATTGCAAACCCTGTCAGCTCCTTCAGTCCTTCTAATTCCTCCATTGTGGTTGCCATGCTCAGTCCAATGTTTGGCTGCAAGCATCCATATCTGTATTGGCCAAAATCTGGCAGTGTCTATCAGGGGTAGCCATACCAGGTTCCTTTCAGCAAGTGCTTCTTGGCATCAGCAATAGTGTCTGCATTTGGTTTCTGCAGATATAATGGATCCCTAAGTGGAACAGTCTCTAGATGACCTTTGCTTTAGTCTCTGCTCTGCTCTTTCTCTCTGGAGTTCCTGTAGACAGGAACAATTTTGTGTTAATATTTTTGAGATGGTTGGGTGGCCTCATCCCTCAACAGGTGGTCTTGCCATCTGGTTATCTCTGGATTTAGCAGGCCTGGATGTCTCTGTCTTTAGCTTGCCTCCTGTTGCCCTATGTTGCAGCAGATCTCCTGGGAAACCAGTGGACTGTGCAAAGTTGGAGCAAGGGGTAGAAATGCCAATCTTCCCTTCTGAAAGTGCAGGTCAAAAAGCCATTCAGCTCATGTTTAAGGATCCAATTTGATGAGATTTTATCAGTGTTGTTTGCAAAATTCCTAGGAAATATAGAATTTCTCTTCCATCAAAGTCTGATTATCTTGCTCTTATGATCTTTATACCCCTTCTTTGGTAGTTTTCATTATATTTAGTGAAGAATTGATTGAGTTGGCCTGAACTCCAAAACTCTGAAGACTGAGCAGCTATTATTTTCTCTAGTGGTATATGTCTCTTCCATAAATAAGTTTCTGTAATCAATGATGAGTAAGATTGTTAGTTGTGTGTGTAAAGACTTGTATTTAGGATATAATTATTACAATGATTAAGCAAAGTTTTTTTCTGTAGGTTATTTTCTAAGACATGGAGTATTAGAGTTTATATGTCTAAGGAGCCACTTGAGACTATATGTGAGACCAAAATTTTTGCTGAGAAATACACAAGATGCAAGGACATAGCTCTGTCTAAGTTCTAGATCTGAATAATATACAAACTTATGAATGACAAAAATGTATTTTCATTAATGATCAATCCAGGGTACATTACTGTGGAAATCTGAGTATCATTTGACAATGTTTTTTTTTTCAAAACATATTATACACATCTTGAGTATATAATATAACTCTTAACAAAAAGTTGCATAAAATGATAAGCACTGGAATTTGGGATCACATCCTATCACAGTACACATTTAAATTTTGATATACTACAAGATGAAAGTCTAATTTTGTTGTGATTTTTCAATGCATTAATTTAGTGTAGCTATGATTAATTTGAATAAAATTAGTCCTAATATGTTTCTCTTCCTATACTAGACATGGAACAATGTAGGAAATGTCCAGAAGATGAATATGTCAACTCAGATCAAACTCAATGTCTCAAAATGTTGTGACCTTTCTTGCTTATGAAGATCCCATGGGAATGGCTCTGGCTGGATTGGTTCTGTTCTTTTCTGTTCTTACATCTGTTGTACTCTGTGTCTTTTTGAAACACAGAGACAGTCCTATAGTCAAGGTCAATAACCAAACTCTCAGCTACATCCTACTCATCCTGCTCATATTTTGTTTTATCTGTTCCTTTCTCTACATTGGTCATCCCACTACCAGCTGCATCCTGCAGCAGACCACATTTGCCATTGGGTTCACTGTGGCTGCCTCAACTGTCTTGGCTAAGACAATTACTGTAGTACTGGCACTAAAAGTCACTGTTCCAGGAAGAAGGCTGTATCAGGGACTTCTAACTACATTATTCCCATATGCACCATGATCCAACTGATAATCTGTGGAATTTGGCTGAGAAAATTGCCTTCCTTTGTTGATGCTGATGTACACCTGGTCCATGGCCACATCATCATTGTTTGCAACAAAGGTTCAGTGGTTGCCTTCTACTGTGTCCTTGGATACATGGGCTGTATTGCTCTAGCAAGTTTCAATATACTTTTCCTGGCCAGGAAGCTGCCTGACACATTCAAGGAATCCAAGCTCTTGCCATTCAGCATGCTGGTGTTCTGCAGTGTCTGGATCACATTCATCCCTGTCTACCACAGTTCCAATGGCAAGGCTATGGTCGCTGTGGAGATCTTCTGCATCTTGGCCTCAAGTGTAGGACTGTTTCTTTAAATCTTTGCCCCAAAGTGCTACATTACTTCTTAAGACCACAGATAAATTCTTTGCACACGTTCAGGAAAAACTTGCTAAATGTGAAAATAATAAAACTGCAAGTAATAAAATTTAACTGCTTATGTATTAAACCAATCATGTCCACATCATCAGAAGGCTGATTTCTACTCATTGAATATTATATCAAAATATGATGGTTCTACCATGAAAAAAATATAGAAAATAAGCTAAATAATAAAGTTCTAACATATGACCCCTGAACTCAGTTCATTGGATCAAACTATGTAATTAGGCACTTTTTTTTTCTTTAATTCTGGTTAATTTTCATTATTGAATTGTCTGGTATCTAAAGATTGGCTCTTGGATTTATAAATTATTTCATTTGATATCCATTACTGGTATAGTTTGTGTAATAGTATTACATTCCAGAAAAAAACCATATTGGCACATGAATGGAATGTATGGATAGCAATAAATAATGAAACTTTTTTTTAGAAGGTAAACCTGCATGTCAGTCTACTTCAGTCGGGCCCGATAATAAATATGTACCTCTCTCTAACAAGGAAACTCAATAAACATCCTGGATGTTGGTCACCTACTTGGGTAGCTAGTATCTTCTTTCTTTCTTCCTTATTTTTTTTTATTTTTTTTAATTAGGTATTTTCCTCTTTTACATTTCCAATGCTATCCCAGAAGTCGCCCATACCCACCCCCCCAACTCCCCTAACCACCCACTCCCCCTTTTTGGCCCTGGAGTTCACCTGTACTGGGGCATATAAAGTTTGCAAGTCTAGTGGACCTCTCTTTCCTGTGATGGCCAACTAGGCCATCTTTTGATACATATGCAGCTAGAGACAAGAGAACCAGGGTACTGGTTAGTTCATATTGTTGTTCCCCCTATAGGGTTGCAGTTCCCTTTAGTTCCTTGGGTGCTTTCTCTAGCTCCTCCATGGGGGCCCTGTGATCCATTCAATAGCTGACTTTGAGCATCCACTTCTGTGTTTGCTAGGCCCTGTCATAGTCTCACAAGAGACAGCATATCTGGGTCCTTTCAGTAAAATCTTGACATTGTATTCAATGGTGTCAGCGTTTGGAAGCTGATTATGGGATGGATCCCTGGATATGGCAATCACTAGATGGTCCATCCTTTTATCAGAGCTCCAAATTTTGTCTCTGTAACTCCTTCCATGGGTGTTTTGTTCCCAATTTGAAGAAGGGGCAAAGTTTCCACACTTTGGTCTTCATTCTTGAGTTTGATGCGTTTAGCAAATTGTATCTTGTATCTTGGGTATCCTAAGTTACTGGGCTAATATCCACTTATCAGTGAGTACATATTGTGTGAGTTCCTTTGTGATTGTGTTACCTCACTCAGTATGATGCCCTCCAGGTCCATCCATTCACCTAGGAATTTCATAAGTTCATTTTTTAATAGCTGAGTAGTACTCCATTGTGTAAATGTACCAAATTTTCTGTATCCATTCCTCTGTTTAGGGGCATCTGGGTATGGTTTTGTGAGATCCTCTGGTAGTACTATGTCCAATTTTCTGAGGAACTGCCAGACTGATTTCCAGAGTGGTTGTACAAGCTTGCAATCCCACCAACAATGGAGGAGTGTACCTCTTTCACTACATCCTCATCAGCATCTGCTGTCACCTGAATTTTTCATCTTAGCCATTTTGACTGGTGTGAGGTGGAATCTCAGGGTTGTTTTGATTTGCATTTCCCAGATGATTAACGATGTTGAACATTTTTTCAGATGTTTCTCTGCCATTCGGTATTCCTCAGGTGAGAATTCTTTGTTCAGTTCTGAGGCCTATTTTTTAATGGGGTTATTTGATTTTCTGGAGTCCACCTTCTTGAGTTCTTTATATATATTGGATATTAGTCCCCTATCCCGATTTGAGATAGGTAAAGATCCTTTCCCAATCTGTTGGTGGTCTTTTTGTCTTATTGACGGTGTCTTTTGCCTTGCAGAAGCTTTGCAATTTTGTGAGGTCCCATTTATCAATTCTCGATCTTACAGGACAAGCCATTGCTGTTCTATTCAGGAATTTTTCCCCTGTACCCATATCTTTGAGGCTTTTCCTACTTTCTCCTCTATAAGGTTCATTGTCTCTGGTTTTATGTGGAGTTCCTTAATCCACTTAGATTTGACCTTAGTACAAGTAGATAGAATTAGATCAATTCACAATCTTCTACATGATACCAGCCAGTTGTGCCAACACCATTTTTTGAAAATGCTGTCTTTTTTCCACTGGATGGTTTTAGCTCACTTGTAAAAGATCAAGTGACCATAGGAGTGTGGGTTCATTTCTGGGTCTTCAATTTGTTCCATTGGTCCACTTGTCTGTCACTATACCAGTACCATGCAGTTTTTATCACAATTGCTCTGTAGTACAGCTTTAGGTCGGGCATGGTGATTCCAGCAGAAGCTCTTTTATTATTGAAAAGTGTTTTTGCTATCCTAGGTTTTTTGTTACTCCAGATGAGTCTGCTGGTTGCCCTTTCAAATTTGTTGAAGAATTGAGTTGGAATTTTGGTGGGGATTGCGCTGAGTCTGTAGATTGCTTTTGGCAAGATAGCCATTTTTACTATATTGATCCTGCCAATCCATGAGCATGGGAGATCTTTCCATCTTCTGAGATCTTCTTTAATTTCTTTCTTCAGAGACATGAAGCTCCTATCTTACAGATCTTTCACTTCCTTAGTTAGAGTCACGCCAAGATATTTTATATTATTTGTGACTATTGAGAAGGGTGTTGTTTCCCTAATTTCTTTCTCAGCCTGTTTATTCTTTGGGTAGAGAAAGACCATTGACTTGTTTGAGTTAATTTTATATCCAGCTACTTCACCGAAGCTGTTTATCAGTTTTAGGACTTCTCTGGTGGAATTTTTAGGGTCACATATATATACTATCATATCATCTGCAAAAAGTGATATTTTGACTTCTTCCTTGCCAATTTGTATCCCCTTGATCTCCTTTTGTTGTCGAATTGCTCTGGCTAGGAATTCAAGTACAATTTTGAATAGGTATGGAGAGAGTGGTCAGCCTTGTCTAATCCCTGATTTTAGTGGGATTGCTTCAAGCTTCTCACCATTTACTTTGATGTTGGTTACTGGTTTACTGTATATTGCTTTAATCATGTTTAGGTATGGGCCTTGAATTCCTGATCATTCCAAGTCTTTTATCATGAATGGGTGTTGGGTCTTGTCAAATGCTTTTTCTGCATCTAATGAGATGATCATGTGGTTTTTGTCTTTGAGTTTGTTTATATAATGGATTACATTGATAGATTTCCATATTTAAACCATCCCTGCATCCCTGGAATAAAACCTACTTGGTCAGGATGGATGAATGTTTTAATGTGTTCTTGGATTCGGTTAGCGAGAATTTTATTGAGGATTTTTGCATCTATATTCATAAGAGAAATTGGTCTGAACTTCTCTATCTTTGTTGGATCTTTCTGTGGTTTAGGTATCAGAGTAATTGTGGCTTCATAGAATGAGTTGGGTAGAGTACCTTCTGTTTCTATTTTGTGGAATAGTTTGTGAAGAACTGGAATTAGATATTCTTTGAAGGTCTGATAGAACTCTGCACTAAACCCATCTGGTCCTGGCCTTTTTTTTGTTGGGAGACTATTAATGAACTCTTCTATTGCTTTGGGGGATATAAGGCTATTTAGATCATTAACCTGATCTTGATTCAACTTTGGTACCTGGTATCTGTCTAGAAACTTGTTCATTTCATCCAGGTTCTCCAGTTTTGTTGAGTATAGCCTTTTGTAGAAGGATCTGATTGTCTTTTGGATTAATTCAGGATCTGTTGTTATGTATCCCTTTTCATTTCTGATTTTGTTAATTAAAATGCTCTCCCTGTACCCTCTAGTGTGTCTGGCTAAGGGTTTGTCTATCTTGTTGATTTTCTCAAAGAACCAGCTCCTTGTTTGGTTGATTCTTTGAATAGTTCTTGTTTTCACTTGGTTGATTTCGCCCCTGAGTTTGATTATTTCCTACCGTCCATTCTTCTTGGGTGAATTTGCTTCCTTTTGTTCTAGAGCTTTTAGGTGTGTTGTCAAGCTGCTAATGTGTGCTCTCTCTAGTTTCTTTTTGGAGGCACTCAGAGCTATGAGTTTAACTCTTAAAAATGCTTTCATTGTGTCCCATAAGTTTGGGTATGTTGTGGCTTCATTTTCATTAAACTCCAAAAACGTCCTTAATTTCTTTCTTTATTCCTTCCTTTACCAAGGTATCATTGAGAAGAGCGTTGTTCAGTTTCCACATGAATGTTGGATTTCTATTATTTATTTTGTTATTGAAGATCAGCCTTAATCCATTATGATCTGATAGGATGCATGGGAAACATTCAATATTTTCATATCTCTTGAGGCTTGTTTTGTAACCAATTATGTGGTCAATTTTGGAGAAGTTAACATGAGGTGCTGAGAAGAAGGTATATCCTTTTGTTTTAGGATAAAATGTTCTGTATATATCTGTTAGATCCATTTGTTTCATAACTTCTCTTAGTATCATTGTGTCCCTGTTTAGTTTCTGTTTCCATGATCTGTCCATTGTGGAAAGTATGTGCTAAAGTCTCCCACTATTGTTGTGTGAGGTGCAAGGTATGCTTTGAGCTTTACTAAAGTTTCTTTAATGAATGTGGCTGCCCTTGTATTTGGAGCATAGATATTCAGAATTGATAGTTCCTCTTGGAGTATTTTACGTTTGATGAGTATGAAGTGTCCCTCTTTTCTTTTTTGATAACTTTGGGTTGGAAGTCGATTTTATTAGATATTAGAATGGCTACTCTAGATTTTTTCTTCATACCATTTGCTTGGAAAATTGATTTCCAGTCTTTCATTCTGAGGGAGTGTCTATCTTTTTCTCTGAGATGAGTTTCCTGTAAGCAGCAAAATGTTGGGTCTTGTTTGTGTAGCTAGTTTGTTAGTCTATGTGTTTTTATTGGGGAGTTGAGTCCATTGATATTAAGAGATATTAAGGAAAAGTAATTGTTCCTTCCTGTTATTTTTGTTGTTAAAGTTGGCATTCTGTTCTTGTGGCTGTCTTCTTTTAGGTTTGTTGAGGGATTACCTTCTTGTATTATCTAGGGCGTGGTTCCCGTCCTTGTATTGGTTTTTTTTCTGTTATTATCCTTTGAAGGGCTGGATTCGTGGAAAGATAATGCGTGAATTTGGTTTTGTCGTGGAATACTTTGGTTTCTCCATCTATGGTAATTGAGAGTTTGGCTGGGTATAGTAGCCTGGCTGGAATTTGTGTTCTCTTAGTGTCTGTATAACATCTGTCCAGGCTCTTCTGGCTTTCATAGTCTCTGGTGAAAAATCTGGTGTAATTCTGATAGGCTTGCCTTTATATTTTACTTGACTTTTTTCCCTTACTGCTTTTAATATTCTATCTTTATTTAGTGCATTTGTTGTTCTGATTATTATGTGTTGGGAGGAATTTCTTTTCTGGTCCAGTCTATTTGGAGTTCTGTAGGCTTCTTGTAGGTTCATGGACATCTTTTTCTTTAGATTTGGGAAGTTTTCTTCTATAATTTTGTTGAAGATATTTGCTGGTCCTTTGAGTTGAAAATCTTCATTCTCGTCCACTCCTATTATCCATAGGTTTGGTCTTCTCATTGTGTTCTGGATTTCCTGGATGTTTTGAGTTAGGATCTTTTTGCATTTTCCATTTTCTTTGATTGTTGTGCCGATATTCTTTATGGAATCTTCTGCACCTGAGACTCTCTTACATCTCTTGTATTCTGTTGCTAATGCTCGCATCTATGGTTCCATATTTCTTTCCTAGGGTTTCTATCTCCAGCGTTGCCTCACTTTGTGTTTTCTTTATTGTGTCTACTTCCCTTTTTAGGTCTAGTATGGTTTTGTTCATTTCCATCACCTGTTTGGATGTGTTTTCCTGTTTTTCTTTAAGGACTTCTACATGTTTGGTTGTGTTTTCCTGTTTTTCTTTAAGGACTTGTAACTCTTTAGCAGTGTTCTCCTGTATTTCTTTAAGTGAGTTATTAAAGTCCTTCTTGATGTCATCTACCATCATCATGAGATTTGCTTTTAATCTGGGTCTAGCTTTTTGGGTGTGTTGGTGTGCCCTGGACTGAGCGAAGTGGGAGTGCTGGGTTCTGATGATGGTGAGTGGTTTTGGTTTCTGTTAGTAAGATTCTTACGTTTACCTTTCGCCATCTGGTAATCTCTGGAGTTAGTTGTTATAGTTGTCTCTGTTTAGAGATTGTTCCTCTGGTGATTCTGTTACCCTATATCAGCAAACATGGAAGACTAGCTCTCTCCTCTGAGTTTCAGTGGTCAAAGCAATCTCTGCAGGCAAGCTCACCTCTTACAGGAAATGTGCACAGTTATCTGTTGTTTGGACCTCCTCCTGGCCGAAGATGAAGGGCCAAAACAGGACCTTTCCCAGAAGCTGTGTTGCTTTGGCCTGTCCCAGAAGCTGTTAATTTATGTAGTCCACACTCCCACCTGTGCAAACTACTTTCTGCGGAGTCCCGGAACCAAAATGGCTCCCGCGGATCCTGAGGCAAAAACCTCCCGGGCCAGGCAGACTGCTGTCTTCTGGCCGGGAAGGTGGCCGGATGTCAGGAGCCCGAAAACGGCACTGCCTCAGAAGCTCTGTGGCTCTCACCTGTCCCAGAAGCTGTTAGCTTCTGTGGTCCACACTCTTGCCTGTGCAGACAACTTTCTGCGGAGTCCCAGACCAATAATGAAACTTTTTATATGGATCTAGACCTGCAAAGTTTTTACAAAATAATTAAATAATTTTCTATGTGAGATGATATTTCAGTACTTGGGATGATAAGAATAATGATGTTATGCCATTAATAACTCCTTTCCTTTTTAACTTAAAGTTCATTCAACATGAATGCATTTCATGATTTATATTATAATGCTATTGAAAACCATATGAGTGAAGGGGTAACATGGCCCAATAACAAGCTGTTGTTATTTTCCTCTTTTTCCATGTTGAATCTCTACTGAATATTTTTTCCATTTGTTTTGGATATTTTCTTTATTTAGATTTCATCACATGCCACCTCCCCCTGCTTCTATGAGGGTGGTTCTCCACCCACCCACTCCTGCCTCCCTGCCCTAGAATATCCCTACAATGGGGTATAGAGTCTTCACTGTACTAAGGGCCTCTCCTCCCATTGATGCCCAACAAAGCAATCCTCTGCTACATATGTGGCTGGAATCATGGGTCCCTCCATGTATACTGCTTGGTTGGGAGTTTAGTCCTGGGAGCTCTGGGTAGTCTGGTTGGTTGATATTGTTCTTCCTTTGGGGTTCAGTCCTTTATGAAACTCCTAAATTCTGGGACCCTGTGCTCAGTCCAATGGTTGGCTGCGAGCATCCACTTCTGTATTAGTCAGGCTCTAACAGATCCTCTCAGGCTCCTGTCAGCATGCACTTCTTGACATTCACAATAGTGTCTGCATTTGGTGACTGTGTATGGGATGGATACCCAGGTGGAGCCATCTCTGGATGGCCTTTCTTTCAGTCTCTGCTCTAAGATTTGTCTACATATTTGCACCTATGAATGTTTTGTTCCCCCTTTCTAAGAAGAAAGCACCCACACTTTGGTCTTCCTTCTTGTTGAGCTTCATGTGGTCTGTGAATTGTATCTTGGATATTCAAAACTTTTGGGCTAATATCCACTTATCAGTGAGTGCATACCATATGTGTTCTTTTGTGATTATGTTACCTCACTCAGGATATTTTCTTGTTCCATCCATTTGCCTAAGAACCTCATGAATTTGTTTTTGTTTTGTTTTTTCTTTTTCCAATTTTTTATTAGGTATTTTCTTTATTTACATTTCAAATGCTATCCCAAAAGTCCCCTAGCTGAGTAGTACTCCATTGTGTAAATGTACCACATTTCTGTATTTATACCTGTTGTTTACATTTTATTTATATAGTATGCTGTCATCAATTCATAAACTCATAATGGTTTAAGGTATGGAGAATATCATACTTGGTGTTCCAACTTTAATGATACAGCTAAACAAGTCTTCTCATCATCAAGTCTTGGGAAACATCTTGGCATAGGAAAATGAAGGAAGGAAGAACCAGTAACTGAGGAATATGGTGAAGTTATATCATTATAATATGATGCTGTTCTTGAAATTAGGATTACTATAAAAATCTCCACAAAATCAAAAAGTATATATCCTGGTATTCACTTAGATCTATTTTATGATTCCCCAATGTACTATAAGCTATAACCATTATAGTGTGCCTATGGGAGGAAAACACATTCTATTTTGAGGATGTGGTTTATGTTAGGATTTGCACTCTAGTAAATTGCCCTAAATCTATGTACAGATTGCCATCAATAACTGAACATACTAAGTTATCAAAAACCAAAGCCAAGAATTTAGGATAAGGGTGTTGTGAAATGTGGGGAAAGTTGCATAGGGAAATGCAAAATGGAAATGATTGTGTTACATTGATTAATATATTAAATGATCAAAATAAAACAAATTTAAAAATGTTATCTAGTCTAATATATATTTTTCATATAGTTTTTGAAACTGAATTCCCAGTTTGAAACTAATGACCATGAAGTTGTTTGTTAAAATGTTGCATTATTATTATTATTATTATTATTATTATTATTATTATTATTATTATTATCTATCCATGACTCTTTCACAAGACTCCACAAGCTTTGCCTAATGTTTAACTTTTGATCTCTGCAACTGCCTTCATCCTCTGCTATATGAAGCCTCTCTTGAGGCAGTTATTCTAGATTCCTGATGGCAAGCATGGCAGAGTATCAGTAAGAATTCTATTCCTGGCTTAATAACATGGGATTTGTCTCAGGTTGAGATAGCAAATGGTTGGCTCTTCCATCAATCTCTGCTCCATCTTTAACCCTGCACATCTTGTAAAAGAAGAAGAAGAAAGAAGAGGAAAGAAGAAAAAAGAAGAAAGAAGAAAGAAAGAATGAAGAAAGAAGAAAAGAAAGAAGAAAAAAAGAATGAAGAAAGAAGAAAGAGAAGAAGAAGGGGAAGGGGAAGGGGAAGGGGAAGGGGAAGGGGAAGGGGAAGAGGAAGAAGAAGAAGAAGAAGAAGAAGAAGAAGAAGAAGAAGAAGAAGAAGAAGAAGAAGAAGAAGAAGAAGAAGAAGAAGAAGAAGAAGAAGAAGAAGAAGAAGAAGAAGAAGAAGAAGAAGAAGAAGAAAGAAGAAGAAAAGAAAGAATTGGATTAATAGTTCTATGGGTAGATTAATGTTGCACTTTGTCCTGTAGAACTCCTGGCTGGCTATGGGAATTACCTACTTCAGTCTTATATCCCCTTCTGGTAACAGTATAAGCTAGGCTTATCCTTACAGACCAGCCATATAACACTTCCCCAAGACACAGACCCCCAGGTAGTCATCAGAGATTCCCCCCAGCATTTTAAATCTGAAGGACAGATACCATAGATAATCTAATCTAAACAGCAGGAGAGGTCCTGCTTTTGAAATGTTCACAGTAACTAAGAGTAAATTTCAAAAGGTAAAAAGAAGCAGCAATTACAAAATAAAAAATTAAATTAGGCATTAGTTTAGTCATCATGTAAAAGAAACTGTAAGGTTAAAAACTACTGTGTGAAAACTATAACATTTAGTCCTCATACACTCCATAAGCTTGTTTGGACATTCTCATTGAAATTATCTGTGTTGGTAATGAATTGTTTCATGGATGCTGTACCAAATAATATACAATTTAGTAAGAGTTGCGAATCTTAACTCATGATTTAAAGAAGCCTGACCATTTAAAGGAAGCCATTACTTTTTTTCTTTTTTATTAGGTATTTTCTTCATTTACATTTCCAATGCTTTCCCAAAATCCCCCCGCACTCCCATACCCCCTCCTACACCTTGGCCCTGGCATTCCCCTATACTGAGGTATATAAAGTTTTCAAGACCAATAGGCCTCTCTTTCCATGATGGCCCACTAGGCAATCTTCTAATACATATGCAGACAGAAACATGAGCTCTGGGGGGGGGGGTAAGCTGGTTACTTCATATTGTTGTTCCACCTATAGGGTTGCAGACACTTTTAGCTCCTTAGGTACTTTCTCTAGCTCCTTCATTGGGGGCCCTATGATCCATCCAATAGCTGACTGTGAGCAACCACTTTTTGTGTTTGCTAGGCCCCGGCATAGCCTCACAATAGAAAGCAATATCTGGGTCCTTTCAGCAAAATCATGCTAGTGTATGCAATGGTGTCAGCGTTTGGAGGATGATTATGGGATGGATCTCCGGGTATGGCAGTCTCTAGATGGTCCATCCTTTCATCTCAGCTCCAAACTTTGTCTCTGTAGCTCCTTCCATGGATGTTTTGTTCCCAATTCTAAGGATAAAGCTGTTCACTTTTTGTCTTTGTTTTTCTTGAGTTTCATGTGTTTTGCAGATTATATCTTGTATCTTGGGTATCCTAAGTTTCTGGGTTAATGTCCACTTATCAGTGAGGACATATCATGTGAGTTCTTTTGTGATTGGGCAATCTCACAAAGGATGATGCCCTCCATTTCCATCCATTTGCCTAGGAATTTCATAAATTAATACTTTTTAATAGCTGAGTAGTACTCCATTGTGTAAATGTACCACATTTTCTGTATCCATTCCTCTGTTCAGGGGCATCTGGGTTCTTTCCAGATTCTGGCAATTATAAATAAGGCTGCTATGAACATAATGGAGCATGTGTCCTTCTTACAAGTTGGAACATCCTCTGGATATATGCCCAGGAGAGGTATTGCTGGATCCTCCAGTAGTACTATGTCCAATTGACTGAGGATCCACCAGATTGAATTCCAGAGTGGTTGTACAAGCTTGAAATCCCACCAACAATGGAGGAGTGTTCCTTTTTCTAAATATCCTCGCTAGCATCTGCTTTCACATGAGTTTTGAACTTAGCCATTATGACTGGTGTGAGGTGGAATCTCAGGGTTGCTATGATTGGCATTTCCCTGATGATTAAGGATGTTGAACATTTTTTCAGGTGCTTCTCTGCCATTCAGTATTCCTCAGGTGAGAATTCTTTGTTTAACTCTGAGCCCGAATTTTTAGTGGGGTTACTTGATTTTCTGGAGTCCACCTTCTTGAGCTCTTTGTATATATTGGATATTAGTTCCCTATCTGATTTAGGACAGTTAAAGATCCTTTCCCAATCGGTTGGTAGCCTATTTGTATTATTCACAGTGTCTTTTGCCTTGCAGAAGCTTTGCAACTTTATGAGGTCCCATTTATGGATTCTCGATCTTACAACACAAGCCATTGCTGGTCTATTCAGGAATTTTCCCCCTGTCCCCGTATATTCGAGGATTTTCCCCACTTTCACCTCTATAAGTTTCAGTGTGTCAGTTTTAAATGGAGTTCCTTGATCCACTTAGATTTGACCTTAGAACAAGGAGATAGGAATGGATCTATGCTCATTCTTCTACATCATAAACGCCAGTTGGGCCAGCACCCTTTATTGAAAATCCTGTCTTTTTTCCACTGGATGGCTTTAGCTCCCTTGTCAAAGATCAAGTGACCATAGGTGTATGGGTTCATTTCAGAGTCTTCAATTCTATTTCATTGGTCTACTTGTCTGTCTCTATACCAGTACCATGCAGTTTTTATCACACTTTCTCAGTAGTACAGCTTTAGGTCAGGCATGGTGATTCCACCAGAGGTTCTTTTATCCTTGAGAAGAGTTTTTGCTATCCTAGGTTTTTTGTTATTCCAGATGAATTTGCAGATTGCCCTTTCTAATTCGTTGAAGAATTGAGTTGGAATTTTGATGGGGATTGCATTGAATCTGTAGATTGCTTTTGGCAAGATAAAAATTTTTACTATATTGAGCCTGCCTATCCATGAGCATGGGAGATCATTCCATCTTCTGAGATCTTCTTTAATTTCTTTCTTCAGAGACTTAAAGTTCTTATCATAGAGATCTTTCACTTCCTAAGAGTCATGCCAAGGTATTTTATATTATTTGTGACTATTGAGAAGGCTGTTGTTTCCCTAATTTCTTTCTCAGCCTGTTTACCTTTTGTGTAGAGAAAGGCCATTGAATGGTTTGATTTATTTTTATATCCATGTACTTCACTGAAGCTGTTTATGAAGTTTAGGAGTTCTCTATTGGAATTTTTTGTGTCACTTATATATACTATCATAGCATCTGCAAAAAGTGATATTTTGACTGCTTCCTTTCCATGTTGTATCCCCTTGATCTCCTTTCATTGTCAAATTGCTCTGGCTAGGACTTAAAGCACTATGTTGAATAGGTATGGAGAATGTGGGCAGCCTTTTCTAGTCCCTGATTTTAGTGGGATTGCTTCCAGCTTCTCACCATTTACTTTGATGTTGGCTACTGGTTTTCTGTAGATTGTTTTTATCATCTTTAGGTAGGGCCTTGCATTCCTAATTTTTCCAAGACTTTAATCATGAATGAGTGTTGGATTTTGTCAAATGCTTTCACTGCATCTAACGAGATGATCATGTGGTTTTTGTGTGTGAGTTTGTTTATATAGTGGATTACATTGATTGATTTACTAATATTAAACCATGCCTTCATCCCTGGGATGAAACCAACTTGGTCAGGATGGATGATTGTTTTGATGTGTTCTTGGATTCGATGAGCAAGAATTTTATTGCGTATTATTGCATCAATATTCATAAGGGAAACTGGTCTGAAATTCTCTATCTTTGTTGGGTCTTTCTGTGGTTTAGGTATCCGAGTTATTGTTGCTTAATAGAATGAAAAGAGTAGAGTACCTTCTGCTTCTATATTGAGGAATATTTTGTGAAGAACTGAAATTAGTTCTTCTTTGAAGGTCTGATAGAACTCTGCACTAAAGACATTTGGTCCTGGGCTTTTTTTTTTTTTTTTTTTTTTTTTTTTTGGTTGGGAGACTATTAATGACTGCTTCTATTTTTTTAGGCGATATAGGACTGTTTAGATCATTAACCTGACCCTGACTTAACCTTGGTACCTGGTATCTGTCTAGAAATTTGTCCCTTTTTTTTTCCCTATTACACACACACACACACACACACACACACACACAGGAGAAAGTAACTCTCTTGGTCTTATTTTTGTTGTTATTTTTTATTTCAACAATTTGACTACCAAGCAAATTAACACAAACATGTTTGTGAATCATACAAATAAACAAATCTTCATGCTGTTAAAAGTCTGCTTAAACTCTTTTTTTTTAATTTTTAATATTTTTATTACATATTTTCCTCAATTACATTTCCAATGCTATCCCAAAAGTCCCCCATAGCGCCCCCCACTTCCCTACCCACCCATTCCCATTCTTTTGGCCCTGGCATTCCCCTATATTGGGGCATATAAAGTTTGCAAGTCCAATGGGCCTCTCTTTCCAGTGCTGGCCGACTAGGCCATCTTTCGATACATGTGCAGCTAGAGACAAGAGCTCCGGGGTACTGGTTAGTTCATCATGTTGTTCCAACTATAAGGTTAGCTCCTTGGGGAAATTTGTCCCTTTAATCCAGGTTTTACAGGTGTTTTTTTTTTAAGTATAGCCTTTTGTAGGAGGATCTGATGGTGTTTTGGATTTCTTCGGGATCTATTGTTATGTCTCCCTTTTCATTGCTGATTTTGTTAATTAGGATGCTGTCCCTGTGCCCTCTAGTGAGTCTGGCTAAGGGTTTATCTATCTTATTGATTTTCTCAAAGAACCAGCTCCTACTTTGGTTAATTCTTTGAATAGTTCTCCTTGTTTCCATTTGGTTGACTTCGCCCGAGTTTCATTATTTCCTGCCTTCTACTCCACTTGGGTAAATTTGCTTAGTTTTGTTCTAGAGCTTTTAGGTGCATTGTCAAGATGCTAGTGTGTGCTCCCTCTAGTTTCTTTTTGGAGTCACTCACAGCTATGAGTTTCCCTCTTAGAAATGCTTTCATTGTGTCCCATAAGTTTGGGTATGTTGTGGCTTCATTTTCATCAATCTCTAAAATGTCTTTATTTTCTTTCTTTATTCCTTCCTTGACCAAAGTATCATTGAGAAGAGTGTTGTTCAGTTTCCACGTGAATGTTGGCTTTCTATTATTTATTTTGTTATTGAAGATCAGCCTTAGTCCATGGTGGTCTGATAGGATACATGGGACAACTACAATATTTTTGTATCTGTTGAGGCCTGTTTTGTGACCAGTTATATCGTCAATTTTGGACAAGGTACCATGTGGTGCTGAGAAGAAGGTATATTCTTTTGTATTAGGATAAAATGTTCTGTAGATCTCTGTTAAGTCCATTTGTTTCATAACTTCTGTTAGTTTCACTCTGTCCCTGTTTGTTTCTGTTTCCATGATCTGTCAATTGATAAATGTGGTGCGTTGAAGTCTCCAACTATTATTGTGTGAGATGCAATGTGTGCTTTGAGCTTTACTAAAGTTTCTTAAATGAATGTGGCTGCCCTTGTATTTGGAGCATAGATATTCAGAATTGGTAGTTCCTCTTGGAGGATTTTACCTTTGATGAGTATGAAGTGTCCCTCTTGTCTTTTTTGATAACTTTGGGTTGGAAGTCGATTTTATTAGACATGAGAATGGCTACTCCACCTTTTTTATTCAGACCATTTACTTAGAAAATTGTTTTCCAGCCTTTCATTCTGAGGTAGTGTCTGTCTTTTTGCCTGAGATGTGTTTCCTGTAAGCAGCAAAATGTTGGGTCCTGTTTGTGTAGCCACTCTGTTAGTCTATGTCTTTTTATTGGGGAATTGAGTCCATTGACATTGAGAGATATTAAGGAAAAGTAATTATTGCTTCCTATTATTTTTGTTGTTAGAGTTGACATTCTGTTCTTGTGGCTGTTTTCTTTTAGGTTTGCTGAAGAATTACTTTCTTCCTTTTTCTAGGGTGTGGTTTCCATCCTTGTATTGGTTTTTTTCTGTTATTATCCTTTGAAGGGCAATATTTGTGGAAAGATAATACGTGAATTTGTTTTGTTTTGTTTTGTTTTTCATGGAATACTTAGGTTTCTCCATCTATGGTAATTGAAAATTTGTCTGGGTATAGTAGCCTGGGCTGGCATTTGTGTTCTCTTAGTGTCTGTATAACATCTGTCCAGGATCTTGTGGCTTTCATAGTCTCTAGTGAAAAGTCTGGTGTAATTCTAATAGGCCTGCTTATATGTTACTTGACCTTTTTCCCTTATTGCTTTTAATATTCTATCTTTATTTAGTGCATTTGTTGTTCTGATTATTATGTGTCGGGTCGAATTTCTTTTCTGGTCCAGTCCATTTGGAGTTCTGTAGGCTTCTTGTATGTTCGTGGGAATCTCTTTCTTTAGGTTTGGGAAGTTTCCTTCTATAATTTTGTTGAAGGTATTTGCTGGCCCTTTAAGTTGAAAATCTTCACTCTCATCTACTCTTATTATCTGTAGGTTTGGTCTTCTCATTGTGTCCTGGATTTCCTGGATGTTTTGAGTTAGGGTCTTTTTGCATTTTGCATTTTCTTTGATTGTTGTGCTGATGTTCTCTATGGAATCTTCTGCATCTGAGTTTCTCTCTTCCATCTCTTGTATTCTGTTGCTGATGCTCACATCTATGGTTCCAGATTTCTTTCCTAGGGTTTCTATCTCCAGTGTTGCCTCACTTTGTGTTTTCTTTATTGTGTCTACTTCCCTTTTTAGGTCTAGTATTGTTTTGTTCATTTCCATCACCTGTTTTGATGTGTTTTCCTGTTTTTCTTTATGGACTTTTACCTGTTTGGTTGTATTTTTCTGTTTTTCTTTAAGGACTTGTACCTCTTTAGCAGTGTTCTCCTGTATTTCTTTAAGTGAGTTCTTAAAGTCCTTATTGATGTCCTCTACCCTCATCATGAGATATGCTTTTAAATCCGGGCCTAATGTTTTGGGTGTGTTGGGGTGCCCAAAACTGGGCGAGGTGGGAATGCTGCATTCTGATGACGGTGAGTGGTTTGTTTTCTGTTAGTAAGATTCTTATGTTTGCCTTTTGCCATCTGGTTAATCTCTGGAGTTAGTTGTTATCATTGTCTCTGGTTATAGCTTGTTTCTCTCCTGATTCTGTTAGCCTCTATCAGCAGACCTGGGAGACTACCTGTCTCCTCTGAGTTTCAGTGGTCAGAGAACTCTCTGTAGGCAAGCTCTCCTCTTACAGGGAAGGTGCACAGATATCTGGAGTTCGGACCTCCCTCCTGCCAGAAGATGAAGGCCCGAAACAGGATCTGTCCCAGAAGCTCCGTTACTTCGGCCTGTCACAAAAGCTGTTAGCTTCTGTAGTCCTCACTCTCACCTGCACAGACTAGTCTCAAAGGGATTCGTGAACCAAGATGGTTCCCCCAGGTGCTCAGGCAAAGCCCTCCTGGTCAGAGCGGACACCTCTCCTCTGGAAGGGTGGATTCCCGGATGTCTGGAGCCCGAATCGGGGTCTGCCTCAGAAGCTGTCCTCTAGGGACCTTGGGAGTGTCTGCCGAATCTGTGCCCAGGTGACCCACTGCTTTCGCCGGCCAGAAGGGACTTGTGACCCTGGTCAGCCCGGGTTTCCTGCTTTCCTAATGCTGTCTCAGGTTTCACGCGATTGTAATGGAACAGAAGTTTTGTTCTATTCACAGGTGGTCCTAAGATCGCGTGGAGAGTCCTCTAGGGGACCTTGGTCGTGTCCACTGACTCCCCACCCAAGGTGACCTGGTGCTGGTGCCTACGGGAAGTGACCTCCATTGCTTTTCTTAAAGGACATTGTGACAAGAATAACTATTACCAAATCTCCAGACATGGTGATATCCCTTTGAAGATGATAACATATTAGTAACATGTGTACAGCAATATATGTGAATGTTATACATTATAAGAATGACCTATCTGTTTATTTCTGCTACTTGACAGAATAGAACGATTTTAGGACTGTTCCAGAGATCTGGAAGGTGAGAGAAACTCGAGACTCACAGGGAGGGACCTTAGATGAAATGCCTTACTGTTGGGAGAAGGAACTTGTAGAGTGTACCTCCTGTACAAAGACAGGGCATCAAGTGGAGGGATGGGATTGCCATCCCACAGTCTGAAACCCTGTCTAAAAGAACTGCAGGAGAAGAGCCGGAGGACAGGGAGTTCCAGTGACAGGCCCAAATTGAGATGCAGCTCAGTGAGTAGGCCCCAAGGACTGACACTATTATAGAGGCTATGGTGTGCTTACAAATAGCAGCCTATCATGACTGTCCCACAAGTAGCCTAATGAATTTCATGCAGATATTTACATCCAACCAATGGACAGAAGCTGGTGACCCCTGTGGTTGAATTGGGGAAAAGCTGGAAGAAGCTGAGGAGAAAGGTATCCCTATAGGAAGACTGGCAGTCTCAGCTAATCTGCTTCCTGGGATATCTCAGACACTGAGCCACCAAATAGGCAGTATAAATTAGCTGATATGAGGCCCCCTACAGTCAAGGACAGGGGGGTCTGGACTCATTCAGAGAAGATGCACATAACTCTCTAGAGCCTTGGGGTCCCAGGGAGTAGAGAGATCTTGTAGAGTGTGATGGGGGAAATGTCATCCTCTTGGAGGGAGATAGAGGAGGTATGGGGTGTGGAACAGTTGGAGGGTAGACTGGGAGTTGGATAAAGTCTAGATAGTAAAAAATTATTAAAGAATTTTTAAATAAGAATATGATAAGTGACAGAGCTGGTGACACAGAAACCCTCCCACACCCAGTGACAGCTGGACTCCCAGGATATCTGTCACAATCAGGTTGATAGGGGCACTGGAGGAACAAGATCCTGCCAGAGTCAGCAAGGCAAGTTAACTCCTGAGATAAACAGATGGTAAGAGGCAAGCTCAAGAATATATACAACAGAAGCCAATGACACTTGGCACAACATGAACCCGGCTCTCCCACCAAAGCAAATCCTGGATACCCTAACACACCTGAAAAGCTGTACTCTGACCTAAAATTCTGTATCTAATCCTGACCTAAAATCCTGAAGATGATGAAGGTCCTTAAAGAGGACGTGAACAACTTCCTTAAAAATTATAGGAGAATATAGAAAACAGGCAGCAACCCCTAATATATATATCTGTATATATATATACAGGAAAACAAAATCAAACAGGTGAAGGAATTGAACAAAACCATCCAGGATCTAAAAATGGAAACACTAACAATAAAGAAATCACAAGGGAAGACAACCTTGTCGATGGAAAACCTAGGAAAGAGATCTAAAGTTACAGATGAAGCATCACCAATGAAATAAGAGAGATAAAAAAGAATCTAAGGCACAGAAGATACCGTAGAAGACATTGACACAACAGTCAAAGAAAATACAAAGTGCAAAAAGCTTTTTAACTCAAAACATCTTTTTTTAAATATACTTTTTATTAGGTATTTTCCTCATTTACATTTTGTGAGGAGCTGCCCTTGCAATTGTCATTACAAGATGGCGCTGACATCCAGTGTTCTAACTGGTAAACAATTAGTCTGTGCATGTGCTGGGGTATTTTTCCATTCCTTGTGCCCTGCCTGTCCCGTGGCGTCATCTGGGCTGATGGTGAGCAGCCAATCAGGGCGATGCACGTCTTCAACCGCTCTTCATGGTCTATTTAAGGACCGGGTTTCCTGTGCTCTGAGTCTCCTCCTCAGAAGCTGATCATCTGTCTCTCGAGATGCATTAAAGCTTTACTGCAGGAGGATCCGAGTGTCCTGTGTGTGTTCTTGCTGGTGAGACTGTATAACAGGACATCTGCTGCCGAAACCCAGGAACACCTCAACATCTCCGGTATTGAGGAGACCCCCCCAGAGACGGGGCGAATTCAGAACTGCAGGGGAAGGTAAGTTCGGTGAGGTATGTCTGATCGTGAACCTGTTGTTCCTTTTGATTTTGGTCTCAACCTAGTATCACCGTGGGACGGGTCGGTAGAAGCTTTGGTTTTGGTAGCCCTGGTGCTTTTTTTTCTTTCTCCTAGTGTCTTATTGTGTTCATCATGGTTGGTGTTAACTTTGAGGTGTGGTCAATCCGACGTAGATAAGCGGCAGCACCGTCAAGCTCTGTCAGTCTCTCGTACATAAGGGAGCGGACCGTGGCATTTTACTTTCACTTCTGCTTCAGGAACAGAGCGTGGTATTCTACTTTCACTTCTGTTTCAGTGTAGCCTTAAGTCGGGTGTAGATCAGCCACAGGCACAATGGGGTCATCACAGTCAGTTGTAAATGCACTGCAAGCTGTTCTTAAGCAGCGAGACCTCAAGATTGCCACACACACTCTACAAAATTTTGTCAAAGAGATTGATCGTGTTGCCCCATGGTATGCTTGTTCAGGTTCCCTGACCATAGCCCCGTGGAATAAACTGGGAAGAGACCTAGATAAAAAATTTGAGGAGGGAGACTTGCACCTAGGCACTAAGGCAATTTGGAAGTATTAACTTCCAAAAGAGTTGCTTAGAAGATGAGACCTGCCAAACTGCTGTGGTTGAGGGACAAGAGACATTAGAAGAGGTTCAGGACAGCATGTCAGAAACCGAAAGGAGCGAGAGATTAGGAGCTCGTAAAAATAAAGACATATCTAAGAAAAAAGGCCCTCCCCGGAAGTTAGAAAAGGGGGGAGTTAAAAAAGGGGAAGGTGAAAACGTGCCACCCCTACAGGTAAACTTAATAATATTTATCCCACCCAAGATTTAGAGTCCCTAGAGCTTGATAGCTCAGATCCTGATGATTTAGACCCTAGTAAAGAGGCAGAATTAGAAGAAGAAGCAGCAAAATATGAAGAGGAAAGGTATGGCCCTGATCAAGGGGTACAGCAAAAAAATAATAAAAGGGGTGGCATACAGCTGTCACCCAAGCCCTCGGCGCCTCCACCATATGAATCAAGATATGGTGCTAGTTCCTTTCTCCCTCAGGAGGAATTAAAAAAGATTCAGATGGCTTTTCCAGTCTTCGATGCTGGAGACACGGGACGCAGGCATGCTCCTGGAGAATACCAACAAATTAAGGAACTTGCCGAGTCTCTCCGTAATTATGGAGTCAATGCCAACTTTACCTTAGTACAGGTCGAGAGATTTGCCAATACAGCAATGACTCCGGCAGACTGGCAAGTGACAGTTAAGGCCACTCTACCTAATATGGGACAATATATGGAGTGGAAAGCCTTGTGGTATGATGCTGCCCAGAATCCGGAAAGAATTAATGCTGTGGCAGAAGATGATAATCAGAGGCAATGGACTTTTGAATTGCTAACGGGCCAAGGACAGTTTGCTGCCAATCAGACTAACTATCATTGGGGAGCATATGCTCAGATATCGGTGACTGCCATCAAGTCTTGGAAAGCTCTTACAAGAAAGGGAGAAGCTGGAGGCCACCTTACAAAGATTATCCAGGGCTCCCAGGAGACGTTCTCAGATTTTGTAGCGAGAATGACTGAGGCCACAGGGAGGGTTTTCAGAGACCTTGAACAGGCCATGCCACTAATTGAACAGCTTGTTTATGAGCAGGCCACACAGGAATGCAGGACTGCAATCACGCCAAGAAAAAAACAAGGGATTGCAAGATTGGCTTAGGGTATGTAGAGAACTGGGAGGCCCACTTACCAATGCGGGGCTGGCTGCGGCCATATTACAATCACAAAAGCGCCCCTCTACTAGCAAACAAAGAGCTTGCTTTAACTGTGGAAAAATGGGCCACCTAAAGAAAGACTGCCCCCTCCCAGAGCAGGTCCGAGTGGCTACTCTTTGCTCTTGTTATGGAAAGGGTTATCAGAAAGCTAGTGAGTGCCACTCCGTTCGTGATATAAAGGGGAGGCTTTTGCCCCCAATCAATGAATCTGACAACCGCCTACCAAAAAATGGGGTTGTGGGCCCCGGATCCCAGGGCCCTCACAAATATGGGAATCGATTTGTCAAAAGCCAGAGCAACTTAGAGGAAATGAACCCCGAGGAGTCGCATGAGTGGACCTGCGTGCCACCACCGACTTCCTACTCATGCCCCAAATGAATGTCCAGCCTATCCCAGTTGAAGCCCCGGAACACTTACCTTCAAGAACAGTGGGCCTGATAATAGGGCGGGATCGTTGACTATGCAAGGACTTATAGTTTATCCTGGAATAGTAGATCATCACCATTTACAAGAAATCCAGGTCCTTTGCTCCTGCCCTCAAGGAATTTTCTCCATTACATCGGGAGATAGAATTGCACAAATGATCTTGTTGCCCACAGGGAGAGAGGAAAGAACACAAACACATGGATGCAATCGTATGGGTTCTTCTGGCCAAGATGCAGCATACCTAATTATGCCACTAAACAATAGACCCACGCTGCATTTAACAATCAATGGTAAGGGTTTTCAGGGAATTATGGATACAGGGGCCGATAAGAGCATCATCTCCTCACATTGGTGGCCCCGGGCCTGGCCTGTAGATAAATCTTCCCACTCGTTACAGGGCCTGGGGTATCAATCATTTCCTACAATCAGTTCTACACAATTGGAGTGGCAGACTCCGGAGGGGCAGAGGGACCTATTTACCCTTTATGTCCTTCCATTACCAGTCAATCTTTGGGGGAGAGATGTTCTTTCAGAAATGGGCCTGACCTTAACAAATGAGTATTCTACACAAACTTTTAAAATCATGAGTAAAATGGGTTACAAAAACGGGAAGTGTCTGGGGAAAAAAGGAGCAGGGCAGACTCGAACCTGTTCCCCACCATGGTAATACTGATACTAGAGGCCTGGGTTTTTCCTAGGGGCTATTGGGACTACGAGGCCCATTCCCAGGGTAACAGAGGAGCCGGTGTGTGTCTCCCAGTGGCCTCGATCCTCTGAAAAATTAGAAGCTGTAACCAGAATAGTCACGGAACAGGTACTCTTGGGACATTTAGAACCTTCCACTTCTCCCTGGAATACCCCAATTTTTGCCATTAAGAAAAAAATCAGGAAAATGGAGGCTTCTTCATGATCTTAGAGAAATTAATCCCCAATTGAACCTTTTTGGCTCCATTCAATGGGGGTTGCCCCTATTATCTGCCCTGCCCAGACATTGGAAAGTTGTTATTCTAGATATTAAAGATTGCTTTTTCTCTATACCTTTGTGTCCTCAAGATAGGCCACGGTTTGCCTTTACTGTTCCAGCTCTTAACCATATGGAGCCTGATAAGCGATTTCAATGGAAGGTACTTCCTCAGGGCATGGAAAATAGTCCTACTATGTGTCAACTTTTTGTACAAGCAGCCCTAGAACCTGTAAGACATCGGTTCCCCACCTTGCTTATAATACATTATATGGATGATATTTTACTTTCACATAAGGATATGGCAATTTTGCAAGAGTCTTACCCATTTTTGATATAGATATTAGCACAATGGAGATTACAAATAGCAGCAGAAAAGGTGCAAATTTCAGAAGTGGGCACATTCTTGGGGTCTATTATATCTCCCACTAGAATAATCCCTCAAAAACTAGAGATCTGCGGAGATCATTTACATACCTTGAACGACTTTCAAAAATTATTGGGGGATATAAATTGGCTGAGACCATTTTTAAAGATTTCCTCGGCTGAGTTAAAACCTTTATTTGATATTCTGGAAGGGGATTCTCATATCTCCCCCCCTAGGACTCTTACTTTGCCGCTAATCAGGCCTTGCAAAAGGTAGAGAATGCCTTGCAAAAAGCTCAGTTACAGCGCGTTGATGAGTCACAGCCTTTTGATTTGTGTGTCTTTAAGACAGCCCAGTTGCTGACCGCAGTTCTGTGGCAAAATGGACCCTTGTTATGGGTTCATTCAAATGCATCTCCTGCTAAAATAATAGATTGGTATCCTAATGCAGTTGCACAACTTGCACTCCGAGGGATAAAAGCAGCCATTACTCATTTTGGACGAGACCCTAATTTCTTAATTGTGCCTTATACTGCTGCACAAGTTCAAACCTTGGCAGCTACATCTAATGATTGGGCGGTATTAGTCACCTCCTTTTCAGAACAGATTGATAACCATATCCAAGGCATCCAATTTTACAGTTTGCCCTAAATCCACAAGTAACAGCTAAGGACCCACCTAACGATGGGATTATAGTATATACTGATGGATCAAAAACTGGTATAGGTGCTTATGTGGTTGATAACAAGGTGGTATCAAAACAATACAATGAAACCTCACCTCAAATTGTAGAATGTCTAGTGATACTGGAGGTTCTTAAAATCTTTCCAGGGCCGCTTAACATTGTATCAGATTCTGCTTATGTAGTTAATGCAGTTAACCTTCTTAAGACAGCTGGAGTAATAAAACCTTCCAACAAATACAATCTGTATTATTAAATAGAAGATACCCTGTTTATATTACTCATGTCAGAGCACATTCGGGCCTTCTTGGCCCTATGTCTTTGGAAAATGATTTGGCGGATAAAGCCACTAAGGTTGTGGCTGTTGCTCTGTCTTCCCAGATAGAATCTGCAAAAGAATTTCATAAGCGCTTTCATGTGATGGCTGAGACTTTATGTCACCACTTCTCATTAACTAGAAAAGAAGCTAGAGAAATTGTTACTCAATGCCAAAATTGCTGTTAATTCTTGCCTGTCCCTCATGTGGGGATAAACCCACATGGCATAAGACCACTACAGGTTTGGCAAATGGATGTTACTCATATCTCTTCCTTTGGAAGACTTCAGTATTTACATGTTTCTATTGATACCTGCTCTGTTATCATATTTGCTACACCTCTAACAGGACAGAAGGCCTCACATGTAATTCAACATTGCCTCGAGGCATGGAGTGCTTGGGGACCACCTAAACTTCTTAAGACAGACAATAGACCAGCCTATACTTCTCAAAAATTGCAACAGTTCTGCCATCAGATGAATGTGACTCATCTGACCGGTCTTCCATACAACGCTCAAGGACAGGGCATTGTAGAACGTGCCCATCACACTCTTAAGTCCTATTTACTTAAACAAAAAGGGGGAGTCGAGGCGGCTCTACCCTCAGTACGAAGAGTAGCTGTTTCTGTGGCACTCTTCACTCTTAATTTTTTAAATCTTGATGCCCAAGGCCATACTGCGGCTGAACGTCACTGTTCATAACCTGATAGGCCCAAGGAAATGGCAAAGTGGAAAGATGTCTTGACAGGAAAATGGAGAGGCCCGGATCCTATTTTAATAAGATCCAGGGGAGCTGTATGTGTTTTTCCACAGGAGGAAGATAATCCCTTTTGGATTCCGGAGCACCTCACTCGAAGGATCCAGCTCTCGGACAATGAGTCACAAGAACAAGATCCAAAACATCGATGGATCATACTCCTCATGCTGGGGATTGTGGTTCCTAGTTTATCTGGAGAGTTAAGATGGGGAATTATGTCAACTTTCCCCCTTCCTATGCCAATTATGCATAGTGCACAAGTGTTTCCACACTTTTTTACTACAAATAAAGAACTGAGACTTGCCTATTTACCCTTAGATGAACAGATTCATGCTTTACAAGAAAATAGAACCTTCTTCCTACAGGGAAGCCTGTGCTTTGTGCTAATTTCTTCATTACAAGATAAGAGTCTATGCATATCCTTGTATAATCAGTCAGCAGCCTGGTTAAAGAAGGGCTCTTGGGACAAAATGACTGAGATAAAGGCTGATGCCATAATTATTAGAGAATGGTGGCCCAGCCGAAAATCTGGAAATAAGCCACCTCCACAACCAAGAATGGCACCCTTTGCAAGGGAGGGTCCATGGAAGATTTAATGCTGCCTTGGACAGGCTGCCAAGCTAAAAAAATATACCTGGGCAGTAGAGAAATATTTTTCCTTTTCCTCATATATTAGTGTAGAGTTTAATGATAATTTTGCTGGATATGATTTTACTTCTCTGGATCCCTTCTGAGCTGATACTAACCCTTTTGATCAGTGGTTGCTTTGTGGGGTTAATGGGAGCTGTGCTGATCTCGCCCCCATGGCAATGATTGGAGGAGGTTCTAGTGAGAAAGGAGAAATGACCTTTGAATGGAAAGGTACCTTGCAGACCAGCCGGTATGAAAAACGGAGTTCAAGAAATTTTAAATGGTCTACCTCCAATGTTAAATATAAAAAAACATAAAGAGGTAAATTATACCACCACGCCGGTGTGTGTATGGCCCCCGTTTTTGTGGGTGGTAAGTAACAAAAGCTTAAATCAAAATCAGTTAGAGATAGATTGCTTACAAGAAAAATGTTTTTATGCCCTATGCTGGGATGCTAATAAATATCCTTTTGCTTTGGTTACCTGCATGCCTAGATTTGTCCCTGTTCCTGTAGATGCCCCCAATAGCTTGAGTTTGTTTCGAGAGAAAAGAGATTTTGGTGTTTCTGCTATCATAGTTGGATTGGTGGCCACAGCGGTGGTTGCAGCCTCTGTCACAGCCTCGGCACTCACTCTATCTACTACTCTTCAAACAACACAAACTATTAATGAGCTTTCTATAATGGTCACAACGGCCTTAGATAAACAAACCACAGCCAACTCACAGATACAGGGAGGGTTGATGCTGGTAAATCAGCGCATCAACCTAGTCCAAGAGCAGGTGGATATTCTTTGGCAGTTGGCTCAATTGGGTTGTGAATACAAGATGCCTGGCCTTTGTGTTACTTCTGTTCAGTTTGAAAATTTTACAAGGGCAGCAAATTTGTCAAAAACTTTGTCCCTTTATATGTTACAGAATTGGACCATGGAATTTGAACAAACGCTTCGAGAGTTGAGAGTTGCTATTCTACAAGTGAATTCTACGCATCTTGACCTTTCACTGATGAAAGGCTTCTCCACCTGGATTTCCTCTGCATTTTCCTACTTTATGGAGTGGATGGGGGTAGGCTTGTTTGCCGTGATCCTATGCGGTGGAGCGTTGCTTTTGCTCTGGATGGTCTGTAAATTTAAAGCCCAAACAAGAAGGGACAAGATGGTGATAACCCAAGCACTTGCAGCATTAGAACACGGTGCCTCCCCTGATATATGGCTATCTATGATTAAGCAATAGGTTGCTGGCCGCTCAGCTCTTGCACCCCACGAGGCTAGTCTCATTGCACGGGATAGAGTGAGTGTGCTTCAGTAGCCCGGGAGAGTTGCACGGCTAAGCACTGCAGTAGAGAGGCTCTGAGGCATAAGATGAGCCTATATTGATTTAACTTTGGTACCTGGTATCTGTCTAGAAACTTGTCCATTTCATCCAGGTTCTCCAGTTTTGTTGAGTATAGCCTTTTGTAGAAGGATCTGATTGTCTTTTGGATTTCTTCAGGATCTGTTGTTATACCTCCCTTTTCATTTCTGATTTTGTTAATTAGAATGCTTTCCCTGTGCCCTCTAGTGAGTCTGGCTAAAGGTTTATCTATCATGTTGATTTTCTCAAAGAACCAGCTCCTCGTTTGGTTGATTTTTTGAATAGTTCTTCTTGTTTCCACTTGGTTGATTTTGCCCCTGAGTTTGATTATTTCCTGTCGTCTACTCCTCTTGGGTGAATTTGCTTCCTTTTTTTAAGAGCTTTTAGGTGTGTTGTCAAGCTGCTAATGTGTGCTCTCTCTAGTTTCTTTTTGGAGGCACTCAGAGCTATGAGTTTTCCTCTTAGAAATGCTTTCCTTTTGTCCCATAAGTTTGGGTATGTTGTGGCTTCATTTTCATTAAACTTCAAAAAGTCCTTAATTTCTTTCTTTATGAATTCCTTGACCAAGTTTTCATTGAGGAGAGTGTTGTTCAGTTTCCACATGAATGTTGGCTTTCTAATATTTATTTTGTTATTGAAGATCAGTCTTAGTCCATGGTGGTCTGATAGGATGCATGGGACAGGTTCAATATTTTTGTATCTGTTGAGGCTTGTTTTGTGTCGAATTATGTGGTCAATTTTGGAGAAGGTACCATGTGGTGCTGAGAAGAAGGTATATCCTTTTGTTTTAGGATAAAATGTTCTGTATATATCTGTTAGATCAATTTGTTTCATAACTAGTGTTAGTTTCACTGTGTCCCTGTTTAGTTTCTTTTTCCATGATCTGTCCATTGGTGAAAGTGGTGTGTAGAAGTCTGCCACTATTATTGTGTGAGGTGCAATGTGTGCTTTAAGCTTTACTAACGTTTCTTTAATGATTGTGGCTGCTCTTGAATTTGGAGCATAGATATTCAGAATTGAGAGTTCTTCTTGGAAGATTTTACCTTTGATGAGTATGAAGTGCCACTCCTTGTCGTTTTGATGACCTTGGGTTGGAAGTCGATTTTATTAGATATTAGAATGGCTACTCCAGCTTGTTTCTTCAGACCATTTGCTTGGAAAATTGTTTTCCAGCCTTTCATTCTGAGGTAGTGTCTATCTTTTTCCCTGAGTTGGGTTTCCTGTAAGCAGCAAAATGTTGGGTCCTGTTTGTATAGCCAGGCTATTAGTCTATGTCTTTTTATTGGGGGAGTTGAGTCCATTGATATTAAGAGATATTAAGGAAATGTAATTATTGCTTCCTATTATTTTTGTTGTTAAAGTTGGCATTCTGTTCTTGTGGCTGTCTTCTTTTAGGTTTGTTGAGGGTTTACCTTCTTACTTTTACTAGGACATGGTTTCCATCCTTGTATTGATTTTTTTTCTGTTTTTTTTTTTTCCTTTGAAAAGCTTGATTCGTGGAAAGATAATGTGTGAATTTGGTTCTGTTGTGGAATACTTTTGTTTCTCCATCTAAGGTTATTGAAAGTTTGGCTGGGTATAGTATCCTGGGTGGGCATGTATGTCCTCTTATTGTCTGTATAACATCTGTCCAGCCCCTTCTGGCTTTCATAGTCTCTGGTGAAAAATCTGGTGTAATTCTGATAGGCTTGCCTTTATATGTTACTTGACCCTTTTCCCTTACTGCTTTTAATATTCTATCTTTATTTAGTGTATTTGTTGTTCTGATTATTATGTGTCGGGAGGAATTTCTTTTCTGGTCCAGTCTATTTGGAGTTCTGTAGGCTTCTTGTATATTTATGGGCATCTCTTTCTTCGTTTGGGAAGTTTTCTTCTATAATTTTGTTGAAGATATTTGCCAGTCCTTTGAGTTGAAAATCTTCATTCTCATCTACTCCTATTATCCATATGTTTGGTCTTCTCATTGTGTCCTGGAATTCCTGGATGTTTTGAGTTAGGACCTTTTTGAATTTTGTATTTTCTTTGATTGTTGTGATGATGTTCTCTATGGAATCTTCTGCACCTGAGATTCTCTCCTCCATCTCTTGTATTCTGTTGCTGATGCTTGCATCTATGGTTCCAAATTTCTTTCCTATGATTTCTATCTCCAGCGTTGCCTCACTTTGTGTTTTCTTTATTGTGTTTACTTCTCTTTCTAGGTCTTGGATGCTTTCATTCAATTTCATCACCTGTTTGGTCGTGTTTTCCTGTCATTCTTTAAGGGAATTTTGTGCTTCCTCTTTAAGATCTTGTACCAGTTTAGCAGTGTTCTCCTGTATTTCTTTGAGTGAGTTATTAAGGTCCTTCTTGATGTCCTCTACCATCATCATGAGATATGCTTTTAGATCCAGGACTAGTTTTTCGGGTGTGATGTGGTGTCCTGGACTGGGCGAGGTGGGAGTGCTGGGTTCTGGTGATGGTGAGTGGTCTTGGTTTCTCTTAGTAAGATTCTTAGGTTTACCTTTTGCCATCTGGTAATCTCTGGAGTTAGTTGATTTAGTTGTCTCTGGTTAGAGCTTATTCCTCAGGTGATTCTGTTAGCCTCTATCAGCAGACCTGGGATACTCGCTCTCTCCTCTGAGTTTCAGTGGCCAGAGCACTCTCTGCAGGCAAGCTCTCCTCTTACAGGAAAGGTGCACAGATATCTGGCTTTAGTACCTCCCTCCTGGCCGAAGATGAAGGCCCAAAACAGCACCTGTCCCAAAGCTGAGTTGCTTTGGCCTGTCCCAGAAGCTGTTCGCTTCTGTATTCTACACTCTCACCTGTGCAGAATACTCGCGGAGGAGTCCTGGAACCAAGATGTCTGCCGCAGATGCTCAGGCAAAGTGCTCCCGGGCCAGGCGGACCCCTATCCTCTGGCTGGGAAAGTCAATTCAAAACATCTAAGAAATTCATGACACGATGAAAAGACCAAACATAAGAATAATAGGAATAGAACAGAGAGAATATGCTCAACTGAACATGCCAGGAAACATCTTCAACAAAATCATAGAAAAAAATTCCCTAACCTAAATAACGAGGTGGTCATAAAGCAACAAGAAGCCTACAAAACACAAAATAAATTTGACCAGAAATGACATTCCCCCCCATCACATAACAATCCAAACAATAAATGCACAGAATAAAGAAAGATTATTAAAAGCAGTGAGGGAAAAGGGCCAAGTAACTTATAAAGGCAGACCTGCCAGAATTACACCAGACTTCTCAACAGAGACTCTGTTTCCTGGCATCTTCAGCCTGAAGATCTTGCATAGATGTCATACAGACACTGAGAGAACAAAATGCCAACCTAGGCTACTTTACCCAGCAAAATTTTTAATCGCCATAGATGGAGAAACCAAGACATTCCACGACAAAACCAAATGAAAACCATATATTTCAACTAATTCAACCTTACAGAGGATAATAGAAGGAAAACTATAACTCAAGGAGGTAAACTACACTCCTCCCCCCCAAAAAAAAACCCCAAGAAATTAATCATCTCACCACAAACCCAATATAAAAATAGGACAACAATAGAACCCAATAGGACAACACAAGCATAATACCAACAACAAGAACAAAAATATCAGGAATCAACAATCTTAGGTCTTTAATATCTCTCAGCATCGATGAACTGAATTCCCCAGTAAAAAGAAATAAGCTAACAGACTGGATATATAAACAGTATCTAGCATTTTGTTGCATACAGGAAACAAACGTCAGTGAAAGACACTGCATCAGAATAAAAGGCTGGAGGGTTTTTCAAGCAAATGGTTCCTGTGAGGTGGAATCTCAGGGTAGTTTTCATTTGCATTTCACTAATTAAGGATATTAAACATTTTCTTAGGTGCTTCTCAGCCATTTGGTATTCTTCAGTTGAGAATAATTTATTTAGCTCTGTCCCCCAATTTTAATAGGGTTACTTGGTTTTCTGAAGTCTTAACTTCTTAAGTTCTTTGTATATATTGAATATTAGCCCTCTATCAGATTTAGGATTGGTAAAGATCTTTTCCCAATCTGTTGATTGCATATTTTGTCTTATTGACATCATCCTTCGCCTTACAGAAGCATTGCAATTTTATGAGGACCCATTTGTCAATTCTTGACCTTACATCACAGGCCACAGGAAATTTTCCCCTGTGCCCATATCTTCGAGGCTCTTCCCTACTCTCTCTTCTATAAGTTTCAGTGTCTCTGGTTTTATGTGGAGATCCTTGATCCACTTAGACTTGAGCTTTGTACAAGGAGATAAGAATTGATCAAGTCTCATAATTCTACATGCTAACCATCAGTTGAGCTAGCACCATTTGTTGAAATTGCTGTCTTTTTTGACTGGATGGTTTTAGCTCCTTTGTCAAAGATCAAGTGACCATAGGTGTGTGGGTTCAATTCTGGGTCTTCAGTTCTATTTCATTGATCTAAATGTCTGTAACTTTACCAGTACCATTTAGTTTTTATCACAATTGTCCTGTAGTACAGATTGAAGTCAGGGATGGTGATTTCACCAGAAGTTCTCTTATTGCTGAGAGTAGTTTTTGCTATCCTATGATTTCTAGTATTCCAGATGAGTTTGATAATTGCTCTTTATAATTCTGTGAAGAATTGAGTTGGAATTTTGAATGGAATTGCATTGAATCTGTAGATTACTTTTGACAAGATACCCATTTTTACTATATTAATCCTGCCAATCCATGATCATGGGAGATCTTTCTATCTTCTGAGATCTTCTTCAATTTCTTTGTTCAGAGACTTGAAGTCCTTATCACACAAATCTTTTACTTGCTTAGTTAAAGTCATATCAAAGTATTTATATTATTTGTGATGATTGTAAAGGGTGTAGTTTCCTTAAAACCTTTCTCAGCCTGTTTCTTTGTGTAGAGAAAGGCCACTGATTTGTTTGAGATAATTTTAAATTCATCTACGTCACTGAAGTTGTTTATTGAGTTTAGAAGTTCTCTGAAGGGATTTTTGGGTTCACTAATGTATACTATCATATCGTCTATATAAAATAGTTATATTTTGACTTCTTCATTTCCAATTTGTATCCCCTTGATCTCCTTTTGTTGTCGAATTACTCTGGCTATGTATTCAAGTACTATATTGAATAGGTATGGATAGAATGGGCAGCCTTTTTTATTCCCTAATTTTAGTGGGATTTATTTATGTTTCTCTACATTTAGTTTGTTTTTAGATACTGGTTTTCTGTATATTGTTTTATTATGTTTAGGTATGGGCTTTGAATTCCTGATCTTTCCAAGACTTTTATTATGAAGGGATGGTGGATATTGTGAAATGCTTTCTCAGCATCTAATGAGATGATCATGTGGTTTTTTGTCTTTGAGTTTTTTATGTATTGTATTATGTTGATGGATTTCTGTATAGTGAACCATACTTGCATCCCTGGAATGAAGCCTTCTTGATCATGATGGGTGATCGGGTTTGATGTGTTCTTGGATTTGGTTTGTGAGAATTTAATTTACCATTTTGTATTTTTAATTGATTTTCAAAAGGAAAATTCGTCTGAAGTTCTCTTTCTTTGTTGGGTCCTTGTGTGGTTTAGGTATCAGAGAAATAGTGGTTTCATAGAACGATTTGGATAGAGTACCTTTTGTTGACTTTGTAGAATGGTTTGAGGAGTATTAGAATTAGATCTTCTTTGAAAGTCTGATAGAACTCTGCATTAAACCAATCTGGTCCTGGGCTTTTATTGGTTGGGAGACTACTAATAACTGTTTCTATTTTTTTAGGGGTATGGAACTATTTTGATCCTTATTCTGATCAGGATTTAACTTTGGGACTTGGTACCTATCTAGGAAATTGTCAATTTTATCCAGGTTTTTTTTTTCAGTTTTGTTGCGTATAGGCTTTTGTAGTAGGATCTGATAATTTTTTGGATTTCTTCAGATTCTGTGGTTATGTCTCCCTTTTCATTTCTGATTTTGTTAATTAAGATACTGTCCATGTACCCTTTATTTAGTCTGCCTAAGGGTTTATCTATGTTGTTGATTTTCTCAAAAATCCAGCTCCTGGTTTAGTTAATTCTTTGTATAGTTCTCTTTGTTTCCACTTGGTTGATTTCGCCCCTGAGTTTCATTATTTCATGCCTTCTACTCCTCTTGGGTGAATTTGCTTCCTTTTGTTCTAGAGCTTTTAGGTGTGCTGTCAAGATTCAAGTGTATTCTCTCTCCAGTTTCTTTTTGGAGTCACTCAGAGCTATGGCTTTTCCTCTTAGGACTGCTTTCATTGTGTCCCATAAGTTTGAGTATGGCATGACTTCATTAAAATTATACTCTAAAAAGTTTTTAATTTCTTTCTTTATTTCTTTCTTGACCAAGTTATTGAATAGAGTGTGGTTCAGCTTCCATGGGTTTTGGGGCTTTCTAAGATTTATGTTGTTATTGAAGATCAACCTTAGTCTATGGTGATCTGATAGGATGCATGGGATTATTTCAATATATTTGTATCTGCTGAGGCCTGATTGGTGACTGGTTATATGGTCATTTTTGGAGAAGGTACCATGAGGTGCTGAGAAGAAGGTATATCCATTTGTTTTAGGATAAAATGTTCTATAGATATCTGTTAAATTCATTTGTTTCATAACTTCTGTTTGTTTCACCGTGTCTCTGTTTTATTCATGTTTCCAGAATCTGTACATTGATGAGAGTATGGAGCTGAAGTCTCCCACTGTTATTGTGTGTGGTGCACTGTGTGATTTGAGCTTTACTAAAGTTTCCTTAATGAATGTGGATGCCCTTGCATTTGGAGCATGGGTATTGAGTGTTCATCTTGGTAAATTGTACCTTTGGTGAGTGTGATGTGCCCCTCCTTGTCTTTTTTGAAAACTTTAGGTTGAAAGTTGTTTTTATTTAATATTAGAATGGCTACTCCAGCTTGTTTCTTCAGAACATTTTTTTGGTGAAATTGTTTTCCCGCCTTTTATCTGAGGTAGTGTCTGTCTTTGTCCCTGAGGTGACTTTCCTGTTTACAGCAAAATGTTGGGTCCTGTTTATGTAACCAGTCTGTTAGTCCATGTCTTTTTATTTGGGAATTGAGTCCATTGTTATTAAGAGATATTAAGGAAAAGTAATTGTTGCTTCCTATTTTTTTTTTTTTTGTTGTTGGAGTTGGAATTCTGTTCATGTGGCTAGGTTTCTTGAAAGATTACTTTCTTGCTTTTCCTAAGACATAGTTTCCCTCTTTATGTTAGTTTTTCCTTTATTATCCTTTGAAGGGCTGGATTCATGGAAAGATATTGTGTGAATTTGGTTTTGTCATGGAATACTTTGGCTTCCCCCTCTGTGGTAACTGAGAGCTTTACTAGGTGTAATAACGTGGGATGGCATTTGTGTTCACTTAGGGTAAGTATGACATCTCTCCAGGTTCTTCTGGATTTCATAGTCTCTTGTAAGATGTCTGACGTAATACTAATGGGTTTGCCTTTGTATGTTACTTGATCTTTTCCCCTTACTGCTTTTAATATTCAATCTTTGTTTAGTGCCTTTGGTGTTTTGATTATTATGTGTCAGGAGGAATTTCTTTTCTGGTCCAGTCTATTTGGAGTTCTGTAGGCTTCTTGTATGTCCATGGGCATCTCTTTCTTTAGGTTAGGGAAGTTTTCTTCTATAATTATGTTGAAGATATTTATTGTCCCTTTAATTTGAAATCTTCATTCTCATCTATACCTAATAGCCTTAGATTTGGTCTTCTCATTGTGTCCTGGATTTCCTGGATTGGACACTGGATTTCCTAACACAGTTTTGTGTTAGGATCTTTTTGCATTTTGCATATTCTTTGATTGATGTGTCCATGTTTTCAATGGAGTCTTCTGCACCTGAGATTCTTTCTTCCATCTCTTGTATTCTGTTGGTAATTGCTCTTGATTTCTTTCCTCAGATTTCTCTCTCCAGAGCTGTCTCCCTTTATGATTTCTTTATTGTTTCTATTTCCACTTTTAGATCTTGGATGGTTTTGTTCAATTCCATCACCTGTTTGGTTGCGTTTTCCTGTAATTCTTTAAGGGACTTTTGTGTTTCTTCCTTAATGCCTTCTACCTATTTACCTGTGTTCTCCTGTAATTCTTTAAGGGGTCTTTGTGTTTCCTCTTTAAGCGCTTCTACCTGTTTAGCTGTATTCTCCTGTATTTCTTTATGGTATTTATTCATGTCCTTCTTAAAATCCTCTACTAGCATCATGAGATAAGATTTAAAATCGAATCTTGCTTTTCTGGTGTGTTGGGGTCTCCATGACTTGCCTTTGTGGGAGTACTAGGCTCTAATGATGCTAAGTAATCTTGGTTTCTGTTGGTAATATTCTTGCATTTGCCTTTCTCCATCTGGTAATCTCTAGTGTTAGATCTTCTTGCTGTGTCTAGCTGAAGCTTCTTCCTCTGGAAAGTCTGTAAGCCTGTGTCTGCACGCCTGAGATACCAGCTCTCTCCTGGCAACACCAGTGCACAGAGGGCTGCAGAACAGCCCCACCTCCTGGCTTTTGATGTAGGTCTTTAGAACCCTGTCCCAACTGCTCTGCTGCTTTTACAACCTGTGCACTCCTGAATGGACCCACCTTAGAGAGTCACTGGGGAGACATTTCCTGGAAAGTCTCCTCTGGCAGGGAAGGGCCACAGAGGACTGAGGATCAGCTCCACCTCCTGTCTGCAGATGTAGGACCATAGGATGCTGTTCCAGCTGCTCTACTGCTTCTGCAGCCTGTGCACTCTTGAGTGGACCCACCTTAGAGAGTAACCTGAGAGAAAAATCGTTCCTTCCATTTCTATTTTGATGAAGCTTTTGAGAAGTGTTCATACTAGCTCTTCTTTGAAAGTATTTAAGATTCTGCACTAAAATAGTTTGTCCCTAGGCTTTTCTTGATTGAGAGGTTTTTAATAATTTCTTCTATTTCCTTAGGGGATATGGGACTGTGTAGTTTACCTGCTCTTGATTAAACCTTGGACATAATATATTTCCAAATAGACATCAATTTCATCTAGAAATGTTCAGTTTTGTTGAGTAAATTTTTTTTTGTCAAATTCATCTAAATTTTCTAAATTTCAGATTCATCTAAATTTCTAGGTTTTTTGAGTAAAGGCTTTTGTAGTAAGATCAGATGAATTATTTTAATTTCTATGTTTCTGTTGGTATGTCTCCCTTCTCATTTTTGATGTTATTAATAGTCTCTGTGTCCTTTAGTGAGTTTGGCTAAGGATTTATCTATGTTATTCATTTTCTCAAAGAACCAGGTGGTAGATTAATTGATTCTTTCACTCTTTGACTCATTCTCCTAGTTCCTAATTGGTTGATTTAAGCCCTGAGTTTTATTATTTCCTGATTTCTATTTCTCTTGGGATAGTTTGTTTTTTTGTAATAAGACTTTCAGTTGTACTTACAAGTTGCTAGTGTAGGATATTTCCAGTTTCTTTGCAAGGGCATTTAGTGCTATGAATTTTCCTCTTTGCACTTCTTTCATTGTGTCCCATAATTTTAGATATGCTGTATATTCTTTTTCATTGAATAATAGAAAGTCTTTAATTTCTTTCTTTATTTCTTCCCTGACCAAGTTATCATTGAGTAGAGAGTTGTCTAGTTTCCCTGGGTATGTGGGCTTTCTGTTGTTTTTGTTGTAATTGAAGTAAAGCTTTAGTCTGTGGTGATCTGATAGGATACATGGAATTATTTTTGATATTCTTGTATCAGTTAAGGATAGTTTTGTAACCATTAATATGTTTAATTTTGAGAAGGTATTCTGAGGTCCTGAGAAGAAGTTATTATTTTGTTTCAGTGTGATATGTTCTGAAGATATCTGTTTAATCCATTTGGTTCATACCTCCTATTACTTCAGTGTTTCTTTATTTAGTTTAAGTTTCAATGACCTGTCCTTTGTTGAGAGTGGGGTTTTGAAATCTCCCACTATTTTTGCATGAGTTTTAATGTGTGTTTTGTTATTTAGTAAAGTTACTTTTATGAGTGTGGGTACCCTTGCATTTGGGGCATATTCATAAAGAATTGAAACTTCCTCATGATGGATTTTTCCTTTGATGAATATGAAGTGTTCTTTCCTATCTTGTTTGAGAACTTTTGGTTAAAGTCTGTATTATTGGATTTTAGAATGTCAACTAAAAGCTTGTTTCTTGGGACCATACACTTAGAATTTTTCCCCATACCTTGAGTATGAGGTAGTGTTTGTCTTTGTAGCTGAGGTGTGTTTCTTGTATGCAGAAACATCTGGACAATGTTTATATATCAAGTATTTTAGCTTATGTCGTTTTATTGGGGAATTGAGTCCATTGATATGTAGAGATATTAGATAAGTGGAAAAAGTTAAGTTTTCAGTGTATAAGTAAGCAGAGAACAGTAATAAAGAGTTAATAGACTTAAGTTCTCAGCATGTAATGAAGCAAATATCAATAATAGAGAGTTAAAAGGATAAAGTATTTAATAAGAGAAAGAAATTTATACTGTAAAAATTAAACACAGAGAGATAAAGAGAAAAGAAGTCACAGCAAGTTGAAGAGGAAAGAATAGCATGATTTTCAACTAGAGAATAAGCAAGAAAAAAGTTAATCCTCCAGAAGCCATCAGCTTCTAACATTCAGTAAAGTTAGAGAAAGTTACAAAGCCAGAGATCATCAGGTTCTTGGCCTTTTCCCAGTGCCTTGTCCCACCCCAGCTCCTTCCCCTAAGGCTAAGCAGACTCCCTATAATCAGAAATTTAGGAAAAGATCTACCCTAATACCTAAGTATACCACTTATGGGCATATACCAAAAATATGCTCCATAATAGCAGAAAAACGCTTACTGGACTGTGTTTTTGGAGCTTTATTCGTAATTTTAAGAAACTAGAAACAACCTAGATTTCCCTCAACCAAAAAAAAAATGGATAAAGAAAGTGTGGTACATATCCACAATGCAATATTGCTCAGCTACTGAAAAGAAGGATACCAGGAAACTTGCAGACAAATGAATGGAACTAGAATAATATCATCCTGAATGAGATAACCCAGACTCAGAAAGAAACAAAGGGTCTTTCATTCAGTTCTAAGTGGATATTAGCCATAAAGTAAAGCATAACCATGAAACAATCAATAGATCCAAAGATGTCAATTAACATGGAGAGTGCAAGTATCCTAGAATTGCTGAAGGAAAACCACTGGTAGAAATAGTATGCAAAAGCACAGAGCATTCATTTTGCAGAAATTACCAGCATGCAGAGCCACCATTGATGCAAAATGGCAGCTACCACAGAAGTTTGCAGGCTCCTTTTTAAGCACAGTCAAGGGAAGTTTTAGAAATAGGTCATTTTAAAAATATTAATGGCTAAGTAAGCAGCAGTAACTTAGTGCGTTTCTTACTGGGTGTTACATTATTTTTATCATTTTTGGTCAACATTTAGAGAAATACCCCCCAAAATAAGTTTCAGTTCTTGGGCTGGCTAACTGTCTCTATCGATGTCAGGGATGTTGCTGATTAATTGCCCATTGTCTGTGGTTTTTCCAGAAAGCCTTGCCTGCTTCTTTGGGAAAGTGAATCTTAAGGTCTAACAAGGCTGCATATTATAAAATGTAGTGGGATGGGTCTTCTCAAAGAGCTCTAAGGACGATCTGAAATTGATAGATGAAAAGCAGTGGGTGAATACTGGATTGAGAGGAGAACAAGTGTGGAGATTGGGTGTAGAGAGCAAAGAAGACTGAAATGAAGAATAGAAATCAGGTAGGTGCAGCTTTGTGATGAAGGAGAATTCCAGGAGCCTGAGAGTGTGACCCTAGCCAAGACTTCTACAATCTGGAGATATGGAGCCCTAAGAACATACATCTTGTACCCAGGAAGAACTTCCATTTGCAGAAAGGTAACACCAACATATCAATGAAATTTTGGCCAGCAATTTTTCCTACCTAAAAGTAGTGCAATGATAAAGATGGAACAGAATTGAGGGGATTGACCAACCAAATACTGGCCCAACTTGAGACCCAGCCCATGGAAGAGAGAAAGCCCATTACCCTGTTAATGATACTCTGCTATGCTTGCAGACCAAAGACTACAATACTTGTCTTAAGAAATGGTTACCATCCTTGGTTATCAGGGCAATGGAAATCAAAACGACCCTGATATTCCACCACACATCAGTCAGAATGAATAAGATCAAAAACTCAGGGGACAGCAGATGCTAGCAAGGATGTGGAGAAGGAGGAATACTCCTCCATTATTGGTGGGATTGCAAGCTGGTAAAACCATTCTAAAAATCAGTATGATGGTTCCTCGGAAAATTGGACATAGTACTACCTGAGAAACTAGCTATAATGCTCCTGGGCATATACCCAAAAGATGTTCTAAAAATAACAAGGACATATGTTCCACTACATTCATAGCAGCCTTGTTTATCATAGCCAGAAGCTTAAAAGAACCCAGATGTTCTTAACAGAGGAATGGATACAGAAAATATGGTATATTTACACAATTGAACACTACTCAGCTTTTGAAAACAATGAATTCATGAAAATTTGGCAAATATATGAAACCAGAAAATATAATCCAGAGTGAGGTAACCCAATGACAAAAGAACACTCATGGTATGCACTTACTGGTAAGTGGATATTAGCCCAAAAGTTCAGAATAGCCAAGATGCAATTCACAGACCAGATGAAGCTCAAGAAGAAGAAAGACTAAAGTGTGTGTCCTTCAGTCCTTAATAGAAAGGGTAAAAAGATAATCATGGAAGCAAATATGGAGACAAAGTATATAGCAGAAACTGAAGGAAAGACCATCCACAGACTGTCTCACCTGGGGATCCATCCCATATATGGTCACCAAATGCAGACATTAGTGTGAATGCCAAGAAGTGCATGCTGACAGGCGTCTGATCTAGTTATCTTCTGAGAGGCTGGCTCTACCAGAGTCTAACATATACAGAGGTTAATGTTCGAAGCCAACCATTGGACTGATCATGGTATCTCCGATGAAGGAGGTAGACAAAGGACTGAAGGAGCTGAATGGGTTTGCAACCCCATAGAAAGAATAACAGTAGCAACCAACCAGAGCTCCCAGGGTCTAAACCACCAACCAAGTAGTATATAAATTGAGGGCACTCAAAATCTCCTAAAAATAAGAGCCTAGAATACTCATTTTAAGAGTACAAACCAGTTTATTCTGAAAATATCAGACTTTGTATCCCACGTAATGTTCATCAATAAACGTATCTCTGGATGAATGACCCTAGACGACAGACATGTATCCCAGGAACTAAAATACAACCATTTTGACAAATAACTCATGGCTCCCATGACATTAGAACTGCTACATAACAGGCCTACTCTCTTGCTCAAGCCTTTGTAGCTGCAAATATTTTAAATGTGGACAGACTAAACACTGGAAGGGAGATTGCCCAAAATTGACCCAGAGACTCTTAAACCTCCTAAATTCATCTGTCCCCACTGTAGCAAAAGTCTTCATTGGAAAAGGGACTGAAAATAAAATAAGATAAATAAAGCAATACTCTGACACATTTAAACATCTTGTAGGGCAATTCTCAGCTACACCAGTAAGAGGGGAAACCACAAGTTCATTGAGTCACTAATATACAGGAGAAAGCTCTCCATAAACTTTAAATAAAAAATTGGCAATAAAATTTTACATGATTAAAAGGAACAGGAGCAGATAATACCAATCTAATATAAGCCTAGGTTCCATCTCATTGGATTCTCCTACCATGCCATCAACAAATAGAAATATGTGGTTTCTTCCATGTATTTATTATTTAAGATGTTTATAAACAGTAGGACACAGATGGAATACATTTCACAATTTGACTCCTTATGGTCACTATTTTACTGGGTGGGGATAGCTTAGAAGGTCTACACGTGGTCCTTGCTAGAGAAGAAGAATGAGAATACTTCCACATAGAATATTACCACAATGTTAAAACTAAAATACACACACTTAAAATGACTACTGTTAAATGCCTTGCATAGAATGAATCACAGAAGATCCTGTATGTGTAGAAGCATGCCCATTAAACAGAGAGAAATTACCAATTTTAAAACAATTAGTTAAACTTCAACTGCACATGGGACTTATTTATCTCTCTAGAATCCTGAGGAATAATTGAATAAGAAGTTTACAACAGAGATGTTTACAAATGTTTCTAATAAGACTAGTAATCTAGCTGGACTAGACATTGATTATTTGTCTCTATCTCCACAGTGTTAAAGTCTAAAACTATTCTTATACCTAAGTTGACATTCAAGTTTTCATATACATAAAGCCAATCCCGTCAGTCCTTCAGCCAACACTTCCTTGGGGTCCCAGGCTCATGACCATGGATGGTTATGAGGGGAGATAAGATGAAGGGTTTGTGGAGAGGAGACCAGGAAGGGGGACAATATTTGAAATTTATATAAATTAAATAACCAACTTTTTAAAAAGTCAATGTTTTCCTTTCTATGTCATCTAGATAATTGTTTTACATACTAACTGTATATATTCCTAAATAGTAAATCTCTATCTCTGCATCCTTTCTACATCAGAAGCAATGAACTCATAACACATGAAGACTGGCAGAGTTCTAATTGCAGTATTTATATCACAGAGAGCTCTAATTGCAGTCCTTATTATACTGGGCTTACTAATTACTAGTATAATTTAGGGATTCTAAAAGAATCATAATTAGGAATTAAGAAATTATCTATTAGTCTATATAGCATCACTACAAGACAGTACATCTTCATTGATTTGCAGAAAATTAGCCCAAAAGAGTGTTCTATTGCCCAGAGAATTTTAGACTAATTTAATAATGGCAGCAAAGCTGTATTAATAGGAGGAATCAAATCCAGAGATTTGTGCCTCCAGCCTTGATACCAAGGGTTTATTCTTTGCAGTTCCATGGCAAACCATCACTCTGGAAGATTGCTTGCTAGGGTTTTGCCTCTCCTAGAAGGCCCTTGTGAGGAGCAGGTGTGGCCATGGCCCCAAGATGGCACACGGTACTGCTGCCAAGTCTTATGACTGGCACCTGACTTCCTCATATCCCTCAACATAGCCACATACCTTGAGCTGCATTGCCCAGTTGCATCACGACATAAGATCGGATGATGTGACAAATGTAGTCCTGAGCCAATGAACTGTGCCTACATGGACTGGGGTGAGGGGGAGTGGACTGGAGTGGGAAAAGGAGATGGCCAAGAGAGGTCAGGGTTTTTTTTTTGTTTGTTTGGTTTGGTTTTTTGGGGGGTTTTTGTTGTTGGTTTTTTTTTTTTTTTTTTTTTGCTTTTTCCTACACATTTGTGAAGTTCCTGAATAAACTGCCTTGAGAAGGATGTCGGTTTCATCGCTTCTTTTCTGCTGGTCAGAGACAGTAGCGACAAGTGGTGGAACCCGTTCGGGGAAATGAGGAGTCCAGAACTCTTGGCAGTCAGGGTAGCTGGCTGGAAAGCTCCCAGGTAAGTGGGACGATTTAAGTTCTCGGTTAGAGACAATTAGGTTCCCAGATTAGGGATTATTGAGGGTCTCGGAGTGAGACAATTGAAATTATATCAAGCACTATGGGAAACACAATATCAGGACATTCTGTTCGTCAGGCCTTAAAAGACCTCCTAAAGGTAAAAGGCATTGGGCTAAAAAAGGAAACCCTAGAAAATTTTCTGAAAGCGGTAGATCAGGTGGCCCCATGGTTCCCAGTCTCTGGTCACCTTACCGGGCCAACCTGGGAGAAGTTAGGAAAAGATTTGAAGTTTTTAAAGGAACAGGGAATGCTCACAAAAAGCGTTCTACGGAATGGAAGTTAGTTCGCAACTGTATAGAGGACAAGGAAAGATGTGGAGCTGAGCTGTAGAAGGAGAATGAGGCTTTGAACCAAGTAAGAGAGGCGAAATCACAGAAGTCCGATGCCGAAAGCAGTTCTAGCGAAGAGGATATATCTGAAGAGGACTTGGAAAATATAGCAGACAGTTTAGAAAAGTGAAAGTAAAAGTGCAGCCATCGGTGCAGGGGCCTCTGAGTTATGCTCCCGAAGACTCCACAGGGCATAGTTTGCATCCAGAAGCATGGTGAGAGCTAAGTGCTCACTGCTTCCCAGTTTTCCAGGATGCTCAAGGAGCTCGATTCCACGAACCACTAGATTGGAAGGTAATTCAAAGACTGGCGGAAGGGGTATGAGCCTACAGGGTCAGTGCCACTTTCGTTATTGCTCAGCTTGAATCTCTGCATAGCTTTTGTCTAACTCCCAGCGACTGGCAGAATCTGGCACGAGCTTGTCTTTCCCCTGGACAGTATCTTGACTGGAAAGCATTCTTTATAGAATATTCAGGTAAACAGGCCACTCAGAATGCGAGTGCAGGGCAAGCGGCCTGGGATCAGGATATGTTATTAGGTCAAGGAAGATTCGCCGCTGCACAGATTAACTACCCTATACAAGTTTATGAACAAATTAATAAAATAGGAACTAAGGCTTGGAAGTCCCTCCCTAACAGGGGAGAGGTTAGTGGTAATTAAATAAAAATCCTTCAAGGACCCACAAAGCCATTTGCAGACTTTGTGGTCAGGGTGGTAGAAACGGCAGGGAGGGTGTTTGGAGATCCTGATATGACAATGCCATTAGTGAAACAGCTGATTTTTGAACAATGTACAAAGGAATGTAGACAAGCCATTAACCCATATAAACATAGGGGGCTGGAGGTATGGATCTGTAGAGAGATAGGAGTCCTGTTAACTAACACACGGCTGGCTGCTGCTGTTATTCAGGTCTCCCAAGGAAAGAAGGGTCCAGGAATACAGGCTGTTTCAAATGCAGGCAACCTGGTCATATAAAGCGACAATGCCCACAACAGACTGGAATGGGAGGCCAGCGGCCTCGGGTACCTGGACTTTGTCCAAAATGTAAAAAGGGAAATCATTGGGCCCATGAGTGTCGCTCAGTGAAGGATATTCATGGGCAGCCAATGGAGCATGACGGTGCTTGGCCAAAAACAGGAGACAGGGCCCCTGACCTCAGGGCCCTCAAATATATGGGGCAGTCGCAGAAGAATGGCACAATTTGAGACTGCCAATGCAGTGGAACAACCCAGAAGGGCCACGAGAGGAAGCTCAGGGCTCAACTTCATTTCTGCCACCCGACTTGTATTAACCCCCATATGGGGGTCCCGCTGGTGGATTCAGATTTCAAAGGCCCTCTACCAGCAGATACAGTAGGGTTGATTTTAGGAATGAGCTCTGTAACAATGCAGGGCCTGATAGTCCATCCTGGAGTCATAGATTCAGATTATACAGGACAAGTCAAGATCATGGTCTCTTCACCTAGGGGCATGGTAGCCATCTCCCCAGGAGATCGCATAGCTCAGTTGCTTTTATTACCTAGTTGTCATTCTCAGTTCCCAGCTAAGGAGGAAGAAAGAGGGGTCAAGGGATTTGGCTCTACTGGTACTTCTGCCATTTTTTGCTCCCTAGATTTAGATGAAAGACCTTTATTGCAGCTTATCATGGAGAGAAAATCTATTTCTGGGCTGTTGGACACTGGCGCAGATGGCCGTATCATCAGCGTCAAGGATTGGCCCTCTGGTTGGCCACATCAGTGATCAGAGCAAACCCTGAGAGGACTTGGATATGCTCAGATGCCAGAAATGAGTTCCCGCCATCTAAGTTGGCATGAAGAGGAAGGGCATTTAGGGCATTTCCAACCCTATGTGCTGCCCATCCCTATTTCATTATGGGGGGGGTGTGATTTGGTAAAAAAGATGGGTTTTAAAATGACCAATGAAGGACCATATAGTACCCAAGCCCAGAGAATGATGTTGCATTCGGGATATAAGCCTGCTAAAGGTTTGGGTTGCTATTCACAAGGTAGACTATCCCCGGTACCAGTTGAGAGGAAGAATGACCGAGCTGGTTTGGGTTTTTCCTAGGGGCCACTGAGAGAGCTCTACCCATTACTTGGAAGACTGAGGAACCAGTGTGGATTCCTCAGTGGCCACTACCCTCAGAGAAATTAACAGCACAAGAGCTGGTTAGGGAACAGTTGAACCTAGGCCATATCAGACCCTCTACTTCCCCCTGGAATAGCCTGATTTTTATTATCAAGAAAAAGTTGGGAAAATGGAGGTTCTTACATGATTTGAGAGAAATTAATAAACAAATGGTAATTATGGGACCTGTACAGAGGGGATTACCCCTTCCTTCTGCCTTACCTAGAAATTGGCCTTTAATTATTTTAGATATAAGGATTGTTTTTGTTTTTTGTTTTTTGTTTTTTTTTTTTCCATTCCATTGCATCCCCGGGATGCAGTCAGATTTGCTTTTACAATGCCCTCTATTAATCATGTTGAGCCTGATAAGAGATTTAAATGGGTTGTTTTGCTTCAAGGCATGGGTAATAGCCCTACCATGTGTCAACTTTATGTAGATTCTGCTCTTAAAGGGGTAAGAGATCAATTTCCTAGGCTGAAGTGTTATCACTATATGGATGATATACTTCTTGCTGCACCCACAGAGGAGATGTTGGAACATGCATATAGTATAGTGATACAAAAATTAAAAGAAAAGCAATTGGTTGTAGCCCCAGAAAAGGTTCAGAAAGGAAAAGTGGTGAATTATTTAGGAACAAAAATTTTTGATAGTCAAGTATCTCCCCAGAAAATTCAGATTCGGATGGATAATTTGAGGACATTGAATGATTTTCAAAAGCTATTGGGGGATATACAGTGGTTATGCCCCTATTTGGGCCTAACCAACAAACAATTACAACCATTATATGATCTTTTACTGGGAGATATAGAATTAAATTCTCCCCGGTAGCTTAGTGATTCTGCCCGCATAGCATTAAGTTTGGTTGAAAAGGGTATTCAAACAGCAGCATTAAAGAGAAGAAATCTGTTCAGTCCTAGTATTTTGTGCATCCTGCCCTCGGAGACCCAGCCTACTGTAGTCCTCTGGCAGGGCGCCCCTTTGCTATGGATACATCCCAAAGATTTCACTCACAAAAATCTTGTCTTATTACCCTGCCTCGGTAGCACAATTGGCCTTGATTGGCCTACAACAATGTATTCAATATTTTTGTAATCCCCCTCAGGAATTGATTGTTCCATATAATATGAAGCAAATAGAAGTATTATCAGTTACTGTTGATGATTGAGCAATTTTGAGATGTAGCTTTATGGGAAAAATGGATAATCATTTCCCTAAGGATCCCATTTTGCAGCTGATTAAAGCTCATCCAGTTGTTTTTCCACGAATTACTTCTCAACTGCCATTGCCTGATGCCCCTTTAATTTTTACAGATGGGTCTAAGACAGGCTGCAGAGCATATTTGGTCCATGGCTCCACGCCAGTAACTTTACAGTTTCCCCTGCTTCTCCCCAAGTTATTGAGTTGCACATTGTTATGAAAGTTTTTGAATTGTATTCTGAATCTTTTAATTTAATTTCAGATAGTCAGTATGTGGTTAATTCGTTAGCAGTGCTGGAAGTGGTGGGGAAGGTGAATTTTCGAGCCACTATAGGGGATTTGTTAAATAAATTGCAATCCGTAATTTTAAATAGAAGTTCTCCATTTTTTGTCCAACACATTTGAGCTCATACAGGTTTGCCTGGCCCTTTAGCAGACGGCAATGATTTGGTTTATAAAGCTGCTAGAGCTGCTTCTGCCTTTTTGATTCAAACACATGTAGAAATGAATCGTGAATTTCATTCACAGTTTCATGTGAATTCCAAAACACTTTCTTCTCGATTTCATATTACTATAGCAGAGACAAGGTATTTTGTTATGGCTTGCAAAGCCTGTGTACCCCTATTGCCTCAAGCGAGTGTGGGAGTAAACCCTCACGGCCTGCTTCCCCTCCACATTTGGCAAATGGATGTGACTCATTTTTCAGAATTTGGTAAACTGCAATTTGTTCCTGTTTCTGTAGATACAGCCTCTGGGGTGTTGTTTGCCTCCCTGCATACTGGTAAAAAGGCATGCCATGTCATTGCCCATTGCTTTGAGGCATGGGGTGCATGGGGTCAGCCCAGAGAGCTTAAGACTGATAATGGACCTGCTTATACTTCAGCTTCTTTTGTTTCCTTTTCTAAATGATGGGTGTCCACTTGGTGCATGGTATACCCTACAATCCTCAGGGCCAGGGCATCACTGAAAGAGCCCATCACACTCTGAAAGAGTGTCTAATAAAACAGAAAGAAGGAGTAGCCTCTGGCACTACTTCTAGGGAGAGATTAGCCATTGCTCTCTTTACCTTGCATTTTTTGAATAAAGATAAAAATGATTTGATTGCTGTGGAACGGTTTGCCAATCCCGAGGCATTCTACAAAGGCACAGTCATGTGGAAGGATGTTCTGAGTGGACGATGGCATGGGCCTGATCCTGTGTTGGTCTGGGTGAGAGGGTCTCTTTGTGTGTTTCCACAGGATCATTGCCAGCCACTGTGGGTTCCGGAGTGATTGACGAGGGTAGTTCAAGATGGACAGAGGTGCCCTGATGAATTTGCTTCTGGGGGTGATGATGCTGCCTGCAGTGATGACTAAAGATCTATGATGGGCCCTCTTTTGTAGGGGTATTCAAGATTCACTGCCCCCATGGACCGGCTGCCAGTCCAGGAAAGCTGTGTGGGCCGTGAAAAAATATTTTGCCTTTTCCCCTTATATTGGTACCAGTCATAATCAAACGTTTTCAGGGTTTAATTGGATGTATCAAAATCCAGCCCAGAGAGGGGCAAGCAATCCCTTTAATGTTTGACTGTTGTGTGGGAGAAGTTGGGAGTTGTACAGATCTTTCTTCTTTGAGTATGTTGATGGGTGGGGCGTGGGGAAATACTAGCTTTTATTGGAATGGATCTGTATTATTTGAGTCTTCTGTTATTAAATTTGCTTATGGGAAGAATGTATTCTTTAAAGCCATGCCTGCATGCATTTGGTCTCCTTTTGTATTTTTAGTTTATAATGGTAGTTATTTTGATGATGTTGTAGAATGTAAGGAGAATAGTTGTTTTTATAGTATGCGTTGGAATGCTTCTATGTATTCTTTAGCTATTGTGACCAGAATGCCTAGATTTGTACCATTGCCTGTGCAGACCCCTTCAGTTATGACCTTGTTTAGACCCAAAAGAGATTTTGGGATAGTCCATATCAATTCCACTCAGGTGGATGTATCGATGGCTGAAGGGCTTGCAAATTGGATTGCCACTGCTATGTCACACCTAAAGGAATGGGCCAGTATTGGTGGATTGGCACTGTGCTGCGTGCTCATCAGTGTCCTGGCCTTTTGGTGTATCTGCCGCATGCAACATCACCATCGCAGGGCTCAAGCTCTGTTGATGCAAGTCTTTGCTGCTGTGGAGATGGGACAATCTCCTCAAGTGTGGGTTGGCATGCTAGGGAAGTAGTCAATGATGGGTAAGACACCCTGGACGTGTTACCAACCTAAGACAGGGATCAGTCACTGCTGTCTGTCTCCCGATGATGGGTAAGGACCATTGTTGTAGGGGGCAACCTAAGTCAGGCATTCTCTCTGTCAATTTAAAGAATAAGGAGGAGATGTAAGGAGCAGGTGTGGCCGCAGCCCCAACATGGCGCCCGGGACTGCTGCCAAGTCTTATGATTGGCACCTGACTTCCTCATATCCCTCAAGATAGCCACCTACCTTGAGCTGCATTGCCCAGATGCACCATGACGTAAGATCGGATGATGTGACAAATGTAGTCCTGAGCCAATGAACTGTGCCTACATGGACTGGGGTGAGGGGGAGTAGACTGGAGTGGGAAAAGGGGATGGCCGAGAGGTTTTTTGTTTTTGGTTTTTGGTTTTTGGTTTTTTTGTTGTTGTTGTTTTTTGTTTGTTTGTTTGGTTGGTTGGTTTTTGCTTTTTCCTACACATTTGTGAAGTTCCTGAATAAACTGCCTTGAGAAGGACGTAGGTTTTGTCGCTTCTTTTCTGCTGGTCAGGGACGGTAGTGACAGGCCCTGACAAGTCATCACACCCCCTTGTAGTTTGGCCCATTCCTTTTTTTGGCCCAGTATTGGCCATCAAAACCCTACTCCTCCTTGTACCCTACCTAGTACAATTTATAAAATGGAAGATAAATAAAATTGTAAAAATCCCTGCCAATTTTGTTCTGATTTAATTACAAACTGCTCCCAACTTAGTAGGCTGATTATGATAGCATCATCTTATTTTATTTTATTTTATTTTATTTTATTTTATTTTATTTTATTTTATTATATGTGAGTACACTATAGCTGTCTTCAGACACTCCAGAAGAGGGTGTCAGATCTTGTTATGGATGGTTGTGAGCCACCAAGTGGTTGCTGGGATTTGAACTCAGGACCTTCGGAAGAGCAGTCGGTGCTTTTAACCACTGAGCCCTCTCACTAGCCCCACATCAACTTTTTATAAACCAAAATAAGGGGAAGTATAGGCACATGCAACTAGGGTAGCTGGCCTGGAGCAAGAGTGAGATAAAGATGTGCCAAAAATCTTCAATACCTCATCCTGAGACCCACAGGATTAGAACCACTGTCTCCCTCCTCATATCCTACATGCAAAAGTTCACAACCTCTACCTCCCCAACCTCTAAGGACTTTTACATAGACTATGGACAGATAACAGTTTCAACATCCTCTCTCCAAATAAGAATGTGCCAGCAATGTTCTTGGAATCCTTCTTCATATAAAGTGAATACACTCCACACTAGGCAATAATTTAAACAAACACTGGAAATCCCTACCCACCCATTAAGATCTAGATGACTCTGGTTCACCATGAAAAAGATAGTTGAGCTGTCTCACTGAAGGTGATACCAGAAGTCATTTCATTGTACCAATGGCCACAGAACCCATCCCTGTGTCTTTGCTTCCATCACCCTGGTGGGCTGCTGGCTGAACACCTCTGAGGAAGGAGAGAGTATATCCAGAGGTATAAGGAGAGAGGAAACTATGTTAGAGAGGTGATGGAGAAGGGAATGAGGATGAAGATAAGTGTGGGGAGAGTGGAGGGAGTAGAAGTCTTGGAGAGGGAATGGAAATCTGTGGGAGACATCTGTGGGATGAGCCTGAGATCTTGGATTAAGGAGTTTCCTGGGAGTCTATGTCAGTGAAACTAGCTGAGACTCCAAGCAAATGGGGATATGGAGACTGAATTGGTCACTTGCTACAGCTAGTTCAGATTTCAAGTAAAAGGAAGTGTGTCTACTTTTCTCCCTAAGGATGTTGGGCACCATCCTGACTGCAGAAATGGGACTGAGGTGGAGAACATGGTTTGAACTTCTGTGACGATGGAGAAAATGACCTCTAGAGACCTCTGCAGCAGGATGGCTGCACTGTATTTTTTCAGGGATAGGGTATATAAAGGGATTTTTAGGGTTAAGTTTGCAAAGGAATAATTGACCATGGCACCGAGAAAGGATAAAGGGCTGGTTGATTATAATATAAGACTTAATTATCATACAGGATGGAAGCCAGAGCAGGACTTGTGTGCTGAGTTATACCACCTTGAAGAAAGTTCTGTATACAGTCTCTTTATAGACAAGGCATTGAAGGGCAGCCACCTGCACTCACAGTGACACTTTCTAGACAAAGACAGGTGGAGTCTGGAAAGCCCTATGATAAAGGGAGTGGCCCATTTTGGACTGAGCTCAGAAAACCATCAAGTCATGGAGTATTGTTATCTTAATGTCACCTTTGCCAAACAGAGAGAGGGAACACCAACTTTACTGGCTAGTTTTGTGTCAACTTGACATAAGCTGGAGTTATCACAGAGAAAGGAGCTTCAGTTGAGGAAATGCCTCCATGAGATCCAACTGTAAGGCATTTCCTCAATTAGTGATCAAGAGGGAAGGACCCCTTGTGGGTGGGACCATCCCTGGGCTGGTAGTCTTGGGTTCTATAAGAGAGCAGACTGAGCAAGCCAGGGGAAGCAAGCCAGTAAAGAACATCCTTCCATGGCCTTTGCATCAGCTCATTTTCTGACCTGCTTGAGTTCCAGTCCTGACTTCCCTTGGTGATGAATAGCAGTATGGAAGTATAAGCTGAATAAACCCTTTCCTCCCCAACTTGTTTCGTGGTTCTGATGTTTTGTCCAGGAATAGAAACCCTGACTAAGACACCAACCCAGCCACAAAACGTCCCACCACTATTTTTCCCTGCCTACAAGATGTTCAGGTATAAAGATCTATCTCCTGATTTGTTGATGAGCAACAAATGCCTGTCCACCTATAGACCCAGTCCATGCAAGACAGCCAAAAATTGTCAGAATGGGACTGTGCTATGATTGCAGACAGGAAACTTGCATAAGTGTCTTCTGAAAGGCTTCATTCATCAGCTGATGGAAACAGATATAGAGACCAACAGCCAAATACTAGGTGTACTTTGAAGAGTCTTATGGTAGAGTAAAGAGAATTGATGGAGAATAAGGGCTCAAGGACATCATAAGAAAACCTACAGAATAAACTAACCTGGGCCCATGAGGACTCACAGAGACTAAACCACAAAAATAGAGCATATATGTGTTGGATCTAGACTCCCAATACATTTGTAGCAGATATATAGATTGGTCTTCATTGGGTCTCCTAATAATTGGAGTCAGGCTTCCCTGATTCTGTTGCCTGTGTGTGGATCTCTATTCCCTAACTAAGCAGACATGTCTGGCCTCAGTTAGGAAATAATATGCTTATTCCTGCTACCATTTTTGTTCAGGATACCCTGGAGGTGGGCTTCCCCTTCTCTAAGTAGAAATGGAGGGAGAGTTATGTAGGATGGTGGGGATTGGGAGGAGAGGAATTAGTGGGCTTCAATCTGGATGTGAAGTGAATAAATACAGAAATCTGAAATCTACCAGCTTACAATCCCACCAACAATGGAGGAGTGTTTCTCTTTCTCCACATCCTCACCAGCATGCAGTTGCATCTGAGTTTTGGATCTTAGCAATTTTGATTGGCATGTGGTAGAATCTTGGTCATTTTGATTTACATTTCCTTGATGACTAAGGATGTTGAACATTTCTTTCAGTGCTTCTTGGCCATTCGAGATTCCTCAGTTGAGAATTCTTTGTTTAGCTCTGGGCCCCGACGTTTTTTCAATGCAAAAGCAAGAGTTTTACTTTCTGGCACATCAAGGTTGACTTTCAATTAGTTCCTCAAAGCAAGTGACTAGGAGGCAAGACTGAATGGCTATTACAAGCATTTTTTTTTTTTTTTTTTTTTTACTTTCTATGGGCACAGGTTACATCAGCAAGGTCATAGTTCAAACTTACTGGCTAAGCATATTGACCTTAAAATCTATTGGCTAGCGAGCATAACATGCCTTTGAACTCTGCCTAGGACTTTCCAGAAGGTCAGGTGAGTATTAGTCAGTACATTCTGAGAAATTATTACTCAAGAATGTCCCTATGTGTGGAGAATGGAACTTGGCCTAGCCTTGATCCCAGGTGGGAGGGAGACTGTAAGGAGGGTGTGGGACTTGGAGAAAGCCCTCATCCCCCATTTTCCTTTTACAACCTCCAATCTTTGAGCGACACTAAGGAGTCTTGGGTAACTAACTCATTATTCAGGTCCTGTCATCAGGGTCTCATATTGTTGGTTGCAGGACCATCAGTTTCACTGCTCCTAGTTTCTCTTTTATAAAGGCTATAAGCTTGTTGAATATGCAGGGTCCAAAAGGTCAACAATAGCAGGAGAAAACTGGGGGTCCTAAGAAGGTGGGTATGAGGGTGGTTAACCAAGGGCAGGAGTTAAATCAAAACTTGAACCAGCTCTGATTCTGTTCTCTTTCTCTCTTCTGCTCAGCTAGCCCTTCTCTCACCTTGGCCATTGAACTTTTAACTACACCCGAAAATGGTCTCCATTATGTGCTTCCTAATGTTTAACAACCCCAGGCATCACAGAAAAAGTGGTTTTCCCCTTCCCCACCAACGGGTCTGCTGCCCGCTTCTCCCATCTCAGGGGCACACATATAGGGGGTTTCTCACAGGAAACTCCTCAACTTCAGGTGTCTGCACCATAAACTCTACCCTCCATGTCTCCTTATGGGACACAGTTTAGATTCCCAAATACCTGATCCACCACATTCGGGTAATCCCTCCCTCTGTGTCTCTAGACTGGAGATATCCCAGGATTCAAGGCCTGCTGCTAACTTACAGAGATTAAAGACAAGGTCTGACCACCAGGTATAAAGCAAGTGTTCCTCTGTAATGGACCTGGCTACATGCCCAGTGGGTAAAATTACTTGCCAAGTCACTTTTGGAGGGGGGATGCTGAGGCTCAGTAACAGAGGGAAGATACACCATAGCCATCTCATGGTTTCTCTGACCTTGCAGAAGGGCCAGTGATCTTGAGCTTCAGGTGGTTGCTTGGGTGTCTGGCTGCTATTCAGTTGATGTCAAGTGAAGGTACTTGTCTGACTTGGGTTACCTGACTACAGGCAGTTGCTCCATCCACTTTAACAGCAAACGGGGTGTTCAACAACAACAGGAATGACCCTTTCCACTTTGCTTCCAAATTTTCAGCATGGTGCCTCTTAACATATACCAAATCTCCAACTTGGTACTCCTGTGGGACCTCTGGGATACCTTTGAGAAAAAAGCAGGACCATTGTCCAAACCAGTTATCTTGGGCATTCCGAACCTTGGGAAATTTTCCTCTAATATCCTCTTGGCTACCATGGTAACTGTTTCCTGCTTACTGGAAAAAAAACCTCAATCTATCCATACAAAGAATATATAAACACTAGAATGTATCTATAACCATATTTTCCTGGCTTATCTTCTGTAAAATTGACCTCCCAATATATTCCAGGCCATTCTCCCCTAGACCTTTTGCCCTATTTACTCTTGGTTGCATAAGCATTCATTTGCTGGCATACATTGCACTGTTCTACTATATCTATGGCCCAAAACCTGAGGTCCATTATACATACTTTATATCCCTTAACGGTTTGGACAAGCCTTTTATCCCCTAAATGAGTTTGTCTGTACATTTAGGCTAGTAAGTCTTTTGCTTGCTTTCTGGGGAGCATAATTTTTGCTTCTTGTATGCACCATTAGCCTTCCATCTCTAGGTAATAGTTGGTAGGGTGGCTAGCAATTTGAATACTTTTTTCTTCCTATGTATTTGAAGTGAGGCCATCCCTTAGTCCAGCCCCATTCCCCAGCAGGTGTCCCTTGCAGGCCCATAACTGGGATAGGCTCCTGCATAGCCACTTCTTGAACCACTTGATCTGCCTGGATATTGCCCAGGCCACTGAGTCTCTTCCTTTCTGATGTCCTGGGCAATGAATAATACTCACAGTTGCCAGCTACATCAGGGCACTCAAGAGATCCATGATTTCCTGCTTGATTTTATTTCTGTTCCCTCTGATGTGAGTAGTCCATGGACGTGGGCTGTGGCAAAGGCACACCTGCTATCCATGTAGGTGTTAATTTTCTTGCTGACCCCAAGTTCCAAGGCTTTGGTTAGGGCAATTAGCTCTACTTTCTGTGCTGACATGCCTGGGGCAGGGGTGGGGGGTAGTGGTTCAGCTCAGATTACATTTGTGTGGTTCATCATGGAAGAACCTGATCATCTCTACCCTTCATAGAGTAAACTGCTCCTGTCTGTAAACCAGGAAGTCTCAGATTGAAGCAGGGATCAGTCATTTGCTTTATTGTAAGTGTAGTTCAACACAATAGAATTTATGTTGAAGTTTTACAGTTTTCAGGTCACAGTGATTCTAAGTACAGGTGCAAAATACAGCACGAGTGACTACATTCAAACACCTTTGTAATTACATGTGACACTGAAGATAGTTTAAATAGTTTAAAGCCCTACAACCAAGTGTGGTCTCAGACTGAAACAGCTTACAATTAAGGAGGACATAAAATACATATGGTAATTTTCCTAAGGATGGGTTCTATTGACTGGGAAATAAAAGTAGATGTCTATTAAGGGAGATTCTGGGATAATCATTCTCAAGATTTGGGTGAGGTCTTGCTCCATAAATATTAAAAAGTCATTAAACTGTTAACACTTCCACTCCCAGACTTTTGGGTTGGATACAGGTATTTTATGTCCTTCATTGAGGAGACAAATCCTGAGTGTTTAATATTTCTGGTTTCCATACTACTCTGTTGGCTCAAACGCCTTTTGTGCCTCAAGCAAAGAATGATATCAAACAAATATATTATGGATCTATATGTTTACTTTAAAATATTTTGTTTTTCTTTCATAGATGTGCAGAATAGCTCCATGTCAAATTGACTCATGTTTAAGCTACAGTTACCTCAAAAATGGAACCTCAATTTATAAAATGCTGCCATAAAACTTTGTTGTAAGCAAGCCTATAGGGAATTTTCTTAATTAGTGATTGATTCCAGTGATTATAAACCATGATGGGTATTGGTATCCCTGGATTTGAGGTCCTGGGTTCTATAAAAATACTAGGCTGAGCTAGCCATTGGGAGCAAATCAGCAACTATGACCTCTGTATCAGTGCTTACTTCAAGTTTTCTCTCCTGTTTGAGTTCCTGCCCTGACTTCTTATGATGATAGACTATGGTGTTGAAGTGTAAAACAAATAAACTCTATCCTCCTGCAATTTTCTTTTGGTCATGGTGTTTCATTGCAGCAATAAAAATCCTAATTAAGTCACTAACATACTCACTATGATACTACTGAGAAATTAGAGTGTCATTTTCTGATGCTATGCATGTTGTTTTGATTTCTCAAAAAGTAATATATTTAATGATGGAGCCACTTCATCCAGGATTGTGTAAGGGCAACCTATTTTGCCTGATAAATGTTTAAGTATCATGAGCGGGCATTGATTCACAATCACACAATGTGTAGATGAAGAAGAATAAGAGCAAGAGGTCCAGATACTTTCAATGTTGATCTCTACAAACTTTTTAAGAAATTGTACTTGATAATCTACGTAAGAAAAGTCACTGGCATGCAGAACTCAAGGACATTCTGAACCACATAATGGAACTGTCTCAAAAGTCAGCCTCACAAGATAGATTTTTCTAAGTGAACTTATCTGAAAAATCACCTAGTATATTATAGAAAACAATATCTCAGAACTTTTAAAAGGAAAGATAATATAAAATAATTAAATTAATCTTACATCCAAAGTATAACATCTTACATGAACACTTTACAACATTGACTCATCCCATTCATCATGAGAGAAAATGGACACCTTAGCACATGGGGCACAGTTATATCAAGTCAACAATCATGTTACAAACTCGAAAAAGAAACTAGAAATAGAAAGACTATTTCCATTCAAACGTGGTTTATATAATTCATGTCTGGCTAATATTATCCACAATTATTAGAAACTAAAGATGTTGTCTATGAGACCAAATAAAATTAATAAGGTAAAAGAGTAGACGCAGATGTGTAACTCAGAATGGAACACCTGTGGCTAGGTGGGGAGTAATATCATCAGTCTATTTCTGACAAAGATATGGACAAATATAATCATCACAGAGCAATTGATTCCAAGAAATGATAATGGAGCAGGAGGCACCCACCAAAACTGTGAGCCTTGATAATGATATGTCGTGTGTATTCAAAATGAATCAAGTGCAAGTGAGTGAGTTTATAGAAGTTATCAGAGGCAACAATATGTTGGTCTATAGAACATAATCATTTCTTAATTAGACTTTCCCCAAATATTCTTTTTTTATTGGGTATTTATTTCATTTACATTTCCAATGCTATCCCAAAAGTTCCCCAAACACTCCCCCACCCACTCCCCCACCCACCCACTCATACTTCTTGGCCCTGTCATTCCCCTGTACTTAGGCATATAAAGTTTGCACGACTAATGGGCCTCTTTTACGAATGATGGCCAACTAGGTCATCTTCTGATACATATTCAGCTAGAGACACAAGCTCCAGGAGGTACTGGTTAGTTCATATTGTTGTTCCACCTATAGGATTGCAGATCCCTTTAGCTCCCTGGGTACTTTCTCTAGCTCCTCTATTGGGGGCCCTGTGGACCATCCAATAGCTGAATGTGAGCATCCACGTCTGTGTTTGCTAGGCCCCGACAGAGTCTCATAAGAGACAGCTATATCAGGGCCCCTTCAGCAAAATCTTGCTAGTGGATGCAATGGTGTCCGCATTTGGAAGCTGATTATGGGACAGATCCCCCATTATGGCAGTCTCTAGATGGTCCATCCTTTCATCACAGCTCCACACTTTGTCTCTGTTACTCCTTACATGGGTGTTTTGTTCCCAATACTAAGAAGGGGCAAAGTGTCCACACTTTGGTCTTCGTTATTCTTAAGTTTCATGCATTTAGCTAATTGTATCTTATATCTTGGGTGGGTATCCTAAGTTTCTGGGCTAATATACACTTATCAGTGAGTACATATTGTGTGAGTTCCTTTGTGATTGGGTTACCTCACTCTGGATGATGCCCTCCAGGTCCAACCATTTGCCTAGGAATTTCATAAATCCATTCTTTTTAATAGCTGAGTAGTACTACATTGTGTAAATGTACCACATTTTCTGTATCCACTCCTCTCTTGAGGGGCATCTGGGTTCTTTCCAGCTTCTGGCTATTATAAAAAAGGCTGCTGTGAACATAGTGGAGCATATGTCCTTCTAACCGGTTGGAAAATCTTCTGGATATATGCCCAAGAGACGTATTGTAGGGTCCTCCGGTAGTACTATGTCTAATTTTCTGGGGAACTGCCAGACTGATTTCCAGAGTGGTTGTACAAGCTTGCAATCCCACCAAAAATGGAGGAGTGTTCCTCTTTCTCCACATCCTCTCCAGCATCTGCTGTCACCTGAATTTTTGATCTTAGCCATTCTGACTGGTGTGAGGTGGAATGTCAGGGTTGTTTTGATTTGCATTTCACTGATGATTAAGGATGTTGAACATTTTTTCAAGTGCTTCTGAGCCATTCAGTATTCCTCAGGTGAGAATTCTTTGTTCAGCTCTGAGCCCCAGTTTTTAATGGGGTTATTTGATTTTCTGGAGTCCACCTTCTTAGTTCTTTATATATATTGGATATTAGTCCCCTATCTGATTTAGGATAGGTAAAGATCCTTTCCCAAACTGTTGGTGGTCTTTTTGTTTTATTGACGGTGTCTTTTGCCTTAAAGAAGCTTTGCAACTATATGAGGTCCCATTTGTTGATTCTCAATCTTACAGCACAAGCCATTGCTGTTCTATTAAGGAATTTTCCCCCTGTACCCATATCTTCGAGGCTTTTCCCTACTTTCTCCTCTATAAGTTTCAGTGACTCTGGTTTTATGTGGAGTTCCTTGATCCACTTAGATTTGACCTTAATACAAGGAAATAGGAATGGATCAATTCAATTCTTCTACATGATAACCACCATTTGTGCCAGCACCACTTGTTGAAAATGCTGTCTTTTTCAACTAGATGGTTTTAGCTGCCAAAGACCAAGTGACCATAGGTGTGTGGGTTCATCGCTGGGTCTTGAATTCTATTCCATGGGTCTACTTGTCTGTCACTATACCAGTACCATGCAGGTTTTATCACAATTGCTCTGTAGTACAGCTTTAGGTCAGGCATGGTGATTCCACCAGAGGTTCTTTTATACTTGAGAAGAATTTTTGCTATCCTAGGCTTTTGTTATTTCAGATGAATCATCCAATTGCCCTTTATAATTCGTTGTAGAATTGAGTTGGAGTTTTGATGGGGATTGCATTGAATCTGTAGATTGCTTTTGGCAAGATAGTCATTTTTACAATATTGATACTGCCAATCCATGAGCATGGGAGATCTTTCCATCTTCCGAGATCTTCTTTAATTTCTTTCTTCAGAGACTTGAAGTTCTCATCATACAGATCTTTCACTTCCTTAGTTAGAGTCATGCCAAGGTATTTTATATTATTTGTGACTATTGAGAAGGATGTTGATTCCCTAAATTCTTTCTCAGCATGTTTATCCTTTAAGTACAGAAAGGCCATTGACTTGTTTGAGTTAATTTTATATCCAGTTACTTCACTGAAGCTGTTTATCAGGCTTAGGAGTTCTCTGGTGGAATTTTTCGGGTCACTTATATATACTATCATATCATCTGCAAAAAGTGATATTTTGACTCCTTTCTTTCCAATTTGTATCCCCTTGATCTCCTTTTGTTGTCGAATTGCTCTGGATAGGACTTCAAGTACAATGTTGAATAGGTAGGCATAGAGGGGGCAGCCTTGTCTAATCCCTGATTTTAGTGGGATTGCTTCCAGCTTCTCACCATTTACTTTGATGTTGGCTATTGGTTTGCTGTAGAATTCTTTTATCGTGGTTAGGTATGGGACTTGAATTACTGATCTTTCCAAGACTTTTATCATGAATGGGTGTTGGATTTTGTCAAATGCTTTCTCCACATCTAAGGAGATGATCATGTGGTTATCGTCTTTGAGTTTGTTTATATACTGGATTACATTAATGGATTTTCGTATATTGAATGAACCCTGCATTCTTGGGATGAAACCTACTTGGTCAGTATGGAAGATTGTTTTGATGTGTTCTTGGATTCGGTTAGCGAGAACTTTATTGAGGATTTTTCCATTGATATTCATAAGGGAAATTGGTTTGAAGATCTCTATTTTGTTGGGTCTTTCTGTGGTTTAGTTATCAGAGTAATAGTGGCTTCATAGAATGAGTTGGGTAGAGTACCTTCTATTTATATTTTGTGGAATAGTTTGTGAAGAACTGGGATTAAATCTTTGAATGTCTGATAGAACTCTGCATTAAACCGATCTAGTTCTGGGCTTTTTTTGGTTGGGATTTTCAGTGGTCAGAGCACTCTCTGCAGGCAAGCTCTCCTCTTAAAGGGAAGGTGCACAGATATCTGGCATTCGACCTCCCTCCTAGCCAAAGATGAAGGCTCAAAACAGGATCTCTCCCAGAAGCTGCGTTGCTTTGGCCTGTCACAGAAGCTGTTGGCTTCTGTAGTCCACACTCTCACCTGTGCAGACTACTTTCAGTGGAGTCCCGGGACCAAGATGCCTCCCACCGGCCGGGAAGGTGCCCAGATGTCTGGAGGCCGAAAAGGGGGCTGCCTCAGAAGCTCTGTGTCTCCCACCTGTCCCAGAAACTGTTAGCTTCTGTAGTCCACACTCTCACCTGTGCAGAATACTTTTGGCAGATCCTGAATCTCCCCAAATATTTTTAATGTACAGTTCAAGATTGAGATATTATAAAGACAGGTTTCAGTCTTGGAAGACAGATTTCTCCAAAATATTTAGATTAAAGAACGCAAATAAGGAGTGTTAAAAATACATCCAAATAAACAGAAAACTGACTGAAGAAAGGATTCTTTTTTTTTTTATTCCCACACCCTTTTCTTCTCTATCTCCTACTCCTCCTTCTCTCTCTCCTTTCAGGTCCACCTTCCCTTTATCTGCCCAATCACTGGCTCTAGCCTTTATTTTACAAAATAAGTGGGAAGAAGGTTTAAAGAACATCACACCTGAGTGCTGACTCATTCCTTGTTCACAAACCCTCCCAGAAGAACAGAATTAGCACCAAATTACAAATACTATCTGCATCAAAAGCCTACTACTATTATTCTGCTAAATTAACCCCAAAGAGATATTGTGAACCCATAGAGTAGTTCATTGCTCACACCTTATCAGTAAAGCTTCTTCTTGCAGTAAATGGCTATTTTAAGCTACTTATGAGCATACCAGGTTCATTCAGAATATGTGGCCATACTTATTTTGGAAAGAGTTTAAGTATAAAATCTCAGATATTGTAGTAGGATTTTGTGTCTTCATACCCCTTACTTCTGCTCTTGCTGGACTCACAGGTGCCTAGATGGAGGTAGTGGGAGTGGCCACCAGTCCATGTTTTGTGTTAAATGAGATTGAGAGATGTGTATGATTTCTGTCCTAATTGGTTCAAAGAAATTTATTTTTTTTAATTTATTTTATATATATTTTTTATTACGTATTTTCCTCAATTACATTTCCAATGCTATCCCAAAAGTCCCCCATACCCTCCCTCCCCACTCCCGAACCCACCCATTCCCACTTTTTTGGCCCTGGCGTTCCCCTGTACTGGGGCATATAAAGTTTGCATGTCCAATGGGCCTCTTGAAGAAAGGAATCTTAAAGAACTAATTACCAAAGTTCCCTTCATTAGGTGCCAGAAATCCTGTTTTAGATTGCTATTTCCAATCTACATTCCATTCTTTACAAACACGTATGCAGCAGCTTTTTCTTTCTTTCTTTCTGCTAAATAGGGAACTGAGAGCTATGTAACTATCTAGTTTGGGCTCAAAATTCAGATTACACATTTTTCCATATGTGAGTTACTATGTCATATCTGCATTGTGTGCTGGTCTGTCCACCTCATATTTTCATCTTAGTTTTGTAGCTCACTATACCAGATCCAGCTGGACATATGTTCATTCATCTGAAGTTTTTTTTTTTTTAGAATAATTTTTTTGTTTTATAAAAAAAAAAATAGGAGAATTTTTATAACATTTTTAAGCCACTGTAGTTTTAGAAACAAACTGCAGGCAAGTCATTCCATTTAAAATTGTGTGTTGTACTAAATAAAAACGTTTCTGCCCTCTGGTGGCTAGTAAGTTAAATAACAGTTTCTTTGAATTTCTTGGTTTCAATTTCTTGGTAGAGGAAGAAACTTCAGCATATTCCATGCATGATGTCCTCTGGTGGCACTAATTAGAACAGCAGCTGTTGAACTTTTTTTAAAAAATCATTCCATTTGTTTACATCTCAAGTGATATCCATGTCCTGGTTACCCCTCCAAAAGCACCCCCATCCCACAACCTCCCTCTCCTCCCTCCCCTTTGCTTCTATGATGATGTTCCCCCACCTATCAACCCTCTCCTGCCCCACCCCTCCAGTATGCCCCTACACTGGAGCATCAAGCATCCACAGAACGTCCTCTTGATGATCCACAAGAGACTCCCCTCCCCTTGATGTCAGACAAGATCATCCTCTGCTACTTATGTGTCTGGAGCAATGGATCTCTCCCTGTACACTCCTTCGTTGGTGGTCTAGTCCCAAAGGCACTGGGTGGTCATCCAATGGGCTGGCAATACCCCTCAACTCCTTCAGTCCTTCCACTAGCTTTCCCACCATGGTCCCTGAGTTAAGTCTGAGGGTGGCTCCAAGTATCAACATCTGCATTATATAGTTGCTCAATGAACCTCCCAAGGAGCAGCGACATCAGATTCCTGTTAGTAAGTGCCTCTTGACAATCGCAACAGTGTCAGGTTTGGTATCTGCAGACAGGATGAATCCCCAGATGGGGAAGTCCCCAGATGTCCCTTCCTTCAGTCCCTGCTCCATTTATTGCCTCTGTTCTTCCATTGGACAGGAACATTTCTTGGTTAAAAACTTTAAGATGGGTGTGTGGCCCCATCCCTCAACCGGGGGCTGTGCCTATCAACTGGAGGTGTTCTCTACAGGTTTTATTCCCCCTTGTCTGTTAAAGTCACCCCCGTTGGATCCTGGAAACCTCTCTTTTCCCTGGTATCTGGGACCCTCCAGTGGTTATCCACAGTTCCTCATCCCTTCTTGCTACATAATTTTATTCAATTTCCTGACCCTCTCTACCTCTCTCCTGTCCCCTCCAGTACCTGATATTGCCCCTTCATTTCCTGCCACTCCTCTCTCCCTCCAAAGTCCCCCTTCCCTCCTCCTCATAAGATCATCTTTTGCCCCCTCAATGCACGACTGAAGCATTCACACTCTGGTCTTCTTTCCTCCTTAGATCCATATGGTCTGTGGATTGTACTATGGGTATTGTGAGCTTCTGGGCTAATATCAGTTTATGAATGAGTAGATATCATGTGTGTTCTTTTGTTTCTGGGCATTTTCTAGTTCAATCTACTTGCTTGCAAATTTCATGAAGTTATTGTTTTTAATAGCTGAGTAGTACTCCACTGTGTAAATGTACCTCATGGTCTGTATCAATTCTTCTGTTGAGTGGCAGTTGAGTTGTTTCGAGCTTCTGGCTATTATCTATAAGACTACTACAAGCATAGTGGAGTATGTGTCCATGTATTATGTTAAAACATCTTTTGGGTATACTAGCAGTAGTAGTATAGCTTGGCCTTCAGGAAGAACTATTTCCAATATTTCAGTAACTGCAAGATTGATTTTCAAAGTTGTTTTATCAGCTTGCAGTGCCACCAGCAATGGAGGAGTGTTCCTCTTTCTGCCTGCACATCCTTGCCAGCATCTGCTGTCACCTGCATTTTTTTTATCTTAGCCATTCTGATTGGTGTGAAGTGGAATATCAAGGTTGTTTTGGTTTTCATTTCCTTGATGACTAAGGATGTTGAACATCCCTTTAAGTGCTTCTCAGTCATTTGAGATTCCTCATTTGAGAGTTCTCTGTTTAGCTCTGTACTCCATTTTATTAGGGTTATTTGTGTCTTTGGATTCTAACTTCTTGAGTTCTTTGTATATTTAGAATATTAGTCCAAGTATATCAAGGACCTTCACATAAAACCAGTTGTTGCACTTTTAATAATGTTAACTTCTCTTTTTTCTTTTTCTTTTTAAAAATTTATCGAGTTATTCACTTTATATCCCAATATGAGTCCTCCTCCTTTCAGTAACCCCATAAAAAGATCCTCCCCCAAATTCCTACTATCTTCTTCTCCTCTGAGAAAAATGATACCCTTCACCCTGTGCATTATTCTTCCTGTCATATAGATTCACTTCTGGACTAGCCAATCCTCTCACAATGAGGCCAAAGAAAGAGGCTCAGTTAGGGAAACTGGATCTACAGGCAAGCAACAGATTCAGAAACAGCCCCCAATCTAGTTGTTGAGGGACTCTCATCAGGACCAAGCTGCATATCTGCTACATATGGTCTAGGGGCTTAGGCCCAGCTCATGCTAGACACTTGGTTGGTGATTCAGTCTGTGGGTGTGCTCAGGAATCAAAGTAACTTAACACTGTTGGTCTTACTGTGGAATCCCTGTTCTCTTCAGGTCCATCAATCCTTTCTTCCAACTCTTCTACAAAACTCCCAAAGTTCCATCTAAACTTAAGGTATTGGTCTCTACATTTCTTTCGACAAGCTGATGAGTGTACAGGGGACAGTTATGCTAGGATCCTGTCTGTAAGTATAACAGAGTATCATTAGTAGTGTCAGGAATTGGCTCTTGCCCAAGGGGTGGGCCTCAAGTTCAGGCAGTTACTTGTTGGCCATTTACTCTCTGCTTCATCTTTATCCCTCCATTTCTTGTAGACAGGGCAAATTTTGAGTCAAAAGCTTTATCGGTGGGTTGTTGTCCTTATCCATCCACTTAGGGTCCTGCCTGGCTACAGAAGGTGGTAACTTCAGGTTCCATATCTCCACTGCTAGGACTCAGTGGAAGTCACCTGCATTGACTCCTGGGAGCCTCCCCAATCCAGGTCTCTGACACATCCTACAGATGCTCTCCAACTACACACCTGACCCTAACAGTTGCCATTTTCCATTCATTTTCCTGTCCCTTGGCTGTTTTCTAATTGTTCAAACCATTTCCCCAACTAGGCTAGCTTGTCTGGCCACAGTAGAAAAGGATATGACTAGTTCTGCAGAGACTTGGTGTGCCAGGGTGGGAGGGAATATCCAAGGGATATCTCCATGCTCAAAGAGGAATAAGATGGTGGGAGGAACTGTGTGAGAAAGTACGAGGAAGTTGGGCACAAATTAGGATGTAAAGTGAATAAATAAATTATTTAATTGAAAAAAAACAATAAAATATAGCGCAATTAAAAACAAATAGTGTCCAGAATTGGTTCTTGCCAAAATTGTCTCAATTTAGGGTAGTCATTGCCCACTCTCTCAGTCTCTATTGTTGTTCCAGCAAATCTTGTAGGCAGGATATATTTGGGTGTTATAGGTTTTGTGGAAAGATTTCTATCCTTATTCGCACACTGGGAGTCCTCCCTGACTTTAGGATGTGTATACTTCAGAATCCATATCCTCCACTGCCAATGGTCTCAGCTAGAGTGATCTCCCTAGAAACCCCATGATCTGCCCACATCACAGGTCTTTGGCACTTCCTAGAGATACCCTCCTTCCCCAACACAGTCTGTCTATGTCAGAATTCCATTCTATCTCCACTGTACTCACTACACCTTAACCCTTACCATACTCCCCTCTTCATCCCCTCTCTCTCTCAGTTCTCTTCCTCCAGCTACCTCCAATTTCTATTTTATTTCCCCTTTTGAAGAAGATTAAAACATCCTTCCTTGGAATTATTCTTGCTATTTGGCTTCTTTGGGTCAGTGGATTGTAACATGGTTATCTTGTACTTTATGTCTAATATCCATTTATCAGTGAGTACACATTATACATGTCATTTTGGGTCTAGGTTACATCAATCAGGATAATATTTTCTTGTTCCATCTATCTACCTGAAAAATTCATGATGTCTTTGTTTTTAATAACTGAGTAGTATTCCATTAGCTAAATAAATCATATTTTCTTTATCCATTCTTCTGTTGATGGATATTTGGGTTGTGTCCAGTTTCTGCATATTATGAATAAAACTTCTATAAACATAGTGAAGTAAGTGTTCCTGTGGTATCGTGGAGCATCATTTTGGTGTATTCCCAGCAATGGTATATCTGGATCTTGAGGTAGAACTATTCCCAATTTACTAAGAAAACATCAAATTGATTTCAAAATGATTGTACAACTTTACACTTCCACCAGCAATCTTTCCTAGTATGTGCTGTCCCTTGCGATTTGATCTTAGCCATTCTGATTCCTGTAGAGTGGAATCTCAGAGTTATTTTGATTTGTATTTATCTGATGACTAAGGATGTTAAACATTTCTTTAACTGTTTCTTGGCTATTCAAGATGCCTCTGTTGAGAATTCTGTTTAGCTGTATTCCCCATTTTAAAACTGGATTATTTGAGTTGTTCTTGTCTAACTTCTTGAGTTCTTTTTATATATTGTATATTAGCCCTTTATCACATGTATGGTTGATGAAGATGTTTTTCTGATCTGTAGGTTGTTGTTTTGTCCTAATGATGGTATTCTTTGCCTTACAGAATTTGATGTTGCATATATTATATATTAATAATAACATTTCTGTAACTCAAAACTTAAAATTTAGAGTAGTTTTTGGAGTAGGCTGCTCAGTCTGTGTGTCTTGACATAATTCTGCACACACAAAGAAGACATAGGATAAAATGTCATTTTCTTTGATAAGTCTGATACTCAGTATTTACAGAAATTAACAGCAACTACAGTAGAGTCACAATATCACATATTTTTCATACTATATGACATTAAATTAAATAATACATGTAATATAACTCTTTAATTTAATTTTTACTTATTAACTTTTCTTTCCACTCACTGTCCCCTCCCGATTATCCCTTCAAACAATTCTTTCCCCATTCCTCTTCACTTCTCATCTGAGCTGTTGGGCAGCCCCTTGGATATCTCCCCACACTGCAGCTTCATGTCTCTATAAGGCTAGGTGCTTCCTTTCACACTGAGGCCAGATAAGGCACCTCAATTATAAGATCATATCCAATGTACAAGAAAAAACTTTAGGGATAGACCCGGTTTCAGTTGTTTGGGACGCACATGAAGACAACAATGCAGATCTGCTACATGTGTGTGAGGAGGTCAAGATCCAGCCTAGGTATGTACTTTGGTGGTTCAGACTCTGAGTGGCCAAAAGTTCCAGGCTAGTTGATTCTGTTGGTCTTCCTGAGGAATTCCTGTTCCCTCTAGGGCCTCCTTCCTATTTTGCGATAAGAAAGCCCAAGCTCCATCCACTGGTTGGTTGTGGGTGTTTGTATCTGTCCAACTCAGCTGCTGGGAGGAGCCTTTCAGAGGATATGATTCCTGCAAGCATGACAGAGTATGATCAGAGATTAGTGATTGCCCATGGGATGGGTCTTCATTGGGCCTCTTATTGGTTGACCATTCCTTCAGTCTTTGCTCCATCCATTTTACTTGCATTTCTTTTTTATTTTTAAAAAAATATATTACATATTTTCTTCATTTATATTTCAAATGCTATTCTGAATGTCCCCATCCTCCTCTTGTCCTGTGCCTCAACCCACACACTCCTGCTTCCTGGCCCTGAAATTCCCCTGTTATGGGGCATATAATCTTCACAAGACCAAAGGCCTCTCCTCCCAGAGATGACTGACTAGGCCATCTTCTACTACATATGCAGCTAGAGACACCAGTTCTGGGGGTACTGGTTAGTTCATATTGTTGTTCCTCCTATAGGGATGCAAACACCTTCAGCTCCTTAGGTACATTCTCTAGCTCTTCCATTGGGGGCCCTGTGTTCCATCCAATGACTGTGAGCATCCACTATTGTATTTAGCAGGCACTGGCATAACCCCACACGAGACAGCTATATCAGGGTCATTTCAGCAAAATTTTGCTGACATATGGAACAGTGTCTGGGTTTGGTGGCTGTTTATGGGACGGATCCCGGGGTGGGGCAATCTCTAGATGGTCCTTCTTTCCATCTCAGCTCCAAACATTGTCTCTCTAACTCCTTCTATGAACATTTTGTTCCTCATTCTAAGGAGGAATGAAGGATACACATTGGTCTTCCTTCTTCTTTAGTTTCGTGTTTTGAAAATTGTATCTTAGGTATTCTCAGATTCTGGGCTAATAAGCACTTATAAGTGAGTGCATATCATGTGAGTTCTTTTGTGATTGGGTTACCTCACTCAGCGTCATATCCTCCAGATCCATCCATTTGCCTAAGAATTTCGTGAATTCATTGTTTTTAAGACTTGACTAGTGCTCCATTGTGTAAATGTACCACGTTTTCTGTATTCATTCTGCTGTTGAGGGACATCTGGGTTCTTTCCAGCTTCTGGCTATTATAAATAAGGCTGCTATAAACATAGTGGAGCATGTATCCATATTACATGTTGGAAGATCTTCTGGGTATATGCCCAGGAAAGATATTCCTGGATCTTCCAGTAGTACTATGCCCAATTTTCTGAGAAACCGCCAGACTGATTTCCAGAGTGGTTGTACTAGCTTGCAATCCCACCAGCAATGGAAGAGTGTTCCTCTTTCACCACATCCTTGCCAGCATTGGCTGTCACCTGAATTTTTTTATCTTAGCCATTCTGACTGGTGTGAGGTAGAATCTCAGAGTTGTTTTGATTTGCATTTCCCTGATGATTAAGGATGTTGAACATTTTATCAGGTGCTTCTCAGCCATTTGGTATCCAGCAATAGAGAATTCTTTTATTAGTTCTATACCCCATTTTTTATTGGAGTTGTTTGATTTTCTGGAGTCCACATTCTTGAGTTCTTTGTATATATGGGATATAAGTCCCCTATCAGATTTAGGATAGGTAAAGATACTTTCACAATCTGTTGGTGGCCTTTTTGTCTTATTGCCGTTATATTTTGCCTTACAGAAGCTTTGCAATTTTATGAGGTTCCATTTGTCGATTCTTAATCTTGTGGCACAACCCATTGCTGATGTGTTCAGGAATTTTTCCCATGAGCCCTTTGAGGCTCTTCCCCACTTTCTCCTCTATAAGATTTAGTGTCTCTGGTCCCTTCCAGTCGGCGCCAGCACTGGCTCACTTGGGCACAGAATCGGCAGACAACCCCAAGATCCCTAGAAGACTCTCCACACGATCTTAGGACCTCTGGTGAATGGAATACAACTTCTGACAGGAGGCAGGTCTGTACACGAGATATCTGGGCACCTTCCCTGAAAGAGGAGAGATTGCCTGCAGAGAGTGCTCTGACCACTGAAACGCAGAAGACATCTAGTCTCCCAGGTCTGCTGATAGAGGCTAACAGAATCAAGAGAGGAGCAAGCTCTAACCAGAGATAAATATAACAACTAACTCCATAGAATACCAGATGGCCAAAGCAAACATAAGAATCTTACTAACAGAAACCAAGACCACTCACCAACATCAAAATGCAGCACGCCCACCTCACCTAGTCCTGGGCACCCCAGCACACCCAAAAAGCTAGACCTAGATTTAAAGCATATCTCATGAACATGGTAGAGGACATCACGAAGGACTTTAATAACTCACAAGAAGAAATGCAGGAGAACACTTCTAAAAAATTACAAGTCCTTGAAGAAAAAGAGGAAAACAACCAAACAGGTAGAAGTCCTTAAAGAAAAACAGGAAAACACATCCAAACAGGTCATGGAAATGAACAAAACCATACTAGACCTAAAAAGGGAAGTAGACACAATAAAAGAAAACCGAAGTGAGGGAATGCTGGAGATAGAAAACCTAGAAAATAAATCTGGAACCTTACATGAGAACATCGGCACAATAACCAAAGAAAATGCAAAATGCAAACAGAGCCTAACTCAAAATATCCAGGAAATCCAGGATAAACGGAGAAGACCAAACCTATGGATAATAGGAGTAGATGAGAATGAAGATTTTCAACTCAAAGGGCCAGCAAATATCTTCAACAGAATTATAGAAGAAAACTTTCCAAACCTAAAGAAAGTGAATGCCCATGAATATACAAAAAGCCTACAGAAGTCCAATAGACTGGACCAGAAAAGAAATTCCTCCCGACACATAATAATCAAAACAACAAATACACTAAATAAAGATAGAATCTTAAAAGCAGTAAGGGAAAAAGATCAAGTAACATATGAAGGCAGACCTATCAGAATTACACCAGAATTTTCACCAAAGACCATGAAAGCCAGAAGATCCTGGACAGATGTTATACAGACACTAAGAGAACACAAATGTCAGACCAGGATACTATACCCAGCCAAACTTTCCATTACCATAGATGGAGAAAACAAAGTATTCCAAAGCAAAACCTAATTCAAACATTATCTTTCTAAGAAACCAGCCTTCAAAGGATAATAACAGAAAAAAAAAAAAAAACCAATTCAAGGACAGAAACCACACCCTAGAAAAAGTAAGAAAGTAATCCTTCAGGAAACCTAAAAAAAAGAGAGCCACAAGAACAGAACGCCAAATCTAACAACAAAAATAACAGGAAGCAACAATTACTTTTCCTTAATATCTCTTAATATCAATGTACTCAATTCCTCTCAAAAAGGATATACACTAACAGACTGGCTACAAAAACAGGACGCAACATTTTGCTGTTTACAGGAAACCGATCTCAGGGAAAAAGACAGACACTACCTCAGAATGAAAGGCTGAAAAACAATTTTCCAAGCAAATGGTCTGAAGAAGCAAGCTGGAGTAGCCATTCTAATATCGAATAAAATCGACTTCCAACCCAAAGTTATCAAAAAAAGAAAAGGAGGGACACTTCATATTCATCAAAGTTAAAATCTTCCAAGAGGAACTTTCAATTATGAATATCTATGCTCCAAATACAAGGGCAGACACATTCATTAAAGAAACTTTAGTAAAGCTCAAAGCACACATTGCACCTCACACAATAATAATGAGAGACTGTGACACCCCACTTTCATCAATGAACAGATCATGGAAACAAAAACTAAACAGGGACACAGTGAAACTAACAGAAGTTATAAAACAAATGGACTTAACAGATATCTACAGAACATTTTATCCTAAAACAAAAGGATATATCTTTTTCTCAGCACCTCATGGTACCTTGACCAAAATTGATCATATAATTGGTCACAAAACAGGCCTCAACAGATACAAAAATATTGAAATTGTACCATGCATCCTATCAGATCACCATAGACTAAAGCTGATCTTCAATAAAAACATAAATAATAGAAAGCCAACATTCACATGGAAACTGAACAACACTCTTCTCAATGATACCTTGGTCAAGGAAGGAATAAAGAAAGAAATTAAAGACTTTTTGAGTTTAATGAAAATGAAGCCACAACATACACAAACTTATGGGACACAATGAAAGCATTTCTAAGAGGGAAACTCATAACTCTGAATGCCTCCAAAAAGAAAATAGAGAAAGCACACACTAGCAGCTTGACAACACATGTAAAAGCTCTAGAACAAAGGGAAGCAACTTCACCCAAGAAGAGTAGACTGCAGGAAATAATCAAACTCAGGGGTGAAAACAACCAAGTGGAAACAAGAATAACTATTCAGAGAAACAACCAAATGTGGAGCTGGTTCATTGAGAAAATCAACAAGATAGATAATACTTTAGTCAGACTCACTAGAGGGCACAGGGACAGCATCCCAATTAAAATTCATAACTGAAAAGGGGGACATAACAACAGATCCTGAAGAAATCCAAAACACCATCAGATCATTCTACAAAAGGCTATACTCAAAAAAACTGGAAAACCTGGATGAAATTGACAAATTTCCAGACAGATACCAGGTATGAAAGTTAAATCAGAATCAAGTTAATGATCTAAACAGTCCTATATCCCCTAAAAAAATAGAAGCAGTCATTAATAGTCTCCCAACCAAAAAAAGAAAAAAAAAAACCCAGGAACAGATAGGATTAGTGCAGAGTTCTTTCAGACCTTCAAAGAAGATCTAATTTCAGTTCTTCTCAAACTATTGCACAAAATAGAAGGAGAAGGTACTCTACCCAACTCATTCTATGAAGACATAATTACTCTGATACCTAAACCACAGAAATATCCAACAAAGATAGAGAACTTCAGACCAATTTCCCTTATCGATGCAAAAATACTCAATAAAATTCTCACTAATCGATTCCAAGAACACATCAAAACAATCATCCATCCTGATCAAGTAGGTTTCATCCCAGGGATGCAGGGATGGTTCAATATATGGAAATCCATGAACATAATCCAGTATATAAACAAACTCAAAGACAAAAACCACGTGATCATCTTGTTAGATGTGGAGAAAGCATTTGACAAAACCTAAAACCTAAAAGTCTTGGAAAGATTGGGAATTCAAAGCCCATACCTATACATGATAAAAACAATCTACAGCAAACTAGTAGCCAACATCAAAGTAAATGGTGAGAAGATGGAGGCAATCCTACTAAAATCAGTGACTAGACAAGGCTGCCCACATTCTCCCTACCTATTCAACATTGTACTTGAATTGCTAGCCAGAGCAATTCTACAACAAAAGGAGATCAAGGGGATGCAAATTGGAAAGGGAGAAGTCAAAATATAACTTTTTACAAATGATAAAAATTCCTAAAAATTCCACCAGAGAACACCTAATCCTCATAAACAGCTTCGGTGAAGTAGCTGGATATGAAATTAACTCTAACAAGTCAATGGCTTTTCTCTACACAAAGAATAAACAGTCTGAGAAAGAATTTAGGGAAGCAACATCCTTCACAATAGTCACAAAAAATATAAAATATCTTGTCATGACTCTAACTAAGGAAGTGAAAGATGTGTATGATAAGAACTTCAAGTCTCTGAAGAAAGAAATTAAAGAAGATCTCAGAAGATGGAAAGATCCCTCATGCTCATGGACTTGCAGGATCAATATAGTAAAAATGGCTCTCTGGTCAAAAGCAATCTACAGATTCAATGCAATCCCCATCAAAATTCCAACTCAATTCTTCAACGAATTAGAAAGGGCAATCTGCAAATTCATCTGAAATAACAAAAACCTAGGATAGCAAAAATTCTTCTCAAGGATAAAAGAACCTCTGGTGGAATCACCATGCCTGATCTAGAGCTGTACTACAGAGCAATTGTGATTTAAAACTGCATGGTACTGGTATAGCAACAGACAAGTAGACCAATGGAATAGAAAGGACCCAGATAGAGCTGTCTCTTGTGAGACTATACCAGGGCCTAGCAAACACAGAAGTGGATGCTCACAGTCAACTATTGGATGGATCACAGGGCCCCCAATGGAGGAGCTAGAGAAAGTACCCAAGGAGTTAAAGGGGTCTGCAACCCTATAGGTGGAACAACAATATGAACTAACCAGTACTCTCCAGAGCTCGTGTCTCTATCTGCATATGTATCAGAAAATGCCCTAGTCAGCCATCAGTGGAAAGAGAGGACAATTGGTCGTGCAAACTTTATCTGCCTCAGTACAGGGGAATGACAGCGACAAGAAGTGGGAGTGGATGGGTGGGGGAGTGGGTGGGGGAGCATATGGGGCATATTTGGGATAGCACTGGAAATGTAAATGAAATAAATACCTAATAAAAAAAGAATTTGCAATATGAAGATTTATCTGGAATAACAAAAAACCTAAGATAGCAAAAACTATTCTCAACACCTTGGGACCCTCTGCTGAGTTTGCACCCAAGATTGCGCTGAGTTGCATTTCTTGTAGACAGGATACATTTTGGGTTGAAAGTTTTGTGGATGGGTTTCAATCTGTTTCACTCTGCTGAGCAGGGGGTGGAGGGATCCTGCATGACTACTGGTTGTAGGCTTTTCAGGTTCCATATCTCCATTGATTCTTGGGTGACTCCCTTATCCGAGGTCTCGTTTGTGCTGGATATGCCACCCACATCCTTATCCCTGTCAGTTGCAGATTTCCATTCATTTTCATGGGCATCTAGCCATCTCTCCTCTCCTTCTCCACACCTGATCCTGAACCTCCCAATCCCATTCCCTGCTCCATCCTTGTTTCCTCCCTCCATCTGCTTCTTACAAGAATGTTATCTCCCTTCTAAGTGAGATTCAAGCTTTGCAATTGGGACTTCCTTTTTGTTTAGCTTCTTTGTGTCTGTTGAGTGTAACATGGTACCTGTATTTTATGACTAATATCCACTTACACGTGACTATATACCATACATATCCTTTTGGGACTGGGTTAACTCATTCAGGATGGTATTCTCAAGTTCTACCCATTACCTGAAAAATTCATTATGTCTTTGTTTTTAATACCTGAAGAATATTTCATTGTGTAGATGTATCACATTTTCTTTATACTATTCCCAATTTTCGGAAAAAAATGCCAAATTGATTTACAAATCAGCGGTACAATTTTGTATTCCCACCAGCAATGAAGAAGTGTTCCCTGTGATAAACATTCTTACCAGTATGTGCTATCTCTTGAGTTTCTATCTCAGCTACCCTGATTGGTGAAACATGGAAAATCAGAGTCCATTTGATTTGAATTTCACTGATGACTAAGAACTTTGAACATTCCTTTAAATGCTTCTTAGCCTTTTGACATTCCTCTGTTGAGAATATTTTGTTTATCTCTGTAATCCATTTTAATTAGGTTATTTATGGTTGTTGCTGTCTACCTTCTTGTATTCTTTGTAAAATTTGGATATAAGCCCTCTGTCAAATATAGGCTTGGTAAAGATAATATTCCAATCTGTAGGCAGCCAAATTGTCCTAAGTGTCCTTTGCCTTACAAAAACTTTGCAGGTTCATGAGTCCCATTTATGAATTATTGATAGTAGAGTCTGAGCTATTGGTATGCTGTTCAGTAAACTGTCTCTTGTACCAATGTATTCAAGGTTATTTCCAAGTTTCTCTTCTATAACTTAGTATTTCTGGTTTTGTGTTGAGGTCCCTGATCTACTTGGACTTGAGTTTTGTGCAGGGTGATTAATATGGATGTATTTTCATTTTTCTACATGTACATATCCAGTTTGACTGGCACCATTTATAAAAGAAGCTTTCATTTTCCAGTGTAAGATTTTGGCTTCTTTATCAAAAATCGAGTCTCCATAGGTCTCTGGGCTTATTTCTGTGTCTTCAGTTTACTCCTTGATCAACATGCCTGTTTCTGTACCAATACCATGCAGTTTTTAATCACCAATTTTTGTAGCATGACTTGACATCAGAGAAGGTGATTCCTCTTAAAGTACTTGTATTTTGTTTTTCAGTTTAGTTTTAGCTATCCTTGATTTTTCTTTTTTTCTTCTTCTTTTCTTTTTTACATATGAAGTTGAAAATTGCTCTTTCCAGGTCTATAAAATGGTGTTGATATTTTGATGGGGATACCATTGAGTCTGTACATTTCTTGTGATAAGAAGTCTATTTTCACTATGTTAATTGTACCTATCTATGAACCTGAGTGCTCCATCTTCTGATATCTTCTTCAATTCCTTTCTTCAGGGCCTTGAAAATCTAGCCATACAGATTTTTCCACTTCCTTGGTTAATCTAGATGTTTTATATTATTTGTAGATATTGTAAAGGATGTTGTTCCTTAATTTCTTTCTCAGCCTGTTTACCATTTGTATAAAGAAAAGCTACTGATTTCTTTGAGCTAACTTTGTGTCCAGGCACTTTGCTGAAGTTGTTTGTCAGATGTAAGAGTTCTCTGGTAGAATGTTGGGGTGGCAAATGTGTATTATCATATCATCCACAAATACCAACACTTTTACTTCTTTCTTTATAATTTCTATCCAATTGATTAACTTCAGTTGGATTATTGCTTTGGCCAGAACTATTGTGTCATACACAAATAGAGCAATGTTGACTCCTTTTCTAATTTATATCCTTTTTGCTCTTGCTAGAATTTCAAGTACTATATTGAATAGATAGGGAGAGAGTGTAAAGCCTAGTCTTCTCACTGATTTTACTGAAATGCTTTAAGTTTCTCTACATTTACTTTGATGTTGGCTATTAGTTTGCTGTATATTGCTTTGATTATTTTTAGATATGTGCAATTTATTCCTGATTTCTCTAATACATTTAACATGAAAGGGTGTTGAATTTTATTAAAGGCTTTTTCACCATCTAATGAGATGTGAATTTTTTCTATTTGTCGATATGGTGGATTACTTTGACAGATTTTCATATTTTGAAACATCCCTGTAGCCTTCAGATGAAACATATTTGATATTGATAGAAGATGTATTTAATATGTTCCTAAACTCAGTTTGCAAATATTTTATTGAGTATTTTTGCATTAATGTTTGTAAGAGGAATAGGCCTGAAGTTCTCTTCCTTTGTTAAATCTTTGTGTGGTTTATGTATCAAGGCGATTTTTAACTCAAAAATATCCTTGGCAGTTTTCCTTCTGCTTCTGTTTTGTGAAATAGTTTGAGGAGCATTGGCATTAGTTCTTCTTTGGAAGTGTGGTAGAACTCTGCATTAAAACCAGATGCAAAAATTGCCTTGGGCTTTTTTTGGTTGAGAACGTTTAATGATTCTATTTTTTTGCCTTAATGTTCTACTACATTTCATGTTTTTCCTGCTTTTTTCTCCTTTTTACTATTAACTGTGCCTTTCTGTTTAACCACTATTTTGCCCTATACAAATATTTACTTTCTGTCATAAGTTACCTTGTAACTTCATAGATGGAACTTAGGGATGAGTTGAATTTAACCTTCACATAGTACATGAGGTAGCCTTTCTGAATTTTGGCACAAACAAGTATAATATCTCTTTTCTATGTTGGAATAGTTTGTCAAAATTCAGGTGAAGTATGAGAAGATAGCAAAAAAAAAAAAAGAAAAAAAGAAAAAAAAAGCTTCCCTCTTCATTGAACCAGCAAAACATGCATAACGTACATGCAATATACTCAACTATTGTTCATATTAGAGAGCCTTTTATTTTGAATGTAGTGTTCCTTTTGACTTTGACTTGGCTCATACTAATTATTAGCATCTATAGTTACCAGGGTGTATTCTGGCTCCCAAGAAGGAATATTTTCTTTTAGTTTATTTATTAATCATTTCATTCATTTACCTCTCAAATAATATCACATTTATTGGTTACTCTTCCAAAAACCCCCATCCCACATATGCCCTCTTCTCCCTCCTCCCCCACCTACCAACCATCCCGCACCACCACTTCAGCATTTCCATATGTTGGGGTGTCAAACCTACACAGGATCAAGGACCTTCCCTTCCATTGCTGTTGGACAAGACTCTGATATATATACCTGATATATATACCATATATATATATATATATATATATATATATATATATATATATATATGGATTCCCTCCAGGTACACTCCTTGGTTTGTGGTCTAGTCTCTGGGAACACTGGGTGGTCATGCCATGTGATGTTCTTCTATGGGGTTGCAGTCCACCTCTGCTTCTCCAGTCCTTCTGCCAGATCCCCAACCAGGTTCCCTGGGCTCAGTCTGATGATTGGCTCCAAGCATCCACATCTGCATTGGTTAGTTGCTGGCTGGACCTCCCAAGGAACTGCCACTCCAGGTTCCTGTCAGCAAGTTCCACTTGATCACAGCAACAGAGTTGTGTTTGGTGTCTGCAGACATAATGGATTCCCAGGTGGGACCAGATGTCCCTTCCTTCAGTCTCTGCTCCATTTTTGTCTCTGTTCTTCCTTTGGACAGGAACATTTCTGGGTTAAAATACTTTGAGATGGATGTGTGGCCCCATCTCTCAACCAGGACTGTGCCTATCTACTGGAGGTAGTCTCTACAGGTTCTGCATCCCCATTCTCTGCACTTTTTTGGCTAAGTCATCCCCACTGTGTCCTGGAAGCCTCTAATTTCCCTGGTGTATGGGACCCTCCAGTGACTATCTTCAGTTCATCATCTCCTCCGCTACATATTTTTATTCTATTTCCTGACCCTCTGTATCTCTCTCCCATCATCTCCAGTACCTGATACTGCCCCCTTATTTCCTCCCCCTCCACTCTTCTTCCCAGGTCCCTCTCTACCTCCTGGAATCATCCTGTTCCCAACTCAATGCAGGACTGAGGCCTTCACCACCTCGTCTTCCTTCTTCCTATGATCCATATGGTTTGTGGGTTGTATCATGAGCATTATGGATTTTGGGGCTAATATCCACTTATCAGTGAATACATACCAAGAGTGTTCTTTTGTGTCTGGGTTAACTCACTCATGAAGATAAAGAGAAACACTCTTCTATTGCTGATGGGACTGCCAGCTGGTAAAACCACTTTGAAAATAAATCTGGTGGTTCCTGAGAATATTGGAAATAATTCTAATTACTAAGAATATACTAAAAAAATATTCCAACATATAACAAGGACACATGCTCCACTATGTTCATAGCAGCCTTATTTATAATAGCCAGAAGCTGTAAACAATCCAGATGTCCCTTAACAGAAGAATGGATACAGAAAATGTGGTACCTTTACACAGTGAAGTACTACTCAACAATTATAAACAATGACTTCATGAAATTTGCTGCCAGTGGATGGAACAAAGAAGGAATCTTTCTTGACTCTTTTAGATCAGAATACTTCAAACAAATATAGGTAGAAGAACTTGCTATGATAATCTGATTAACTGTTGATGAGTGGAAATGAACAACAGAGTCTTAAAACCTGTTGATAAGAACAAACTAGAATTGTTTCTTTTGTATTTATAATCTGTTTTGCATTCCAGTCCTGGCTAAGAACCCATCACATCTAAACTCAAACACCATAAAATGGTTGGAGATATCATTACTATCATATATTTATCATCAGGTTTCATTTCTGTAATGTCCAACAACTAGACATATAGACTCTCCCCACACGTCAATATAGGCATATCTTCCCCAAGTACGTTTTCCAAAGTGTTATCTCCAAGGAGATATCATGTTGACTAGAAGTTTTGTAATAGTCACCCCTGCAATAATATTATTTAAGAAGATAGCTACTTTCCTTAAAGCACCTGATACACTTTAAATTGTAAAGTAAATCAAATTTTTAGCTTCCCTGTGATGTTTGATTATATTCATAGCTCACTTTATGATACACTCATAAATTGGCCAGGAAAATGGGCATGAAAGAATGATCTAAGACTTGAGGGTGATAAGTGGCATGGTGATCTCTGTTTATTTTGTGGTCCTCAACCTCATTCTTTCTTTAGGAAAAAAGGTAAAAGCATCTCTTGTCTATAGTTTCTGACTGTAATGTACTCTGCAGCTGTATTAACAGTTTGTAATAATTTCTTTCAAATTGTAAAATGCCTCCATTCATACCATTTAATATGTCAATCAACTAGTGCATCCTACCATAGGAATTCCATGAATAATTGTATGTTTTAAAACATTCAGTTCAAAGGACAATCTTCTCTTAAGTTTGACACTTCAAATAATAACATTCAATATACATATGACAGATGATGAAAATATAGCCATGTTTTAGAATTTTGATTCATGAATTACTTTCATCAATTTCTTCTTATAATAACCTGATTGCACCTTTTCCTCTCTCCAAATCATCTTTTCTTTATCTTTCCAACATACCTAGAAATAAAACTTCAGGTAATCCCTCCATTCTTTCTATATATATTTATACATATGTACATACATATATAGATATGTGTATCTACAAGCCTACACTTATATATAATATGCACAAAAATCAAAACACAGAAACAAAAGCCTAATAATACAAAAATATATGAAAACAACAAAAACAAAACACAAACTAGACCAAAAAAGACATTGATTTCATTGTTGCTCAGTTCCTTCTACATATATGACCTGCCCTGAAAAGTGATTGATATAAGTAGTAAAATGTGCTTCAAGGGAACTGATTTTCTGTTTCTGAGAAAATTTCAACTTTAAATAATTTTTGATTATCTATAGAAGTTTATACACAGTTCCCCTTCCACTTACTACAATTATATCTAATTTGAACATGTGAAGGTCTTGAGCAGGCTATTCCAGTTTTTGTGAGTTCATATAAATGTAAGGCTTGTTCTGTCTAGAAGATGTTGTATTTTTGGATTGAATCATCACCTCTTGCTCTTTACTTTGTTATCAACATTTCTGTTTAAATAAGTGGGGCTTATGGAAGAGATATTTTTAATTTTATCATTTTTTTACATTCCAGATTGTATCCCCCTCCCAGTACATCATCTGCCTATTGTTCCACATCCCATACCTGCTCTCCCCATATCCAGGAGGATGTCCCCATCATCCCACCTCCCACCCACCAGATCTCTCCATTCATGGGGCCTCTAGTCTTTTGAGGGTTAGGTGTGTCTTCACTGACTGAACCCAGACCTGACAGTACTCTGTTGCATATGTGTTGGGAGGCTCAAATCACCTATTGTATGCCGCCTGGTTGGTGGTCCAGTTTCTGAGAAATATTGAAGGTCCAGATTAATTGAGATTGCCATTCTACCTATAGGGTTGCCCTCCTCAGCTTCTTCCAGCTTTTCCCTAATTTAACCAAGGGGGGCAGCAGCTTCAGTTCATTGGTTGAATGTAAATATCTGTATCTGACTCTTTCATCTGCTAATTGGGTCTTTAAGGGCAGTCATAATAGGTACCGTTTTGTGAGCACTCCATATCCTCAGTAATAGTATCAGGTCTTAGGGCCTTCCCTTGAGCTGGATCCTACCTTGGGACTCTTCTTTTCCTCAGGCACTTCTACATTTTTGTCCCTGCATTTCTTTCAGACAGGAAAATTATGAGTCAGAACCCTTGACTGTGGGATGGTAACCCCACTCCTCACTTGATAACCTATCTTTCTGATGGAGGTGGATTCTATAAGTTCCCATTGCCCACTGTAGGGCATTTCATCTTTAGACCTTACCCTTTGAGTCCTCAGAGTGTCTCATCTCCCAGGTCTTTGCTACATTCTGGAGGGTCCCCCCCACCTCCTACCTCCAGAGGTTCCTGCTTCCATTCTTTCTGCTGGCCCTCAGGGCTTCAGTCCTTTTCCCCACCCAATACCTGATCAAGTACCCATTTCCCCCCTCTGTCCCCATTCTCACCCAGGTCCATAACTCCCTCCACCCTCCTATGTTTTTTTCTTCTCCATCTCAAGTGGGATTGAAGTGTCCTCACCTGGGCCTTCTGACTGTTAACCTTTTTGAGCTCTGCAAACTGCATCTTGGGTATTCTGTCCTTTTTTATCTAATGTTCACTTATTAGTGAGTACATACAATTCACGTTCTTTTGGGTCTGAGTTACCTCACTCAGGATAATATTTTCTAGTTCCATCCATTTGCCTGCAACTCTCAGGATGTCCTTGTTCTTAATAGCTGAGCTGCATTCCATTGTGTAAATGAACCACATTTTCTGTATCCATTCTTCTGTTGTGGGACATCTGGATTGTTTCCAGCTTCTGGCTATCACAATCAAGGCCATGATGAATATAGTAGAACATGGACCCGGTGGCATGGTGGGGCATCCTTTGGGTATATGAGCAAAAATGGTATATAGCTGAATCTTCAGTTAAGTCTATTTCCAATTTTCTGAGGAACCTCTAGATTGATTTCCAGAGTGGTTGTACCAGTTTGCAATCCCACCACCAATAGAGGAGTGTTTCTCTTTTTCCACATTCTTGCTAACATCTGCAATTTTTTATCTAAGCCATTCTGGTTAGTATAAGGTGGAATCTCAGCTCATTTTGTTTTGCATTTCCCTGATCACTAAGAATTTTAAGCATTTCTTTAGGTACTTCTCAACCATTCAAGATTCATCAGTTGTGATTCTCTGTTTAGTTCTATTCCCCATTTTTGATTGGGTTGTTTGGTTTTTGTGGTGGTTAGCATCTTAATTTCTTTGTATATTTTAGATATTAGCCCTCTATAGGATGTGGGGTTAGTGATGTTTTTTCCCAATCACTATGTTGCTGATTTGTTCTATTGACTCTGTCCTTTGCCTTAAAGAAACTTTTCAGTTTCATGAGGTCCCATTTATGAATTCTTGATCTTAGAGTGTGAGCCATTGGAGTTCTGTTTAGGAAACTACCCCCTGTGCCAATGAGCTCAAGGCCCTTTTCCTCTTTCTCTTTTATTAGTTCAGTGTATCTGGTTTTAATAAGTAGATTTTTGATCCACTTGGACTTGAGCTTTATGCAGCATGACAAATATGGATGTATTTTCACTTTTCTACATACATATTGTACTTTCTTTCCCCTAAATCTTCCACTGGGGTCCCTGGGCTCAGTACAATGATTGACTCTGTTTATCTGCATCTCTACTAGTCAGGTGCTTGCAGAAGCTCTCAGGGGACAGCCATGCAAGGCTCCTGTAAGGAAGCATTTCTGAGCATCAACAATAATGGAATGGTTTAGTGTCTACAGTAAAGATGGATCCCTAGGTGGGTAAGTGTCTGGATGACCTTCCCTCTATTCTCTGTTCAACTTTTGTTCCTGTCTTTCACTTGGAGAGGAACAATTCGGGGTTAAAATTTTGAGATGGTTGGGTGGACCCATCCATCAACTGGGAGCCATGCCTATTTACTGGATGAGTTCTCTTCAGTTTCTACTGCTTCTCTGTTTGGTATTTTGCCTAATGGTATCTCCACTGGGTTCTGGGAATCTCTCACTTTTCTGGTGTCTGGTATTTTCTATTGATTTAGCCCTTTCCCCATCCTCCACTGTTACATATTTCTGTTCATTCTCCTGACCTTCTGGATTCTTTCCTCTTTTTCCCCATACCAGATACTGTTCAATTCTAAACCTTCTCCTCTCTCCCTCCCAAATTCCCCTCTCCCTCCTGCATTTCTTTTGTTCCCCCTTTTAAGTAGGATTGAAGCATTCATAGATTGGTCTTCCTTCTTGTTACATTTCATATGGTCTGTGAGTAGTATCATGGGTATCCTGAACCTTTGTGTTAATATCCACTTATCAGTGAATACATTCCATGTATGTCTTTTTGGATCTGGATTACCTTATTCAGGATTATAATTTCTAGTTCCATCTATTTTCCTGCAAAATTCATGAAATAATAGTTTTTAATAGAGTATAACTCTATTGTGTAAATGTACCACATTTTCTGTATCCTTTTTTTTTATTGAGGGACATCCAGGCTGTTTCCAGATTCTGGCTATTATGAGTAAAACTGCTATGAAAATAGTGAAGAACTTGTCCTTATTATATGTTGGAGAATCTTTTGGGTATAAGCCACAGAGTTGTAAAGCTGGGTCTTCAGGTAGAATTAATTTCCAAATTTTTGAGGAACCGACAGATTGATTTTCAAAGTGGATAAACAATCCCACAATTCCACCAGCAATGGAGGAGTGTTCCTTTTTCTCCACAACCTCTCCAGCATCTGCTGTCTTCTGAGATCTTGATCTAAGTCATTCTGACTGGTGTGAGGTGGAATCTCAAGGTTGTTTTGATTTGCATTTTCCTGATGATTTTGGACCTCTCTTCCCATTAATGCTAGACAAGGCCATCCTCTGCTGCATATGCAACTGGAACCAGGGATCCTTACATGTGTACTCTGGTTGGTGTGTTTGTCCCTTAGATTGCTAGGAGGGAGTTTCAGCACTTCTGAGAGACCAACTCTCTTAAAGCAGTATTTGGTATCAAGAACTATAGCACAGGATCAGCTCAGGATGCTGTGGCATAGAATCAATTACAGGTGCAAATTGAAACTGAAAAGATTTTGTCCAGGCAGCTCCTCTTTTTCTTTGTCCTTAGGGCTCTGGACCAGTCCCTCAGAGCAGAACTGGTGGTCTTTCCTGTGCAAACAGGTGTGTCAGCACTCCTGGGAGATCAGGTCTCTTCCAGTGGTATTTGGGTATGGAGATATGTAGATCAGCTTCATGTGCACTGTGTCACAGGATCAAGTCTGGGTGCAGATGGAAACCAGAAGCAAAAGACAGCATTTTTAAAAAAAATATTGCTGGTTCAACTAGAGGTCAGCATGTAGAAAAATGCATATCGATCCATTTGTATCTCTTTGTACAAAGTTCAAGTCCAAATTGATCAAAGTCCTCCACATAAAACCAGATACACTGAAAATAATAGAAGAGAAAGTGGAGAAGATCCTTGAACACATGGGCATAGGGGAAATTTTCCTGAACAGAACACCATTGGTTAATGCTCTAAAATTAAAAATCGACAATTGAGACCTTATAAAATTGCATAGCTTTTGTAAGCCACAGGACACTGTCAATAGGACAAAATAGCAACCATAGCGGTGAAAGATCTTTACCAACCCTACCTCCAATAGAGGGTTAATATCCAATATGTACAAAGAACTCAAGAAGTTAGACTCCGGAGAACCAAATAACCCAATTAAAAATGGGGTACATAATTAAATAAATAATTCTCAACTGAGAAATACAAAATGGCCAAGAAGCACCTAAAGCAATGTTCAACATCCTTAATCATCAGGGAAATGCAAATCAAAAGAACTTTGAGATTCCACCTCACAAGTCAGGATGGCAAAGGTCAAAAACTCATGTGACAGCTGATGGTGATGAGGATGTGAAGAAAGAGGAGCACTCCTCAATACTTGGTGGGATTGTGCTCAAATTCCTGGCTCAGGAGGGACTTGCAAGAGCCATCAGAATACAGAAATCAAGTAACAACTGGGAACAGGATGCTTCTGCTTTCTGGCTGAGGCCTGGAGCTAACCCTGTGCTACAGCTCTCCATACCCAAATTCCTCCCAGAGAGAATTGGTCTCCAAGGAGTAGTGGCACACAGGCTTGCAGTAGAGGAAAGCCACAGTAAGAGACAGCAAGGCCACCTAACACCACGGTCAAAGGCAAGTTCAAGAACCTAAGCAACAGCACCCAGGATTTGGGCTGTTCCGCACCCCTCTGTATACAGGTCCTGCCAGGAAAGAGCTGGTCTCACAGGAGTGACCTTTCTCCCATGCTCAGAAGGCAGGACAGCCCAGAAGCATAGGGCACAGGGATAGTGGAACTTGTGGGACAGGATCCTTCCATTTTCCATCTGCACCTGAGAGTTGGGGCTATTTTACAGCTCTCTGTACACAGGTCCCAAGAGAAGAAAGCTGGTACTAAGGAGTGCTGACACAGGCTTACAGGCCCACAGGAGGGACAATCTCCAGCCAGAGCTGTTAAGACAAACTAACATCAGAGATAACCAGATGATGAATGGCAAGCACAAAACCCTTACCAGCAGAAACTAAGGCTATTTGGTATCATCAGAACAGAGATTCCTACCACAGAAAGCACTTTATACCCAAACACAATGGAAAAGAAAGACTCTGATGAGAGAATTACATCTGAGAGAAATACATCTCATGAGGATGATAAAGGAATTTAAGAATGACATAAATAACTCCCTTAAAAAATACAGGAGAACACAGGGAAACAGGTAGAAGTCCTTAAAGAGGGAACACTAAAATCCCTTAAAGAATTACAGGAAAATACAAACAAAAAGGTGAAGAAATTGTACAAAACAATCAAGGATCTAAAAATGAAAATAGAAACAATAAAGAAATCACATACTAAGACAACACTGGAGGTAGAATATCTAGAAAAATAATCAGGAGTCATAGACACAAGCATCACCAACAGAATACAAGCAATAGAAGAGAGAATCTCAGGTGCAGAAGATGACATAGAAAATACTGACACAATAGTCAAAGAAAATGCAAAATGCAAAAAGATCCTAAAGCAAAACCTCCAGGAAATCCAGGACAAAATAAGAAGTCCAAATCTAAGGACAATAGGTATAGAAGAGAGTCGGTAAATATCATCAACAAAATTGTAGAAGAAAATGCCAATACACAAAAGAGAGAGATGCCCATCAACATAAGAAAAGTCTACAGAACTACAAGAAGACTGACTGGAACAGAATAGAAATTCCTTCCATAACTTAATAATCAAAACATCAAATGTACAAAAAAAAAGGAATAGTATTAAAAACAGTAAGGGGAGGATAGGTGTCCGCCCTACCCGGGAGCCTATTGCCAGAGCATCTGCGGGAGACATCTTGGTTCCAGGACTCCACCGAGACTAGTCTGCACAGGTGAGAGTGTGGAATACAGAAGCTAACAGATTCTGGGACAGGCAGGAGCCACAGATCTTCTAAGGCAGCCCACTTTTCAGGCTCCAGACATCCAGGCACCTTCCATGCCAGAAGAGAGGTGTCTGACCAGCCTGGGAAAGAAATGCCAGGGCATCTGAAGGACACATATTGGTTCCCAGACTCCAAGAAACTAGTCTGCACCAATGAGAGTGTGAACTACAGAAGCTAACAGCATCTGGGACAAGTCCTGTTTTGGTCCTTCATATTCTGCCAGGAGGCAAGTCTGAATGAAAGATATCTGTGCACCTTCCCTGAAAGAGGACAGCCTGCCTGCAGAGAGTTCTCTGAACACTGAAACTCAGCAGAGAGCTAGTCTGCCAGGTCTGCTGGTAGAGAATAACAGAATCACGAAAGAAACAAGCTCTACCACAGACATAAGAATCTTACTAACAGAAACTAAGACCACCCACCATGATCAGAACCAAGCACTCCCACCTCAGCCAGTCCAGGGCACCCCAACACACCCGAAAAGTTAGACCCGGATTTAAAAGCATATCTCATGATGATGGTAGAAGACATCAAGGAGGTCTTTAATAACTCACTTAAAGAAGTACGGGACAACACTGCTAAAGAGTTGCAAGTCCTTATAGAAAAACAGGAAAACACTTCCAAACAGGTGAAGGAAATGAACAAAACCATACTAGACCTAACAAGGAAAGTAGACACAATAAAGAAAACCCAAAGTGAGGCTAAGCTGGAGTTAGAAACCCTAGGAAAGAAATCTGGAACTATAGATGCGAGTATCAGCAACAGAATACAAGAGATGGAAGAGAGAATCTCAGGTGCAGAAGATTTGATAGAAAACATCGGCACAACAATCAAAGAAAATGCAAAATGCAAACAGATCCTGACTCAAAACATGCAGGAAATCCAAGACACAATGAGAAGACCAAACCTATGGATAATAGGAGTAGATGACAACGAAGATTTTCAACTCAAAGGGCCAGCAAATATCTTCAACAAAATTATAGAAGAAATCTTCCCAACCCTAAAGAAAGGGATGCCCATGAACATCAAAGAAGCCTACAGAACTCCAAATAGACTGGACCAGAAAAGAAATTCCTCACAACACATAATAATCAAAACAACAAATACACTAAATAAAGATAGAATCTTAAAAGCATTTAGGGAAAAACGTCAAGTAACATATTTATGAAATTCCTAGGCGAATGGATGGACCTGGAGGGCATCATCCTGATTGAGGTAAACCAATCACAAAAGAACTCACATGATATTTACTCACTGATAAGTGAATATTAGTCCAGAAACTTAGAATACCCAAGATATAAGATACAATTTGCTAAACACATGAAACTCAAGAAGAATGAAGACCAAAGTGTGGACACTTTTCCCCTTCTTAGAATTGGGAACAAAACTCCCATGGAAGGAGTTACAGATACAAAGTTTGGAGCTGAGACTAAAGGATGGACCATCTAGAGACTGCCATATCCGGGGATCCATCCCATAATCAAAAGCTGACACCATTGCATACACTAGCAAGATTTTGCTGAAAGGACCCAGATATAGCTGTCTCTTGTGAGACTATGCCGGGGCCAATCAAACACAGAATTTAATGCTCACATTTAACTATTGGATGGATCACAGGGTCCCCAATGGAGGAGTTAGTGAAAGTAACCAAGGAGCTAACGGGATCTGCAACCCTATAGGTGGAACAAAAATATGAACTAACCAGTACTCCCAGGGGCTTGTGTCTCTAGCTGCATATGTATCAGAAGATGGCCTAGGCAGCCATCAGTGGAAAGAGACGCCCATTGGTTGTGCAAACATTATATGTCTCAGTACAGGGGAATGCCAGGGCCAAGAAGTGGTAGTGGGTGGGTGGGGGAGTGGGCGGGGGAGCAAGGGGAGTCTTTTGGGATAGCATTGGAAATGTAAATTAAATAAATACCTAATAAGAAAACAAAGAAATGTAAAGAAAATATCTAATTAAAAAAAAACAGTAAGGGAAAATGTCAAATAATAGTAATAAAGGCAGACCTATCAGAATTACACCAGACTTCTCACCAGAGACTATTACAGGCAAAGAGACTATAAAAAGATCCTGGGCAGATGTTATACAGTCCTTAAGAGAACAGAAAATCTAGTCTAGATTACTATACCCAAAACTCTCAATTACCATAGAAGGAGAAACCAAGATATCCCATGATGAAAACAATTTCCACAAGACCTTTCAACAAATCCAGACCTACAAAGATAAAAGATGGAAAACTCGAACATAAGGCAGGAAACTACTCCCTAGAAAAAGCAATAAAGTAATCTTCTTTTGACAAACCTGAAAAAATATAAGCACACAGACTTAGTTCCATCTATAACTAAAGAAATAATAGGAAGCAGCAATCACTTTTGCTTAAAATCTCTTAACGTCAAGCAATGCCATTCCACATAAAAAGACATAGAATAGCAGACAGGATACATAAACAGGACCCAGATTTTGCTGCATTCAGGAAATACACCTCATTTTCACAGACACTACCTCAGAATAAAGGGCTGGGAAAGAATTTTCAAAGCCAATGACCCCAAGAATAATACTGGATAAAAACCACTTTCAACCAAAAGTAGTCAAAAAAGATAAGGATGGACACTTTATACTCATCAAAGAAAAAGTCTACCAAGAAGAACTCTCAATTCTGAACTTCTATGCTCCAAATGCAAGGGAAACCACATTCATGAACAGAAACTTTACTAAAGCTCAAAGCATACACTGCACCTCAAATAATAATGGTGGGGGATTTCAACACCCCACTCTTATCAGTGGACAGTTCATGCAACCAGAAGGAACACAGATCAACAAACATCAGGGATATCCAGATGTTGAAAGGAAAGCACAAGACCATAAGTAACAGAATCCAAAATATGTGGGCATTATCAGAACCCAGTTCTCCCACCACAGCAAGCCCTGAATACACCAGGAATCTGATTTACACATCTGAAAATCAGGAATCTGTTCTAAAGTTCTATTTCATGGAGATAATAGAGTCTTTTAAGGAGGACATCAATAACTCAGTGAAAGAAATGCAGGAAAACACAGCTAAACAGGTCAAGAAATTGAATGAAGCGATCCAAGACCTAAAAGTGGAAGTAGAAACAATAAAAAAGAAAAACACAAATGGAGGCAAACCTGGAAATGGAAAACCTACAAAAGTGCACATGAATTGCAGATTTAACTATTACCAACAGAATAAAAGACATAGAACAGAGAATCTCAGGTGTAGAAGATATGGTAGAACAGATTGACACAACTGTCAAAGAAAATTCAAAAACATAAAAAACTCCTAACCCTAAGCATCCAGGAAATTCAAGAAACAATGTAAAGACCAGATCTAAGGATAATCAAAATAGAGGAGAACCAAGATTTCCAGCTCAAAGGACCTGAAAATGTCTTGAACAAAATTATAGAAGAAAACTTTCCCAACCTGAAGAAAGAGATGGACATAAAGTTATGAGAAGCCTATAGAACACCAAATAAATGGGACCAGAAAAGAAAATCTTCTCATCATATAATTATCAAAACACGAAATTCACAGAGCAAAGAAAGAATATTAAAAGGGAAAAAGAATATTAAAAGGGAAAAAGGCCAAGTAACATACAAAGATAGACCTATCAAAATTACACCAGACTTCTCAACAGACACTATGAAAGCCAGAAGAGCCTGGTCACAGGTCCTGCAGACTCGAAGAGAACACAAATGCCAGCTCAGGCTACCATACCCAGCAAAATTCTCAACCAACATACATAGAGAAATCAAAATATTCTAGGACAAAACCAAATCCAAACAATATCTATCTATCAACCCAGCCCTATAGAGGATGCTGGAAGGAAAACTCCAACAGAAGGAATATACTTGCACCAAGGAAACAACAAGATATTAAACATCTCACATCAAAGTCAAAAGCAGAGAGCCACAAGCACATAAATGCATCTACAAAAACAAACATATCAGGAACCAACAGTCATCTCTCTTTAATATCTCTCAATATTAATGTACTCAGCACACCTATAAAAAGACATAAGCTAACAGACTTGATACTCAAGATCCAGCATTTTGGTGCATATAAGAAACACACAGAGAGGCCCATTGGTCGTGCAAACTTTATCTACCTCAGTACAGGGGAACGCCAGGGTCAAGAAGTGGGAGTGGGTGGGTGGGGGAGCTGGTGGGGGACTTTTGGGGTAGCATTGGAAATGTAAATGAAATAAATACCTAATTAGAAAAAAGAAACACACCTCAATAAAAAAAAGACAGGCACTATATCAGAGTAAAAGGATGGAAAAAGTTCTTCCAAGCAAATGGTCCCAGGAAACAAGCATTGAGTTGTGATCCTAATATCCAATAAACAGACTTTCGACCAAAAGTTATCAAGCATGATGAAGGACACTTCATATTCATCAAGGGGAAAATCCAGCATGAGAAAGTTTCAATTCTGAACATCTATGCCCCAAATACAAGAGCACCCAAATTCATAGAAGAAACTTTACTAAAACTCAAAGCACACATTGAACCGCACAAAATAATAGTGGGAGTATTCAACACCCTACTTTCACCAACGAACAAGTCATTGAAACAGAAACTAAACAGAGACACAGTGAAACTAAGAGAGGTTATGAACCAAATGGATTTAACTGATATCTACAGAACATTTCACCCTAAAACAAAAGAACACACCTTCTTCTCAGTACCTCGTGGTACTTTCTCCAAAATCGACCATATAATTGGTCACAAAAAACCCTCAACAGATACAAGAAGATAGAAATAATACCATGCATCCTGTCAGATCACCATGGCCTGAGGCTAGTCTTCAATAACAACAAGAACTACAGAAAGCCCACATACACTTGGAACCTAAAAAACTCTCTACTCAATGATAACTTAGTCAGGGAAGAAATAATGAAAGAAATTAAAGACTTCCTGGAATCTAATTAAAATTTGGACACTTCATACCCAAACTTATGGGACACAATGAAAGGAATGCTAAGAGGAAAGTTCATAGCACTAAGTACCCTGGGGAAGAAACTGAAGAGATCTTACACTAACAACTTAATAGCACACCTGAGAGCTCTAGAAGAAGAAAAAAATAAGACGCAAACTGACCCAAGAGGAGTAGAAGGCAGGAATTAGTCAATCAGAATCAACCAAATAGAAACAAAGAAAACAATAAAAAGAATCAGCAAAACAAAAGATGGTTCTTTGAAAGAATCAACAAGATAGATAAGGCCCTAGCCAATCTAACTAAAGGGCCTAGAGGCAGTATCCAAATTAATAAAATCAGAAATGAAAGGGAGATATAACAACACAAATGGAAGAAATTCAAAAAATCATCAGATCCTACTATGAAAGCCTTTATTCAACAAAACTGAAAAATCTAGATGAAATTGATGGTTTTCTAGACAGATGCCACATACCAAAGTTAAATCAAGATCAGGTAAACTACTTAAACAGGCCCATATCACACAAGGAAATAGAAGAAATTATCAAAAACCTCCCAACCAAAAAGAAAAAAAAAAGCCCAGATCCAGAGAGATTTAGTGCATAATTCTACCAAACATTCAAAGAAGACCTGATACTAATTTTCCTCAAACTATCCTATAAAGTAGAAACGGAAGTATTACTACTTAACTCAGTCAATGAAGCCATGATTACTCTGATACCTTAACCACACAAGGACCCAACCAAAAAACATAACTGCAGACCAACCTTGCTTAAAATATTAATGCAAAAATACTCAATAAAATTCTTACAAATCAAATCCAAGAACACATCAAAACCATCATTCACCCTGATCAAGTAGCTTCATCCCAGGGATGCAAGATTGGTTTAATATATGAAAGTTCATTAACATAATCCACTATATAAATAAAATCAAAGAAAAAATCACATGATCATCTCCTTAGATGCAGAAAAAGCATTTAACAAAATACAATAGCCCTTCATGTTAAAAGTACTGGAGAGACCAGGAATTCAAGGCTCATACCTAAACATAGTAAAAACAATTTACTACAAACCAACAGCCAATATCAAATTAAATGGAGACATACTTGAAGCAATCCCACTGAAATTTGGATAGGACAAGCATGCCCACTCTTCCCATACCTATTAAATATAATACTCTGATGCTACATCCACTCCAGTAGTGACATACATGACAGGACCAGAAACCTGGACGCAGTCCTGAGATGAAAAGTTCACGGAAACTTAGTTTCCTGGAACTGTGGCATCCTGTATGACAAATATTCCAAACTTGTCCTTACAAAAGGATCTGTGTGCTTTCTTTCAGTATTGTTTTATTATAGGTGCCTCCAAGCAATGACTTGCCAAATACCTAAGCAAAATCAAACTTTGTTTCCTGGCCTTCACCAAAGCCATAGATAGTCCTTGAGCCAACCCTGGGCTTTTGAATTCAGTAAGAATGTTGCCTATTCAGTGACATTCAGAATTGCCTCTAGTATTGTAAGAGAGATAGTGAATGAAATCAGGCATTTCTATCTACTACATAGAGTTAGATATATCAGGGCAAGTTTAGCAAAGTAAGTTTAGAATTCTTATTATAGTTGTGTGTGGCAGATTACATTACTTATTAGTAGAAAGTACCCCAACAATATCACTTAGAATAAAAGCCAAGTCACTCCCATATACAGGAATTTACAATGGTTTAGGAAGTAGATCAGGCTGTGGCTTTAGAGTATTGCATTATTCATGAGAAGGTTAGCTAGAGCAGAACTCCATAATTAGAACCATGACTTGGGTGTGAAAGCCCTTGCCCGGGAGTGTAAAGACCTCACACCTGGCTTCTAAGAATATAGCTGACCTTAGATAGAGCTGACTTTGTCTCATTTGTTTTATTGCCCAGTTCCTGCCAGTCTTTGTGTTTGCATTCCTCTGTTTTGTGTAAGAGCCATTAAGCATCCAGTAACCTCATTGTATCTTCCTGATGTGTCACCTAACTTCCATATTTTCTTCTGTATAAAAAGTTTGATGCTTGATTTGACATTATATTCAGATACAGCACACTCTCTTGTGTCCCGTATTTGTTTGCCATTTCTTGCTGACTCTTTGCCCACCTGAATAGGACCTTGATTTCTCCCACAGATTGGGGGGGGGGCAACTAAGGCCGGTTCGCGGCACCCTGAAGTATTAGCTAGAACAATAATACAATAAAAAGAGATCAAGGGGATCCAAATTGGTAAAGAAGAAATAAAGGTATCACTATTTGCAGATGATAGTATGCATAAGCAACCACAAAAATTCTACCAGAGAACTTCTCCAGCTAGTAAACAACTTCAGCTAAGTGGCAAGGTATAAAATTAAATCGATATATCAGTAACTTTCCTTTATACAAAGGATAAGCATACAGAGAAAGAAATTAGGGAAACAATTTCCTTCACAATAGCCACGAATATTATAAAATATCATGGGGGAACTTTAACCAAACAAGTGAATGGCCTGTATGACAATAACGTCAAGTCTCTCAAGAAAGAAATCAAAGAAGACCTCAGAAAATAGATCTCCCATGCTCTTGGATTGGTAGAATTAACATAGGAAAAATGGCCTTCCTTCCAGGTGGTGCCATCCTTGGGCCACCTTGGGCATGAACTCAGAGGACAGTCTCATGGTCCCCAGAGGGCCCTCCACAGCCTATTTGCCCTACCACACCCAGGATCTTAAGATCACTGGTGAGTGGCATGCAACATCTATTTCAAAACAAGTGTGAGGGGCCTGTGCCAGCAGGAGTAGGGACACAGGAGGCCTGCCTAACCAGTGGCTTGGGTTCATTCCAGTCAGTGCCAGCCCTGGATCACCTTGGGTTCAGACAAGGTGGAAGGTCCCACAGTCCCCAGAGGACTCTCTGCAGAGCCCCAGGTGCCCTAGCATGCCAAGGATCTTAGGATCATTGGTGAGTGGAACACAACACCTGTTGCAAAACAATCGTGAGGGACCTGTGCCAGCAGGTGCAGGGACACAGGAGCCCTGCCCAACCAGCAGCATGGGTTCCTTCTGGTGGGCATTGGTCTACCTTGGGTTCTATCACAGCGGATAGCCCCACGGTCCCCAGAGGAGGTACCAATCCAGGTTCTGGAACATGCCCAGTATATTAGGATCCAGGATCCCAGGAGCTTGGTCACACCAAGATCTAGGGTCTCATAGGAAACTTGACTGCCAAGAACTCTGACACACCCAGATTCTTAGGTTCACAGGATCTGAGAATCACAGGATCATAGAGAAAGCTGGACTCCGAGGTGTTCTGAATCAACTGGGATTACAGGAGGGACAGGATCCAATCAGATATATTGAGTGCATAGAGCACTTGAGATAATCAGATGGCAGGAAGCAAGCTTAAGAACAGAAGCAACAGAAACAATGGTTACCTGTCATCATCAGAACCCAACTCTCCCACCATAGTAAGTCCTGGATACACCATCACACCAGAAAAGCAAGATATGAATCTAAAATGCTTCTCATGATGATGATGGAGGATTATAAGAAGGAAATAAATAACTCCCTTAAAGAAATACAGGAGAACACATCCAAATAGGTGAACGAATTGAAAAAAAAAAATCCAGGATCTAAAAATGGAAATAAAAACAATAAAGAAATCACAAAGGGAGACCACTCTGGAAATAGAAAACCTAGGAAGGAAGTCAGGAGACATTGATGCAAGCATAACCAACAGAGTACAAGGGATAGAAGAGAGAATCTCAGGTGCAGAAGATAACATAGAAAACATTGACACAACAATCAGAGAAAATGTAAAATACAAAAATATCCTATCCCAAAACATCCAGGAAATCCAGGACACAATGAGAAGACAAAACTTAAGGATAATAGGTATAGATTAGAAGGAAGATTTCCAAATTAAAGGGCCAGTCAATATCTTCAACAAATTATAGAAGAAAATTTCCCCCAACATAAAGAAAGAGATGCCCATGAACATACAAGAAGCCTACATGCCCCCACATAGTTTGGACCAGAAAAGAAAGTCCTCCTGTCACATAATATTAATAACACCAAATGCACAAAACAAAGAAAGAATATTAAAAGCAGTAAGGGAAAGAGGTCAAGAAACATATAAAGGCAGACCTATCAGAATTACACCTGATTTCTCCCCAGAGTTTATGAAAGCCAGAAGATCCTGGAGAGATGTCATACACACCCTAAAAGAACAAAAATGCCAGCCCAGGCAAAACTCTCAATTACCATACACGGAGAAAACAAAGTATTCCATGACAAAACCAAATTCACACAATATCTTTCCATGAATCCAGCCCTTCAAAAGATAATAAAAGGAAAAAAAAACACAAAGAGGGAAAGTAACCTCTAGAAAAAGCACAAAAATAATCTTTCAACAAGCCTTAATAAGATAGCCACATGAACCTAATTTAAACTCTAACAACATAAATAACAGGAAGCAACAACAACTTTTCCTTAAGATCTCTTAATAACAATGGACTCAATTCTCCAATAAAAAGACATAGACTAAAAGACTGGTTACATAAACAGGACCCAACTTTTTACTACATACAGGAAACCCACCTCAAAAACAAAGACAGACACTACCTTAGAATAAAAGGCTGGAAAACAATTTTCCAAGCAAACAGTCCCAAGAAACAAGCTGGAGTAGACATTCTAATATCAAATAAAATCGACTTTTAACTTAAAATTCTCAAAAAAAAATAAGGATGGAAATTTCTTATTCATCAAAGGTAAAATTTACCAAGATGAACTCTCAATTCTGAATATCTATGGTCCAAATGCAGGGGCATCCACATTCATTAAAGAAACTTTGCTAAAACTCAAAGCACAAGCTGCACCTCACACAATAATAGTGGAAGGATTCAATACCCTACTCTCATTCATGGACAGATCCTGAAAACAGAAACTAAACAGGGACACAGTGAAACTAGCCGAAATTATGAAACAAATGGATTTCACAGATATCTATAGAACATTTCATCCTAAAACAAAAGGATATACCGTCTTCTCAGCACCTCATGATACTTCCTTCAAAACTGACCATATAATCAGTCACAAAACAAGCCTCAGCAGATACAAAAATATTGAAATAATCCCATGAACCATATCAGATCACCATGGACTAAGGCTGATCTTCATTAACAATATAAATAATAGAAATTTCATGTACACGTAAAAGCTGAACAACACTCTATTCATTGACAACTTGATCAAGGAAGAAATAAGAAAGAATTTAAACACTTCTTAGAGTTAAATGAAAATAAAGACACAAAATACCCAAACTTATAGAACACAATGAAATCATTCCTAAGAGGAAAACTCATAGCTCTGAGTGATTCCAAAAAGAAGCTAAAAAGAGAATACACTAGCATCTTGACAGCACAACTAAAAGCTCTAGAACAAAAGGAAGCAAATTCACCAAAGAGGAGGAGTAGATGGCAGGAAATATTCAACTCAGGACTGAAATCAAGCAAGTGGAAACAAAAAGAACTATACAAAAAATCAACCAAACCAGGAGCTGATTCTTTGAGAAAATCTACAAGACAGATAAACCCTAGCCAGACTAACTAGAGGGCACAGGGACAGTATCCTAAATAACAAAATCAGAAATGAAAAGGGAGATATAACAACAGACATAGAGAAAATTCAAAGAATCATCAGATCCTACTACAAAACTATATACTCAACAAGATTGGAAAACCAGGATAAAATTGATATTTTTCTAGACAGATACCAGGTACCAAAGTTAAATCAGGATCAGATTAATGGTATAAACAGTCCCATAAACCCTCAAGAAATAGAAACAGTCCTTAATAGTCTCCTAACCAAAAAAAAAAAAAAAAAAAAAAAAAAAAGCCCAGGATCAGATGGGTTAAGTGCAGAGTTCTACAAGAACCTCAAAGAAGACCTAATTCCAATACTCCTCATAACATTTGAAATGTAAATGAAGAAAATATCCAATATAAATAGCCATCCTACCAAAGACAATCTATAGATTCAAAGCAATTCCCTTCAAAATCCCAACACAATTCTTCAAAGGCATGGAAAGCACAATTCTCAAATTATCTGGAAAGGCAAAAAACCCAGAATAGTGGAAAAATTCTTAACAATAAAAGAACCAGTGGGGAATCACTACCCCTGACTTCAAGTTTTACTACATAGCAATAGTGATAAAACTGCATGGTATTGGTAGAGAAACAGACATGTTGATCAATGGAATAGAATTGAAGATCAACAAATAAAACCACACACTTAGGGTCATTTGACCTTTGACAAATAAGCCAAAAATATACAATGAACAAAAAAAGAAAGCATCTTCAATAAACGGTGCTGGAATAACTGACTGTCTATATAGAGAGAAGAATTAAAATAGACCCATATTTTTACCTTGTACAAAGCTCAAGTCCAAGTGGATCAAGGACCTCAACATAAAACCAGATACACTGAATCTAATAAAAGAGAAAGTGGGAAAGAGCCTTGAACTCATTGGTTCAGGGGGAAATTTCGTAACAGAACTCCAATAGCTCATGTTCTAAGATTGAGAATTGATAAATGGGACCTCATGAAACTGGAAAGCTTCATACAAATTGGCAACCTACAGATTGGGAAAAAAATCTTCACTAACCCCACATCCTACAGAGGGCTAATATCCAAAATATATAAAGAACACAAGAAGTTAATCACCAAAAAAAAAAAAAAAAAAAAAGAAAAGAAACCGATCAATCCAATCAAAAACATGGGGTATAGAACAAAACAGAGAATTCACAACTGAGGAACCTTGAATGGCTGAGAAGCACCTAAAGAAATGTTCAAAGGCCTTAGTGATCAGAGAAATGCAAATCAAATGACCATGACATTCCACCTTACACCAATCAGAATGGCTAAGATCAAACCTTATGTGACAACACATGTTGGAGATGATGTGGAGAAAGAGGAACACTACTCCATTGCTGGTGGGATTGCAAACTGGTACAACCACTCTGGAAATCAATCTGGAGGTTCCTCAGAAAATTGAAAATAGATCTACTTGAAGACAGAACTATACCACTCTTGAGAATATACTCAAATGATGCCCCACTATGCCACAGGGACACATGTTCCATAATGTTCATAGTGGCCTCTTTTGTGATATCTAGAAGCTGGAAAAACCTGGATGTCCCATGACAGAAGAATGGAGACAGAAAATGTGGTTTATTTACACAATGAAATGCTACTCACCTAGTAAGAAGAAGGACATCCTGAGTTTTGCAGGCAAATGAATGGAACTAGAAAATATCATCCTGTCTGAGGTAACTCAGACCCAAGAGGACATGCATGGAATGTACTCACTAAAAAGTGGACATTAGCCAAAAAAAAGTACAAAATACACAAGATACAATCCACAGAATTAAAAAAGCTCAACAAGCTGAAGTGCCCAATTTAGGATGCCTCAGTTCCACTTGTGAGATAGAAGAAAGCAATCACAAGTGGGGAAGGAGGGAGGGACCTGGGAGGTAAACTGGAAAAGGTGGGGGGAGAGGGAAACATGATCTGGTAATGGGTGAGGGAAAAGGCCTGAAGCCTTGAGGGACAACAGAAAGAATGTAAACAGGCAACCTCAGGAAATAGGAAGGTTGGGGGGACCGCCCAGAAAGCACCAGAGACCTGGAAGGTGAGAGACTCCCAGGACTTAAAGGGGGAATCTTATATGAAATTCCCAACAGTAGGGAGAGAAAACTTACAGAGCCCACCTCCAGCAGGAAGAAAGATCAAGTGAGGAATGGGGTTGCCACCCCACAGACACATCTCTGACCCATAATTGTTCTTGTCTGAAAGAATTGCATGGAAATGGAGAGGAGCCTGTGGAAAAGATAGTCCAGGGACAGGCCCAAAGTAGGATCCAGGTCAAGGGGAGGTCCCAAGGCCTGACACTATTACTGAGGCTATAGTGTTCTCTCAAAATGGGATCCATCATGATTGCCCTCTGAAAGACCCAACAAGCAGCTGAAAGAATCAGATGCAGATATTTGCACTCAATCAATAGACAAAAGTAGCTGTTCCCTCTTGTTGAGTTAGGGAAAGCTGAAAGAAGTTGAGGAGAAGGGAGATCATGTAGGAGGACCAGCAGTCTCAGTTAATCTGGAACCCAGAGATCTCTCATACACTGGACCACCAAACAGACAACAAATACCAGCTGATATGAGGCCCCCAAGACACATATAGTAGAGGACTTCAGGATCAGTGTTCACTCAGAGATGATGCACCTAACCCGCAAGAGACTGAAGGCCTCAGGGAGTTTAGAGATCAGGTGGGGTGGGGGTTGTAAGGCATCTACATGAAGAAGCGGTAGGGTGGGGAAGAGGTGTGGGATGTGGAACAGACAGAGGGTGGGTGTGGGGGATTGGGATGGAATATGGAGTGTAAAAAACAATTTAGAAATAAAATAAAATTTAAAAAAATATATGCCCCAGCACAGGGGAATACCAGGGCCAGAAAGCAGGAGTGGGTGAGTTGGAGAGCAGGGTGGGTGAAGGTATAAGGGGCTTTTGGGATAGCATTTGAATTGTAAATGAAGAAAATATATAATAAAAAAATAGGAAAAAAAACACTGTATGGTCTTGCTACAGTGACAGACAGGTAGATCAATGGAATAGAATTGAAGACCCAGAAATGAACCCACATAACTATGGTCACTTGATCTTTGATCCAAAAGTAGAAAGGCATATATGTCAGCACCATATCACAAAAACAAGGAGTGAATTCAACTTAAAGGACAGTATATGACAAGCAATGTTCATAAGGGATTGGCTCTGAATGTTTAATGATGCTTTTCAAAGTGAGACAAACAAAAAAACTGTCCTTCCAGTTGGCTCCAGCACCGGGTCACCTTGGGCGTGGAGTTGGCGGACACCCACAAGGTCTCTAGAGGACTCTTCATGTGATCTTAGGACCTCTGGGGAGTGGAACACAACTTCAGTTGCATTCTAATCATGCGGGACATGAGACAGGATTAGGGAAGCAGAAAACTCTGCCTTACCAGGGTCAAAAGTCCCTTCTTGTCAGAACCAGCACTGGGTGACCTTGGGTGCAGAGTCAGCAGACACCGCCAAGGTCCCTAGAGGACACTCCACACAATCTTAGGACCACCGGTGAGTGGAACACAACTTTTTTTCCATTTCAATCACGTGGGACCTGAGACAGCATTAGGGAAGCAGAAAACCCTGACTGACCAGGGTCACAAGTCCCTTCTGGTGGGTGCCAACACCAGGTCAACATGGGTGTGGAGTAGGCAGACACCCCCAAGGTCCCTAGACAACAGCTTCTGAGGTAAACTCCATTTCGGGCTCCAGACATCTGGGCACCTTCCATGCCAGACGAGAGGTGTTCACCCAGCGCAGGAGGGCATTGCCAGAGCACCGGGGAGAGCCATCTTGGTTCCTGGATCCCTCTGAGACTAGTCTGCACAGGTGAGAGTGTGAACTACAGAAGCTAACAGCTTCTGGGACAGGCTGAAGCAACACAGCTTCTGGGACAGGCCCAGTTTTGGGCCTTAATCTTCTGCCAAAAGGCAGATCCGAATGCCAGATATCTGGGAACCTTCCATGCAAGAGGAGAGCTTGACTGCAGAGAGTGCTCTGACCACTGAAACTCAGGAGAGAGCTGGTCTCCCAGGTCTGCTGATAAGAGGCTAACAGAATCACAAGAGGAACAAGCTCTAACCAGAGACAACTATAACAATTAACTCCAGAGATAACCAGATGGCAAAAGGCAAACATAAGAATCTTCCTAACAGAAAGCAAGTCATCATCACCAGAACCCAACACTCCCACACCAGCCAGACCTGGCTACCCCAACACACCCAAAAAGCTAGAGCCAGATTTAAAAGCATATCTCATGATGATGGTTGAGGACATCAAGAGGGACTTTAATTACTCACTTAAAGAAATATAGGAGAACACTGCTAATGAGTTACATACAAGTCCTTAAAGAAAAACAGGAAAACGCATCCAAACAGGTGAAGAAAATGAACAAAACCATACTAGACTTAAAAGGGAAGTAGACACAATAAAGAAAACCCAAAGTGAGGCTAAGCTGGAGATAGAAACCCTAGGAAAGAAATCTGGAACCATAGATGTAAGCATCAGCAAAAGTATACAAAAGATGGAAGAGAGAACCTCAGGTACAGATGATTCCATAGAGAACAGTGGCACAACAATCAAAGAAAATGCAAAATGCAAAAAGGTCCTAACTCAAAATATCCAAGGACAAGGTGAGAAGACCAAACCTACAGATGATAGGAGTAGATAAGAATGAAGATTTCCAACTTAAAGGACCAGAAAATATCTTCAACAAAATTATAGAAGAAAACTTCCCAACCCTAAAGAATGAGATGCCCATGAACATACAAGAACCCTAGAGAACTCCAAATAGACTGGACCATAAAAGAAATTCCTCCCGACACATAATAATAAGAACAACAAATACACTAAATAAAGATAGAATATTAAAAGCAGTAAGGGAAAAATGTCAAGTAACATAAAGGCAAGCCTATCAGAATTACACCAGATTTTTCACCAGAGACTATAAAAGCCAGAAGATCCTGGACAGATGTTATACAGACACTAAGAGAACAAAAATGCCAGCCCAGGCTACTATACCCAGCCAAACTTTCAATTACCATAGATGGAGAAACCAAAGTATTCCACTACAAAACCTAATTCACACATTATCTTTACATGAAACCAGCCCTTCAAAGGATAATAACAGAATAAAAACAATAAAAAGACAGAAACCACACCCTAGAAAAAGCAATAAAGTAATCCTTCATTCATTAAAGAAATTTTAGTAAAGCTCAAAGCACATATTGCACCTCACACAATAATAGTGGGAGACTTCAACACACCACGTTCATCAATGGACAGATTGTGGAAACAGAAACACAGGGACACAGTTAAACTAACAGAAGTTATGAAATAAATGGATTTAACAGATATCTACAAAATATTTATCCTAAAACAAAAGACTATACCTTCTTCTCAGCACCTCATGGTACCTTCTCCAAAATTAACCATATAATTGGTCACAAATCAAGCCTCAACAGATACAAAAATATTGAAATTGTCCCATGGATCCTATCAGATAACCATGGACTAAGGCTGATCTTCAATAACAAAATAAATAATAGAAAGCCAAAATTCATGTGGAAACTGAACAACACTCTTCTCAATGATACCTTGATCAAGGAAGGAATAAAGAAAGAAATTAAGGACTTTTTAGAGTTTAAAGAAAATGAAGCCACAACATACCCCAACTTATGGGACACAGTGAAAACATTTCTAAGAGGGAAACTCATAGCTCTGAGTGCCTCCAAAAAGAAAAGAGAGAGCACACATTAGCAGCTTGACAACACACCTAAAAGCTCTAGAACAAAAGGAAGCAAATTCACCCAAGAGGAGTAGACAGCAGGAAATAATCAAACTCAGGGGCTAAATCAACCAAAGGAAACCAGAAGAACTGTTCAAAGAATCAACCAAATGAGGAGCTGGTTCTTTGAGAAAATCAACAAGATAGATAAACACTTAGCCAGACTCACTAGAAGGCACAGGGACAGCATCCTATTTAACAAAATCAGAAATGAAAAGGGAGACATAACAAAAAATCCTAAAGAAATCCAAAACACCATCAAATCCTTCTACAAAAGGCTATACTCAACAAATGTGAAAATCTGGATAAAATGGAAAAATTTATAGACAGATACTGGGTACCAAATTTAAATTTAGATCAGGTTAATGATCTAAACAGTCCCATGTCTCCTAAAGAAATAGAAGCAGTCATTAATAGTCTCCCTACCAAAAAATGCACAGGAACACATGGGTTTAGTGCAGAGTCTTTCAGACCTTCAAAGAAGTTCTAATTCCAGTTCTTCACAAACTATTGCACAATATAAAAGCTGAAGGTACTCTATCCAATTCATTCTATGTAGCCACAATTACTCTGATACCTAAACCAAATAAAGCCCCAACAAAGATAGAGAACTTCAGACCAATTTCCTTTATGATTATCAACGGAAAAATACTCAATAAAATTCTCGCTAACTGAATCCAAGAACACATAAAACCAATCATCCATCCTGACAAAGTAGGTTTCATTCCAGGGATGCAGTAATGGTTTAATATACAGAAATCTATCAACGTAATCCATTATATAAGCAAACTCAAAGACAAAAAACACATGATCATCACTTAGATGTAGAGAAATCATTAGACAAAATCCAACACCTATTCATGATAAAAGTCTTTGAAAGTACAGGAATTCGAAGCATAAAAGCAATCTACAGCAAATCAGTAGCCAACATCACAGTAAATGGTGAGAAGCTGGAAGCAATGCCACTAAAATCAGAGACTAGACAACTCTGCTCACTTTCTCCATACCTATTCAACATGGTATTTGAAGTCCTAGCCAGAGCAATTCGACAACAAATGGAGATCAAGGGGATACAAATTGGAAAGGAAGAAGTCAAAATATCACTATTTGCAGATGATATGAAAATATATATAAGTGACCCTAAAAATTCCACCAGAAAACTCCTAACAGCTTCAGTGAAGTTGCTGGATATAAAATTAACTCAAACAAGTCAATGGCCTTTCTCTACACAAAGAATAAACAGGCTGAGAAAGAAATTAAGGAAACAACATCCTTCTCAATAGTTACAAATAATATAAAATATCATGGCATGACTCTAACTAAGGAAGTGAAATATCTGTATGATAAGAACTTCAAGTCTCTGAAGAAAGAAATTAAAAAAGAACTCAGAAGATGGAAAGATCTCATGCTCATGGACTAGCAGGATCAACATTGTAAAAATGGCTATCTTGACAAAAGCAATCTACAGATTCAATGCAATTCCTATCAAAAATCCAACTCAATTCTTCATCGAATTAGAAAGAGCAATCTCCAAATTCATCTGGAATAACAAAAAACCAAGGATAGCAAAAGCTCTTCTCAAGGATAAAAGAACCTCTGGTGGAATCACCATGCCTGACCTAAAGCTTTACGACAGAGCAGTTGTGATAAAAACTGCATGGTACTAGTATAGTGACAGACACACAGACCATTGGAATAGAATTGAAGACCCAGAAATGAACCCACATACCTATGGTCACTTGATCTTTGACAAGGGTGCTAGAAGCATCCAGTGAAAAAAAGACAGCATTTTCAACAAATGGAGCTGGAACAACTTGTGTTTATCATGTAGAAGAATGTGAATTGATGCATTCCCATCTCCTTGCACTAAGGTCAAATCTAAGTGGATCAAGCAACTCCACATAAAACCAGCGACAGTGAAACTTATAGAGGAGAAAGTGGGGAAAGCCTCGAAGATATGGGCACAGGGGAAAAATTCCTGAATAGAAAATCAATTGCTTGTGCTGTAAGATTGAGAATAGACAAATGGGACCTCATAAAATTGCAAAGCTTCTGTAAGGTAAAGACACTGCCAATAAGAAAAAAGGCCACCAACAGATTGGGAAAGGATCTTTACCTATCCTAAATCAGATAGGGGACTAATATCCAATATATATATATATATAAAGAACTTAAGAAGGTGGACTCCAGAAAATCAATAACCCCATTAAAAATGGGGCTCAGAGCTAAACAAAGTATTCTCACCTGAGGAATATCAAATGGCTAAGAAGCACCTGAAAAAATGTTCAGCATCCTTAATCACCAGGGAAATGCAAATCAAAGCAATCCTGAGATTCCATATCACACCAGTCAGAATGGCAAGGATCAAAAATTCAGGTGACAGCAGATGCTGGCGAGGATGTGGAGAACGAGGAACACTCCTCATTGTTGGTGGGATTGCAAGCTTGTACAACCACTCTGGAAATCAGTCCGGCTGTTCCTCAGAAAATTGGACATAGTACTACTGGAGAATCCTGCAATACCTCTCCTAGGCATATATCCAGAAGTTGTTCCAACTGGTAAGAAAGACACACTTTCCACTATGTTCATAGCAGCCTTATTTATAATAGCCAGAGGCTGTAAAGAATCCAGAATTCCCTCAACCGAGGAATGGATACAAAAAATGTGGTACATTTATACAAAGGAGTACTACTCAGCATTTAAAAAAAAATGAATTTATGAAATTCCTAGCAAATGGTTGGAACTTGAGGGCATCATCCTGAGTGAGGTAACCCAAACACAAAGGAACCCACACAATATGTACTCACTGATAAATAGATATTAGCCCAGAAACTTAGAATATCCAAGATATAAGATACAATTTGTGAAACTCATGAAACTCAAGAAGAACAAAGACCAAAGTGTGGACACTTTGCCCCTTCTTAGAATTGAGAACAAAATACCCATGGAAGGAGTTACACATACAAAGTTTGGAGATGAGACGAAAGGATGGACCATCTAGAGACTGCCATATCTGGGGATCCATCCCATAATCAGCTTCCAAACAGTGACACCATTGCATACACTAGCAAGATTTTGCTGAAAGGAAGCAGATATAGCTGTCTCTTGTGAGACTATGTCGGGGCCTAGCAAACACAGAAGTGGATGCTCACAGTCAGCTATTGGATGGATCACAAGGCCCCCAATATAGGAGCTAGAGAAAGTACCCAAGGAGCTAAACGGATCTGCAACCCTATAGGTGGAACAACTATATGAACTAACCAGTACCCCCCTGGAGCTCCTGTCTCTAGCTGCATATGAATCAGAAGATGGCCTAGTTGGCCATCAATGGAAATAGAGGCCCATTTGTCATGCAAACTTTATATGCCTCATTACAGGGGAAAGACAGGGCCAAGAAGTGGGAGTGGGTGGGTGGGGGAGTGAGTGGGGGAGCATGGGGGGACTTTTGGGATAGCATTGGAAATGTAAATGAAATAAATACCCAATAAAAAAGAGAGAAAGAAATCTGAACACACCAGGGGAATCAAGTCAGTAAGAAACATACCTCCATGGCCTCTGCATCAGCACAAGCTTCCTGACCTGCTTGAGTTTCAGTCCTGACTTTCTTTGGTGATCAACAGCAATGTGGCAGCATAAGCTGAATAAACCCTTTCCTCCCCCACCCCACCCCAAAAATAAGAACTTCAATTCTCTGAAGAGAGAAATTAAAGAAGATCTCAGAAGATGAAAAGATCACCATTGCTCATGGATTGGCAGGATCAATATAGTAAAAATGGCTATCTTGCCAAAAACAATCTACAGATTTAATGCAATCCCTATCAAAATTCCAATTCAATTCTTCAACGAATTAGAAAGGCCAATCTCCAAATTCATCTGGAATAACAAAAAACCTAGGATAGCAAAAACTCTTCTCAAGGATAAAAGAACCTCTGGTAGAAACACCAAGCCTGACCTAAAGCTGTCCTACAGAGCAATTGTGATAAAAACTGCATGGTACTGGTATAGCTACAGACAAGTAGACCAATAGAACAGAATTGAAGACCCAGAAATGAACCCACACACTTATGGTCACTTGATCTTTGACAAGGGAGCTAAAATCATCCAGTGGAAAAAAGACAGCATTTTCAACAAATGGTGCTGGCACAACTGTCAGTTAACATTGATCCATTCCTATCTCCTTGTACTAAGGTCAAATCTAAGTGGATCAAGGAACTCCACATAAAACCAGAGACAGTGAAACTTATAGAAGAGAAAGTAGGGGAAAGCCTCAAAGATATGGGCACAGGGGAAAAATTCCTGAATAGAACTGCAATGGCTTGTGCTGTAAGATCGAGAAGCAACAAATGGGACCTCATGAAATTGCAAAGCTTCTGTACGGCAAAAGTCACCGTCAATAAGACAAAAAGACCCCCCAACAGTTTGGGAAAGGATCTTTACCTATCCTAATTAATATAGAGGACTAATATCCAATATATATATATATATATATATATATATATATATATATATATATATATATATATATATATATATATATAAAGAACTTAAGAAGGTGGACTCCAAAAAATCAAATAATACCATTAAAATATGGGGTGTAGAGCTTAACAAAGAATTCTCACCTGATGAATACTGAATGGCTGAGAAGCACCTGAAAAAATGTTCAACGTTCTTAATCATCAGGGAAATGCAAATCAAAACAACCCTGAGATTCCACCTCACAGCAGTCAGAATGGCTAAGATCAAAAATTCAGGTGACAGCAGAGGCTGGCGAGGATGTGGAGAAAGAGGAACACTCCTCCATTGTTGATGGGATTGCAAGATCGTACAACCACTCTGGAAAACAATCTGGCGGTTCCTCAGAAAATGGGACATAGTACTACTGGAGGATCCTGCAATACCTCTCATGAGCATATATCCAAAAGATATTCCAACCGGTAAGAAGGACACATGCTCCACTATATTCATAGCAGCCTTATTTATAATAGCCAGAAACTGGAAAGAACCCAGATGCCCCTCAAGAGAGGAATGGATACAGAAAATGTGGTACATTTACACAATGGAGTACTACTCAGCTATTAAGAAGGATGAATTTATGAAATTCCTAGACAAACAGATGGACCTGGAGCACATCATCCTGAGTAAGGTAACCCAATCACAAAAGAACTCACATGATATTTACTCACTGATAAGTGGATATTATCCCAGATTCTTAGAATACCCAAGATATAAGATACAATTTGTGAAACTCATGAAACTCAAGAAGAATGAAGACCAAAGTGTGGACACTTTTCCCCTTCTTAGAATTGGGAACAAAACTCCCATGGAAGGAGTTACAGATACAAAGTTTGGAGCTGAGACTAAAGGATGGACCATCTAGAGACTGCCATATCTGGGGATCCATCCCATAATCAGCTTCCAAACGCTGACACCATTGCATACACTAGCAAGATTTTGCTGAAAGGACGCAGATATAGCTGTCTCTTGTGAGACTATGCCGGGGCCTAGCAAACACAGAAGTGGATGCTCACAGTTAGCTATTGGATGGATCACAGCGCCCCCAATGGAGGAGCTAGAGAAATTACCCACGGAGCTAAAGGGATCTGCAACCCTATAGGTGAAACAACAATATGAACTAACCAGCTCCCCCCGGAACTCGTGTCTCTAGCTGCATATGTGTCAGAAGTTGGCCTAGTCTGCCATCAGAGTAAAGAGAGGCCCATTGGTAGTGCAAACTTTATATGCCTCAATATAGGGGAACACCAGGGCCAAGAAGTGGTAGTCAGGGGGATGGGAGTGGGGGGAGGGTAAGGGGACTTTTGGGATAGCACTGGAAATATAAATGAAGAAAATACCTAATAAAAATAATAAGAATAAAATAAGAACAGAAAGTGAAAAAGTATCCTTTTTCCACTGGAAGGTTTTAGCTCCTTTATCAAATATCAAGTGACCATATGTGTGTGGGCTCATTTCTAGGTCTTCAGTTCTATTCCATTGATCTTACTGCCAGTTTCTGTACCAAAACCATGCTATTTTTATCACTATTGTTCTGCAATAAATCTTGAGGTCAGTGATTCCCCTAGAAGTTCTTTTATTGTTGAGAATAGTTTTCATTATCTTTGGGTTTTTTTTTTTCCAAATGAAATAGAGAATTGCTCTTTCTACCTCTATGAAGAATTGAGTTGGAATTTTGATGGGGGATTGCATTGAAACTGTAGATTGCTTTTATCAAGATGGCCATTTTTACTTTATTGATCATGCCAATCCATGAGCATGGGAGATTTTTCCCTCTTCTGAGATCTTCTTCAGTTTCTTCAGAAACTTGAGGGTCTTGTCATATAGATGTTTCACTTGTTTGGTGTGTTTAGAGACACACCAGGTATTTTACATTATTCATGACTATTGTAAAGGGTGTTGTTACCATAATTTCTTTCTTAGCCTGTTTATCCTTTGAAGAGAGAAAAACTACTGATTTGTTTGAGTTAATTTTATATCCAGCCACTTTACTTAGGATTTCTCTAGTGAAATTTTGTGGGCCACTAATGTATACTATCATATGATCTGCAAATTTTATATTTTGACTTCTGCCTTTCAAATTTGTATCCATTTGACCTCCTTTTCTTGTGTATTGCTTTGGCTAGGATTTCAAGTACTATATTGAATAGGTAGGAAGAGAGTGTGAAGCCTTGTCTAGTCTCTGATTTTAGTGGAATTGCTTCAAGTTTCTCTCCATTTAGTTTGATGTTAGCTACTGGTTTGCTCCATATATCTTTTACTATGTTTAGGTATGGGCCTTGAGTTCCTGATCTTTTCAAGACTTTTATCATGAATTGGTGTTGAATTTTGTCAAATGCTTTCTCAGCATCTAACGAAATAATCATGTGATTTTTGAGTTTGTTTATGTAGTGGATTATGTTGATGGATTTCTGTATATTGAACCATCCATGAATCCCTTGGATAAAGCTTACTTGTTCATGATTTATGATCATTTTGATGTGTTCTTTGGATTTGTTTGTGAGAAAATTTTTGAGTATTTTTGCATCAATATTCATAAGTGAAATTGGTCTGAAGTTTCCTTTCTTTGTTGTGTCTTTGTGTGGTTTAGGTATAAGCACAATTGTACCTTCATAGAATGAACTGTGTAGTGTTCCTTCTGTTTCTATTTTGAGGAATAGTTTGAAGAGTATTGCTATTAGATCTTCTTTGAAGGTCTGATAGAATTCTGCACAGAACCCATCTGGTCCTGGGCCCTTTTTAGTTGGAAGACTTTTAATGACTGCTTCTATTTCTTGGGGGTTCATGGTACTGTTTAGATGGTTGATCTGATCTTGATTTAACTTTTGTACCTGGTATCTGTCTACAAAATTGTCAATTTCATCCAGATTATCCAGTTGTGTTGAGTATAGGCATTTGTCATAGGATCAGATGATTTTTTTTAATTTCCTGGGTTCCTGTTGTTATGTTTCCCTTTTCATTTCTGATTTTGTTGATTTGACTACTATCTCTGTGCCCTCTTGTTAGGCTTGCTAAGGGTTTATCTATCTTGTTCATTTTTTTCAAAGAAACAGCTCCAGGTTTTGTTGATTCTTTGTATAGTTCTTTTTGTTTCTAGTTGGTTAATTTCAACCTTGAATTTGATTATTTACTGCTGTCTATCCTCTTGGGTATATTTGCTTCTTTTTGTTCCAGAGCTTTCAGATATACTGTGAAGCTGCTAGTGTATCTTCTCTTCAGTTTCTTTTTGGAGGCACTCAAAGCTATGAGTTTTCCTCTTAGTGCTGCTTTCATTGTATCCCATAAGGTTGGGTGTTTTGCCTTCATTTTCGTTAAATTCTAAAAAGTCTTTAATATCATTCTTTATTTCTTTGACCAAATTAAAATTAAGGTGTTGTTCACAGTCCATGTGTATATGGGCTGTTGTTTTTCTTGCTATTGAAGATCAGACCTAGTCCCTGGTGGTCTGATAGGATACATGGTATTATTTTAATCTTCCTGTATCTGTTGAGGACTGTTTTGTGACTGATTATATGGTCAATTTTGGTGAAGGTACCATGAAGTGCTGAGAAGAACATATGCATTTTTGTTTTAGGATGAAATGTTCTGTAGATATCTGTTAAACCAATTTGTTCCATAATTTGTGTTAGTTTCACTTTGTCTCTGTTTACTTTCTGTTTCCATGATATGTACCTTGAAGACGGGAGGGTTTTGAAGTCTCCCACTATTATTTTGTAAGGTACATTGTGTGCTTTGAGCTTTAGGAAAGTTCTGTTATGAATGTGAATGTCCTTGCATTTGGAGCATAGATGTTCAAAATTGAGAGTTCATCTTAGTAGATTTTAACTTTGATGAGTATGAAGTATTCCTCCTTGTGTTTTTTTTATAACGTTCAGTTGAAAGTAGTTTTTATTTGATATTAGAAAGGCTACTCCAGCTTGTTTCTTGGGACAATTGTCTTTGAAAATTGTTTTCCAGCCCTTTACTCTGTCTTTGACACTGAGGTGCATTTCCTTGTATGCAGCAAAATCCTAGGTCGTCTTTACATATGTAGTCTGCTATTTTATGTCTTTTTTATTGGTGATTGTTGCTTCCTGCTATTTTTATTGTTAGAGTTTTTAATTAAGTTTCTGTGGCTATCTTCTTTTAGATTTGTTGAAAGAAGATTACTTTCTTGCTTTTTCTAGGGTGTAGTTTCCCTCATTGTTTTGGAGTTTTCCATTTATTATTCTTTATAGGGCTGGATTTGTGGAAAGATATTGTGTGAATTTGGGTTTGTAATGTAGTTCCTTGATTTCTCCATCTATAGTAATTTAGAGTTTTGCTGGGTATAGTAGCCTGGGCTAGCATTTGTGTTCTTTTAAGGTCTGTGTGACATCTGCCCAGATTTTCTAGCTTTTATAATCTCTGGTGAGAATCTACTTGAACATCTATGCTCCCTTACTGCTTTTAATATTCATTCTTTGTTTGATGAATTTGGTGTTTTGACTATTATGTGATGGGTGGAATTTCTTTTCATGTCCAATCTATTTGGAATTATGTAGGCTTCTTGTATGTTTATGGGTATCTCTTTCTTTAGTTTAGGGAAGTTTTCTTCTATTATTTTGTTGAAGATATCAACTGGCACTTGAAGTTGGGAATCTTTGCTCTCTTCTATACCTATTATCCCTATATTTAGGCTTCTCATTGTGTCCTACATTCCTGGATGATTTGGGTTAAAAGCTTTTGGCATTTTGCATTTTCTTTGATTATTGTGTCAATGTGTTCTATGGTATCTTCTGCACCTGCGATTCTCTCTTATTTCTCTTTTATTCTGTTGGTGATGCTTGCATTTATGACCCCTTATCTCTTTCTTAGGTTTTCTATCTCCAGGGTTGTCTCAATTTCTGATTTCTTCATTGTTTCTATATCCACTTTTAGATCCTGGATGGATTTGTTCCATTTCTTCACCTGTTTGATTGTGTTTTCCAGTAATTCGTTAAGGAATTTTTGTTTTTCCTCTTTAAGGGCTTCTACCTGTTTCCCTGTATTTCTTTAAGGAAGTTATTTATGTCCATCTTAAAGTTTCCATGAATTGTGATTTTAAATCAGAATCTTGCATTTCTGATGTGTTGGGGTGTCCAGGACTCACTGTGTTGGACAACTGTGTTCTTATTATGCCAAGTAGCCTTGGTTTCTGTTGCTTATGTTCTTGCTCTTACCTCTCACCATCTCATTATCTTTGTTGTTAGCTGGTCTTGCCATATCTAACTATGGCTTTTCTCTTCTGCAAGCCTGTGTGTCAGTATTCCTGGGAGACCAGTTCTCTCAGGAAGAACTTTGAATTTGGAGAGCTGTGGTACAGGTTCAGCTATGGGGTGCAGTGTCCATATGTTGGTTTCTGTGTCCTGATGGCTCTGAACAGGTCACTCTTGGGCCAGGAATTTGAGCATAAGTGGTGTTCTTACCTGTGCTCACAGGTGTGTCAACACTCCTGGGAGACTAGCTCTCTCTGAGCAGTATTTGTGTATGGAGAGTGTGGCATAGGGTCACCTCTGGCCATAGATGGAAAATGGAATGTTCCAGTCTTAGGCTGCTCCTTTGTTCCTGTGTCCTGAGGGATCTTGCCCAGGTTCCTTGAATCGAAAGTGATGGATGTACCTGTGTTCACAGACATTGCAGCACTCCTGGGAGACCAGCTCTCTCTGGCTGGTATTTGGGTAAGGAGAGCTATGACACAAGCTCAACTCTGAGCACAGATGGAAACCGGAAGGATCTTGTTGATAACATCACTTCTAATCTAGAAATTCAGAGCCAAAACAGTGTAGAGGTTGGAATTTTCTTCATGGAACTCACTTGTATTGCCATGTTTCCTACTGTCCTAGTATAGCTGGCTTGGTAGAAAGTAGAACATCTCCAGGAAATCCATGGAAATTACCATTGAAGGGCCAGGTTGGCTTTACAGTTAGGGGGTAAATCTCTGTTGTTTTCATTGATAATAGAAGCCATTAGGTTTATATATCCTTCTCTATTATTCTATGGTTCCTATGATGGAGGTGATGTTAGACAGTTCAGCACCAGCAAACCAAATTCAGCCAGAACCCCTTCTCTCCATGCCCAAAGCTGCAGCTCCAGAGTCAACCTTTTCATATGTAAAAATCTGGCCTTGTTTTTCTTTCAGCAGTTAGGAGTCCTGCTGAGAAATGCAAACTCAGAGTCAAGTTTACCTAGCAGACACACTTCAGGCAAAGAAATGCAAACACACTGACAGGTTCACCTTGCTGCCAGGCTTCATGCTGAGAAAAGAAAACTGACAAAACAGGTTTCAATGTAAAAATTGCTTTTGACTCTTCCTTTGAAGAAGACTGATCTCAGTAAACCTATGTCTTTTGGTAAATATAGGCTGTTTCCAGATGAGTTGGGAGGGAGGTGTTGAAGTTTGTGCTATGGACATCTGAGTAACTTATTTAAGGTTTGTAAAAAATGTAATTAAAAATGACACATAATATTAGGATTTAAATTTGGAGGTTTTACTTATTAACAATGGTGTTCTGCCATGGGAGAATTTAGTAAAAATATTTATAATGGGTATAAAAATATTATAGAAGTGATAATACCTTTCTGGTTTTCACACCATATTGTGAAGAATAATCAATCGTAGATATGAGTAATAGTAATACACCGTTGATGTTTATTAGGATAAACATCCTGCTGGTGAACCTGCCCAAGGCTTCCACGTACTTCCATATAGTTGGCACCTGAACTTTTAATTTAAAGGGACAGCTTGGTAATGAATGCTGGTCAGTAGGATCCAAGAAATTTAAGATCATTAATAACACACAAGCATCACTAAGATGAAATCTTCTGGGAAGTATTTCCTCAAAGTTAGTACACAGAAACTCTATTCCAGAGGCAGCCAAATTGTATGTTTTCCTGGCAGCTCAAATTGGTATGATCAGGGTGATACTGGTTTTGAAGGAATGAAGGGGTCATTAGGAATAGCTAAGACTTAGCACTGTGTAGTAGAGCCTGGACTCTTGGAAGAAAAACTCAGAAAGGCTATTGGTCAATGTGTAACCCATTTACAGTGAAAGATCCCAGAATTTTGGAGATGTTACTACCATGCGATGACCAACAAGAACAAGAGTAGCAATGGAGTGAATTCAACCTGAGTTTAGGACCAGTCTGCAGGCTTCAGTGTGTGGAATGAGAAAAGTGACCCAGGTCAGAGAATCTACCCTGGAAGGGGTCCAAAGGGACCCCTAGACAGTGAACACTGGACATAAATTGCAGTGGAGATTATTTTTGCTGTTATTCAATTGTGATTATGCCCTAGTTCTTCCTACTTGAAAGGAGTAACTGTTTATTTTTATTTTATTAGAGTCAAGATTTAAGAGAGTGGGTTTTAAAAGGGAAAGTTTTTATTTATTTATTTACATTCTAGTCATTGCTCCCCCCCACACACACACACACACAAGTCTTCCTCCCACAATTTATTTTTCCTCACCCTTGCCTCAGAGAGGGTTCTATCTCCACCAGTCCTCTCCCTTGACTTGAACCTAAAGTCTCTCAAAGGTTAAGGGCATTTTTTTTTACTGAGGCCTGAGCAGGCAGACCTCTACTATATTTGTGCCAGGGGCATCAGATTGACCCATGTATTCTTCTGGTTGGTGGCTCAGACTTAGGAGCTCCTTGGGATCTGGGTTAATTGAGACTGCTTGTCTTTCTATGGGATTGCTCTCCCCTTCAGTTTCTTCAATCCTTCCACTAGATCAACCATAGGAGTCCATAGTTCATTACAATGGTTGGGTGTAAGTATTTGCTTCTGTCTCAATCAGCTACTGGTAGGCTCTCTCAGAGGACAGAGGACAGCCATGCTAGGCTCTCATCTGTAAGCACATCATAGCATCAGTAATAGTGTAAGGCCTTGGTGCCCACCCCCACGCCCCACTAAGAAATGGATCCCAGGTTAGGCTGTCACTGGACCACCTTTCCTTCAGTCTCTTCTCCATTTTTGTCCCAGCAGTTCTTTCAGACAGAAAGATTTCTGGGTCAGAAATTTTGACTGTGTGTTAGTAACCCAGTCCCTAAGGACACCAGGATTGAGCCCTTAAATTCTCTCATCTTAGGGGTCCGTGATAATTTCTAGAGGGTCCCTTTACCTCCCACCTCTTCATGCTTCTGATCTCCATTCATTCCTTTGGCTCTGCTGGCTTTCTCTTGGACTCCACACCATTTCCCTTTCCCTGTTCCACTTCCTTCTCCCACCAAAGTCCCGCCCTCCCTCCTTCTGTCTCCCATGATTTTTTTCTTCCCACTTCTAAATGGAATTGAAGCATGCTCACTTGGTCCTTTCTGCTTGTTTCACTTCTTACAGTCCTTAGCTTATAATGAGGTATTCTGTACTTTTTTGCTAACATCTACTACTCAGAGAGTACATACCATGCATGTCCTTTTGGATCTGAGTTACCTCACTCAGGATAATACTTTCTATCCATTTGCCTGAAAAATTCATATCTTAGAACACCTGAATATTATTCAGTTTGAAAATGGACCACATTTACTGAATCCATTCTTCAGTGGAGGGACATCTAGTTGGTTTCCAGCTTTGAGCTATTTCAAATAAGGTTTCTATGAACTTGCATAGAGCATGTGTCCTTGTTATATGTTGGAGCATTGTTTGGGTATATGCTCAGTAATGGTATAGACAAGTCATCACGTAGAACTATTTCCAATTTTCTCAGGAACTGCCAAATTGATTTCCAAAGTGGTTTTACCAGCTTGCAGTACCACCAGCAATGGAGAAGTGTTCCTCTTTCTCCACATCCTTGTCAGTATCTGTTGCTACCTGCATTTCAAATCTTAGCCATTCTGATTGGTGTGAGGTGAAACCTCATGGTCATTTAGATTTGCATTTCCCTGATGCCTAAGGATGCTGAACATTTTTTCTCAGCAATTCAAGATCCCTCAGTTGAGAATTCTTTGTTTAACTCTGTATCCCAATTTTAATAGGGTTGTTTGGTTCTCTGGAGTCTTACTTCTTAAGTTTTTTGGATATTTTGGATATTTTACCTCTATTCGATGTAGGGTGAGTAAAGATCTTTTCCCAATGTGTGCATTGCCATTTTATCCTATTGACTGCCTATTTTGCCTTATAGAATCTTTTCATTTTAATGAGGACCCATTTAACAATTGTTGATCTTAGAGCCTGAGTCATTAGTATTCTGTTCAAGAGAATTTGCTCTGTGCCAATGAGTTCGACCCTCTTTTCCACTTTCTCTTCTATTCACTTAAGTATATCTGGTTTTATGTTAAGGTCCTTGATTCACTTTGACTTGAGCTTTGTGCAAGGTTATTAATATGGATCTGTTACCATTTTTCTTCATACAAACTGCCAGTTGGACCAGCACCATTTATTGAAGGGGTTTTCTTTTTTTCCATTGTATGTTTTTCACTTCTTTGTCAAAGATTAAGTGTCCTTAAGGCTGTGGGTTTATTGTACTGTCTGTCTCTGTACCAATATCATGCAGTTTTTATCCCTATTGCTCTGTAGTACAACTTGAGGTCAGAGATAGGGATTACCCAAGAAGTTCTTTTATTGTTAAGAATTGGTTTCAATATCCTGGGTTGTTGGTTTCTCCATATGAAACTGATAATTTCTCTTTGCAGGCCTGTAAAGAACTGTGCTGGAATCTTGATGGGGATTGTGTTGAGTCTATAGATTGTATTTGGAAGGAGGGCCATTTTTACGATGTTAATCTTACCAATCCATGACAATTGGAGTTATCTCTGTTTTCAAAGGCCTTCTTCAATTTCTTTTGTCATCAATGTGAATTTTTCATAGAGATCTTTCATTTGTTTGGTAAGAGTTACACCAGGATATTGTATACTATCTGTGGCTACTGTAAAGAGTGTCCTTTCACTAATTTCTTTCTGGGCCTGTTTATCATTTGTGTAAAGAACAGCTACTGATTTGTTTGAGTTAATTTTATATCCAGTCACTTTTATGAAGATGTTTATCTGCTGTAAAAGTTCTCTGGTAGAATTCTGGGGGGTTGCTTATCTATATTATCATATCATCTGCAATTAGTGATCCCATGAAATTTTTTCGATTTGTATCCCCTTGATCTTTTGTTCTTGCACTGCTATAGCTAGAATTTTTAGTACAGTATAGAACAGATACTGGGAGAGTTTGCATCCTTGTCTTGTCCCTTATTTTAGTGGGACTGCTTCAAGTTTCTCTCCATTTAGTTTGATATTGGCTGTTCTTTACAGTTCTCAAAATTCTAGCTAGAGCACTAAGATCGAGAATTGATAAATGGGACCTCGTGAAATTGGAAAGTTTCTGTAAGGCAAAGGTAATTGTCAATAAGTCAAATTGGCAATCCACAGATTGGGAAAAACATCACTAACTGCACATCTGGTGTTGAGCTAATATCCAAAATATATAAAGAACACAAGAAGTTAATCACCAAGAAAACAAACAACCCAATCAAAACATGGGTGTAGAATTAAACTGAGAATTCACAACTGAGGAATCCCAAATGACTGAGAAACACCTAAAGAAATGTTCAAAGGCCTTTGGTGATCAAAGAAATGAAAATCAAAACAACCCTGAGATTTCACTTTACACCAATCAGAATGGCTAAAGTCAAAACCTCATGTGACAACACATGTTGGAAAGGATGTAGAGAAATAGGAACACTCCTCCATTGCTGGTGGGATTTCAAACTGGTACATCCACTCTGGAAATCAACCTGAAGGTTCCTGAGGTCAGATGGGGTGGAGGTTGGGGACATCCACATGAAGACGATGGGGTGCAGAGGAGGTGTGGGGTTTGCAGCAGTCAGAGGGTGGATAGGGGTGCATGGGAATGGAATATGGAGTGTATACAATAAATTAAAAATAAAATAAAATTGAGAAAAATAAAAAAGAGAAAAACTTAAAATTAGAAGAAAACATAGTTGTATTGTAAGTTTTTTATTTACATATAAATCTAAAATAAATAAATGGAGGGAAACTTTAAAAAACCAAACAAACAAACAAACAGAACAGAACATAGCCAGCATCTGTACTAACAAAAAAAAAAAAGTTTTTGTAAGGCAAAAGACACCACCATCAGGACAATAGAGAAGGCAAAACTATCTCATGAGCCTTACATTCGATAGAGAACTAATATCCCAAACATAAACATCTCAAGAAATTAGATACAAACAAACCAAATAACCCGAGTTTTTTAAAAAAAAATGGAGCATATAGCTAAACAGAGAATTCTCAACAGAAAACTCTGGATTGGCCAGGAAACACATAAAGAAATGTTCAACATCCTTTGTCATCAGGGAAATGCAAATCAAAACATCTCTGAGTTCCAACTAACTCTTGTCAGAATGGCAGAGATCAAAAACTCAAGTGCTAGCACACACAGGCAAGGATGCAGAGCAAGGGGAATATTCCATTCCTAGTGGGAGTTCAAACTTGTACAACAACTGTGGAAATAAGTCTGGGAGTTTATCAGAAAAGTAGTAAATACTATAGGTAAAGACCAGGTATACCACTCCTGGGCATCTACCCAAAAGATGCTCCGCCATAACACAATGACACTTGCTGACTTATTCTCATAGCAGCTTTAATAGTAATAACTAGAAACTGAAAAAAAGAGACAGCTTCTGGGACAGGCGGGAGCCACAGAGCCGCTGAGGCAGCACCCTTTTGGGGCCGCAGACATCCGGCACCCTCCCAGTCGGAGGACAGTGACCTGCCCTGCAGGGAACGCCATCTTGGCTCCGGGACTCCGCCGAGCTTAGTCTCTACAGGTCAGAGTGGGGACCACGGGGGCAGACGGCTTCTGGGACAGGCGGGAGCCACAGAGCTGCTGAGGCAGCACCCTTTAGGGGCCGCAGACATCCGGCACCCTCCCAGCCGGAGAACAGTGACCTGCCCTGCAGGGAGCGCCATCTTGGCTCCGGGACTCCGCCGAACTTAGTCTGTACAGGTCAGAGTGAGGACCACAGAGGCAGACAGCTTCTGGTACAGGCGGGAGCCACAGAACCGCTGAGGCAGCACCCTTTTGGGGCCGCAGACATCCGACACCCTCCCAGCCGGAGAACAGTGACCTGCCCTGCAGGGAGCGCCATCTTGGCTCCGGGACTCCGCCGAACTTAGTCTGTACAGGTCTGCTGACAGAGGATACTCAGAATCCCCAGAAGAACAACCTCTGAACAGAGACAACTATAACAACTCCAGAGATTACCAGATGGCGAGAGGTAAAGGTAAGAATCTTACTAACAGAAACCAAGACCACTCACCATCATCAGGACCCAGCACTCCCACTTCGCCCAGTCCAGGGCACCCCAACACACCTGAAAAACTAGACCTGGATTTAAAAGCATATCTCATGATGATGGTAGAGGACATCAAGAAGGACTTTAAAGAACTACAGGAGAACATGGCTAAAGAGTTACAAGTCCTTAAAGAAAAACAGGAAAACACAACCAAACTGGTAGAAGTCCTTAAAGAGAAACAGGAAAACACATCCAATCAGATGATGGAAATGAACAAAACCATACTAGACCTAAAAAGGGAAGAAGACACAATAAAGAAAACCCAAAATGAGGCAACACTGGAGATAGAAACCCTAGGAAAGAAATCTGGAACCATAGATGCAAGCATCAGCAACAGAATACAAGAGATGGAAGAGAGAATCTCAGGTGCAGAAGATTCCATAGAAAACATGGACACAACAATCAAGGAAAATGGAAAATGCAAAAAGATCCTAACTCAAAACATCCAGGAAATACAGGACACAATGAGAAGACCAAACCTACGGATAATAGGAGTGGATGAGAATGAAGATTTTCAACTCAAAGGACCAGCAAACATCTTCAATAAAATTATAGAAGAAAACTTCCCAAATCTAAAGACAGAGATGCCCATGAACATACAAGAAGCCTACAGAACTCCAAATAGGCTGGACCAGAAAAGAAATACCTCCCGACACATAATAATCAGAACAACAAATGCACTAAATAAAGATAGAATACTAAAAGCAGTAAGAGAAAAAGGCCAAGTAACATATAAAGGCAAGCCTATCAGAATTACACCAGATTTTTCACCAGAGACTATGAAAGCTAGAAGATCCTGGACGGATGTTATACAGACACTAAAAGAACACAAATTCCAGCCCAAGCTACTATACCCAGCCAAACTCTCAATTAACATAGATGGAGAAACCAAAGTATTCCACGACAAAGCCAAATTCACACATTATCTCTCCACGAATCCAGCCCTTCAAAGGATAATAACAGAAAAAAACCAATACAAGGACAGGAACCACGCCCTAGAAACAACAAGAAGGTAATCCCTCAACAAACCTAAAAGAAGACAGCCACAAGAACAGAATGCCAACTTTAACAACAAAAATAACAGGAAACAACAATTACTTTTCCTTAATATCTCTTAATATCAATGGACTCAACTCCCCGATAAAAAGACATAGACTAACAAACTGGCTACACGAACAAGACCCAACATTTTGCTGCTTACAAGAAACTCATCTCAGAGAAAAAGATAGACACTACCTCAGAATGAAAGGCTGGAAAACAATTTTCCAAGCAAATGGTCTGAAGAAACAAGCTGGAGTAGCCATTCTAATATCAGATAAGATTGACTTCCAACCCAAAGTCATCAAAAAAGACAGGGAGGGGCACTTCATACTCATCAAAGGTAAAATCCTCCAAGAGGAACTATCAATCCTGAATATCTATGCTCCAAATACAAAGGCAGCCTCATTCATTAAAGAAACTTTAGTAAATCTCAAAGCACACATTGCACCTCATACAATAATAGTGGGAGACTTCAACACACCACTTTCACCAATGGACAGATCATGGAAACAGAAACTAAACAGGGACACAGTGAAACTAACAGAAGTTATGGATCAAATGGATCTGGCAGATATCTACAGAACATTTTACCCTAAAACAAAAGGATACACCTTCTTCTCAGCACCTCATGGTACCTTCTCCAAAACTGACCACGTAATTGGGCACAAAACAGGACTCAACGGATACAAAAACATTGAAATTGTCCCATGCATCCTATCAGATCACCATGGACTAAGGCTGATCTTCAATAACAAAATAAATAATAGAAAGCCAACCTTCACATGGAAACTGAACAACACTCTTCTCAATGATACCTTGGTCAAGGAAGGAATAAAGAAAGAAATTAAGGACTTTTTAGAGTTCAATGAAAATGAAGCCACAACATACCCAAACTTATGGGACGCAATGAAAGCATTTCTAAGAGGAAAACTCATAGCTCTGAGTGCCTCCAAAAGGAAACTAGAAAGAGCACACATTAGCAGCTTGACAACACACCTAAAAGCAATAGAACAAAAGGAAGCAAATTCACCCAAGAGGAGTAGACGGCAGGAAATAATCAAACTCAGGGGTGAAATCAACCAAGTGGAAACAAGAAAAACTATTCAAAGAATCAACCAATCAAGGAGCTGGTTCTTAGAGAAAATCAACAAGATAGATAAACCCTTAGCCAGACTCACTAGAGGGCACAGGGAAAGCATCCTAATTAACAAAATCAGAAATGAAAAAGGAGACATAACAACAGATCCTGAAGACATCCAAAACACCATCAGATCCTTCTACCAAAGGCTATACTCAACAAAACTGGAGAACCTGGATGAAATGGAGAAGTTCCTAGACAGATACCAGGTACCAAAGTTGAATCAAGATCAGGTTAATGATCTAAACAGCCCTATATCCCCCAAAGAAATAGAAGCAGTCATTAATAGTCTCCCAACCAAAAAAAGCCCAGGACCAGATGGGTTTAGTGCAGAGTTCTATCAGACCTTCAAAGAAGATCTAATCCCAGTTCTTCACAAACTATTCCACAAAATAGAAACAGAAGGTACTCTACCCAACTCATTCTATGAAGCCACAATTACTCTGATACCTAAACCACAAAAAGACCCAACAAAGATAGAAAACTTCAGACCAATATCCCTTATGAATATTGATGCAAAAATACTCAATAAAATTCTTGCTAACCGAATCCAAGAACACATCAAAACAATCATCCATCCTGACCAAGTAGGTTTCATCCCAGGGATGCAGGGATGGTTCAATATACGGAAATCCATCAACGTAATCCAGTATATAAACAAACTCAAAGACAAAAACCACATGGTCATCTCGTTAGATGCGGAAAAAGCATTTGACAAGATCCAACACCCATTCATGATAAAAGTCTTGGAAAGATCAGGAATTCAAGGCCCATACCTAAACATGATAAAAGCAATCTACAGCAAACCAGTAGCCAACATCAAAGTAAATGGTGAGAAGCTTGAAGCAATCCCTCTAAAATCAGGGACTAGACAAGGCTGTCCACTTTCTCCATACCTATTCAACATTGTACTTGAAGTCCTAGCCAGAGCAATTCGACAACAAAAGGAGATCAAAGGGATACAAATTGGAAAAGATGAAGTCAAAATATCACTTTTTGCAGATGATATGATAGTATATATAAGTGACCCTAAAAATTCCACCAGAGAACTCCTAAGCCTGATAAACAGCTTCGGTGAAGTAGCTGGATATAAAATTAACTCAAACAAATCAATGGCCTTTCTCTACACAAAGAATAAACAGGCTGAGAAAGAAATTAGGGAAACAACACCCTTCTCAATAGTCACAAATAATATAAAATATCTTGGCGTGACTCTAACTAAGGAAGTGAAAGATCTGTATAATAAAAACTTCAAGTCTCTGAAGAAAGAAATTATAGAAGATCTCAGAAGATGGAAAGATCTCCCATGCTCATGGATTGGCAGGATCAACATTGTAAAAATGGCTATCTTGCCAAAAGCAATCTACAGATTCAATGCAATCCCCATCAAAATTCCAAATGAATTCTTCAACGAATTAGAAAGTGCAATCTGCAAATTCATCTGGAATAACAAAAAACCTAGGATAGCAAAAACTCTTCTCAAGGATAAAAGAACCTCTGGTGGAATCACCATGCCGGACCTAAAGCTCTACTACAGAGCAATTGTGATAAAAACTGCATGGTACTGGTATAGTGACAGACAAATAGACCAATGGAATAGAATTGAAGACCCAGAAATGAACCCACACACCTACGGTCACTTGATCTTCGACAAGGGAGCTAAAAACATCCAGTGGAAGAAAGACAGCATTTTCAACAAATGGTGCTGGCACAACTGGTTGTTAACATGTAGAAGAATGCGAATCGATCCATTCCTATCTCCTTGTACTAAGGTCAAGTCTAAGTGGATCAAGGAACTTCACATAAAACCAGAGACACTGAAACTTATAGAGGAGAAAGTGGGGAAAAGCCTTGAAGATATGGGCACAGGGGAAAAATTCCTGAATAGAACAGTAATGGCTTGTGCTGTAAGATCGAGAAGTGACAAGTGGGACCTCATGAAACTACAAAGCTTCTGCAAGGCTAAAGACACCATCAATAAGACAAAAAAACCACCAACAGATTGGGAAAGGATCTTCACCTATCCTAAATCAGATAAGGGACTAATATCCAACATATATAAAGAACTCAAGAAGGTGGACTCCAGAAAGTCAAATAACCCCATTAAAAAATGGGGCTCAGAACTGAACAAAGAATTCTCGCCTGAGGAATACCGAATGGCAGAGAAACACCTGAAAAAATGTTCAACATCCTTAATCATCAGGGAAATGCAAATCAAAACAACCCTGAGATTCCACCTCACACCAGTCAGAATGGCTAAGATCAAAAATTCAGGTGACAGCAGTTGCTGGCGAGGATGTGGAGAAAGAGGAACACTCCTCCATTGTTGGTGGGATTGCAAGCTTGTACAACCACTCTGGAAATCAGTCTGGCGGTTCCTCAGAAAATTGGACATAGTACTACCGGAGGATCCAGCAATACCTCTCCTGGGCATATATCCAGAAGATGTCCCAACCGGTAAAAAGGACACATGTTCCACTATGTTCATAGCAGCCCTATTTATAATAGCCAGAAGCTGGAAAGAACCCAGATGTCCCTCAACAGAGGAATGGATACAGAAATTATGGTACATTTACACAATGGAGTACTACTCAGCTATTAAAAAGAATGAATTTATGAAATTCCTAGCCAAATGGATGGATCTGGAGGGCATCATCTTGAGTGAAGTAACACAATCACAAAAGAACTCACACAATATGTATTCACTGATAAGTGGATATTAGCCCAAAACTTAGGATACCCAAGATTTAAGATACAATTTGCTAAACGCATGAAACTCAAGAAGAATGAAGACCAAAGTGTGGACACTGTGCACCTTCTCAGAATTGGGAACAAAACACCCAGGGAAGGAGTTACAGAGACAAAGTTCGTAGCGGTGATGAAAGGATGGACCATTTAGAGACTGCCGTATCCAGGGATCCATCCCATAATCAACTTCTAAATGCTGACACCATTGCATACACTAGCAAGATTTTGCTGAAAGGACCCAAATATAGCTGTCTCTTGTGAGACGATGCTGGGGCCTAGCAAACACAGGAGTGGATGTTCACAGTCAGCTATTGGATGTATCACAGGGCTCCCAATGGAGAAGCTAGAGTAAGTACCCAAGGAGCTAAAGGGATCGGCAACCCTATTGTTGGAACAACATGATGTACTAACTAGAACCCCGGAGCTCTTGTCTCTAGCTGCATATGTATCGAAAGATGGCCTAGTCAGCCATCAATGGAAAGAGAGGCCCATTGGACTTGCAAACTTTATATGCCCCAATATAGGGGAATGCCAGGGCCAAAAGAATGGGAATGGGTGGATAGGGAAGTGGGGGGGCGCTATGTGGGACTTTTGGGATAGCATTGGAAACGTAATTGAGGAAAATATGTAATAAAAATATTAAAATAAATAAATAAATAAATAAATAAAATGCAACCTTAAAAAAAAAATAAAAAAAAAAAAGAAACTGAAAAAAAAAACCATAGACATCTGTCAGCCAAAGAGTGAATAAAGAAAATATGGTACATTTACACAATGGAATACTATGCAACTACTAAAATAGGGATATCATGAAATTTGGAGGCAAAGTGATGTAACTAGAACAATGTCCTGAGTAACATAAACCAGACAAAGAAAGACAAACATGAGATTACACTCATTTATAAGTGAATATCCGTCCGTAAAGAACAGGGTAACCAGAAAAGAATCCACAGACCCAACAATGTCATGTAAGATGGATCGTCCAAAGGAAGATGTTTGAATCTAACTCAGAAAGGGAAATAAAATAGACATCTTATGTAAATGGAGGGAAGGAATTGGATGGAATTGGGATAGGGAGGGGAACAGGGCTGAAGATTCCAAGTGGGGAATGGGCAAGTCTGAGAAAGAAAATAGAAATCTGTGGGTAAAGGCAGATCTGTGACTGTGAAGGCTTCAGGGAACCTATAGAATTGACCTTAATTGAAAATTCTACAAGTGTAAGATATGGAGTCTGCAGATGTTACCTCCTGTAGCCAGGCAGAACTTCCATTGGTGGGAGAGTAACACCAACCCATGGCCAAATTCTTCTGCCCAAGATTTTTCCTACCTACAGTTTGTGCAATGATAAAGAGGGAACAGGATTCAAGGGAATGTCTAACCAAAACTGGCACAACTTGAGAAGCAGCCAGCTTCTTAGATCTACAGAATTGCTTGTGTTTGTTAGGGCATGTATATTCCTTGAAGCAGAGTTGCCTTGGGACTGTTTTATGGGGCTGGCAGAACTTCCTCTCTTCTCTATAATGAGGAACTCAACATCACAACAGAGGGATTTCCAAATTTGTTCCCTTAGAGACTTACTTAAATCGATAGGGCTTACATTTCTCAAAAGGAGAGCCTAGTATTATGGAATGAGGTGCTTCAATTGGAACCACGGATGATGTTGACACATATATCTGACCCTGATTTCTAGAGCAGAATTGCCTACCTGGCTGGTAAATAGGAAGTCCAGGAAGGGTATCTTTTCCCCCTGCTTTCTACCTGCTATAGCTACCACTAGACAATGCAAAGGATAAAATCTCAAGGTTCAGAATGGCCCTTTGGAGGAAAATACAGGAGGAAAAAGAAGACTCTAATGAGGAGGAAGACCCTGAGGATTGCCCAGTTGATGATTTATCTGATTTAGAAAAAAACAATTGAACTAATTTGAAAAAGTTGCTTCCTGCCCCATAACACACTTCCCCCTCTTCACACACCTGTTCTGCCACATGGGCCTTCATTGACTACAGAGGATAAAGGTCTGAAAATCAAGAATAAAACTAGAAAAAACACCCAGATGAACCTTCCCCCACTCTCAGAGTCACTATCCATAGCACCACCTCCAGGGCCACTGAGCAGCTACTTATTCTTAGAGATCCTAGGAACAATTATCCCCAGAGTTTCAGCCACAATGACCAACCCAGGGATCCAGAACTTTCACACACAGGGAACTTTCCTATTAATCTATAAGAGCAAACAAAATATTCTAGCTTGGTATTATTCCTGGCACCATAATTACATGAATTAAGTCAAGGTTTCTGAGTAGATAGAATTCATCCCCAGTGGACCAAATCTAGTTTACAAGGTTTCAGTAGCAGCCTTTTAAGGTCCCAAGACTGGGGAGATATATGCTGATCTACTCTCAGTCATCCTCAGGTTTATATGGTAGGAAGACCTTTTAGAAATGAATGTCAGACAAAGGTTAAGAAGAATGAATTAATTAATCAAGCAAGCAAGCAGGATGACAAGGGCTAAAGACACCTGATTAATTAATAAACTGAAATTATGGCTAGTTGTTCATCCAGGGTAACTTCTCCACAGAGATTCAGCAGGACTTACTATCTGCTGGCTGCTAAGAGCAGGTTCACTTATATGCACTTTAGTCCTGGGACCATTTACCTCCCTTGTCCATAGGGCCTGGAGAGACCTCTTCCCTGACCTTCCTAAAACAAAAACAAACTGAAACTTTCCAGATTTCATACTAGGAGTACAGGACAGTAGAGATAGAAAAATAAAAGAAAATGCAGCAAAAGAGATGTTCCTAAGTAATCTTATCTGGGAAGGAATGACCCTCGATGATAGAAACAAAAACTGAGCATTAAGACAAATGAATCTTGGTTGTCCAAGACATTGGGAATGCCTCATGGTAGGCCTCCTCTCTCCCTCAATCCTCTGTAGGTGCAACATGGTCCAATTGAAAGTGTTTTAATGTGCAGAGACACTGGAAAAAGAATTTCCAAAAAAAAATCACCCATATGCCTTTATACTTCCTAAATCCATCTGTCCCCACTGAAGGAAAGGCTTTCATTGGAAATATAACTAAAACTAAATTTGGTAAAGAAGGCAAACATCCAACACTTTTAATCTCCTTTCAGGGCAACTCTCAGTTTCACCAGTAAGAGAGCAAAACCCACAAGCCCACTGGGTTGTTCACATACGGGAGAAATTTCACCATAAACTAAATTTTCACCATAAAATAAATTTTTAAATACCTAAGAAAAACACTGAGAGATGATACCACACTGAGGTGAGCTTAGGTTCTTCACACTGGACAGTCCAACCAGGGCCTCAACTGAAAATAGTATCTGGTCTTTCCCAAACATTTATTACTCAAGATTTTTATAAATGGGAGAACCCAGATGGAAGAAATGTGACTGCTAGTCACCTAGCCTTTCACCTGGTCATTACCTTGCTGGGTAGAGATATCTTAGAAGACTTCAATGTTGTCCTTGCTAGTGGAGAAGAGGGAGAATGCCTCCAAATAGAAGATTATCAAAATATCAATAGCAAAAGAATCTGCTCTTCTAAGGGCTGCTGTTGAACACCTTACTCTTTGCCTAGAATGAATCACAGAAGATCCTGTATGGGTAGAAGAATGACCATTAAACAGTGATAAATTACCAATTTTACAACAATTAGTTAAACACTCATGGTACACATTCATCTCTCTAGAAACCCAAGGAATACTTCAGGTTTTATAATTAAAAGAAGAAAAGGGCGAGGAGGCTCCTCCAGGACTGAACAGCAGTTACCAAAACCATAAAGAGCTGGGGTTTGCCTCAATATGGGCTCCCTATTCCCTTTGCCATATCTGTACATACCCTACTATTAGTCTGAGACATTAAGGACTGCTACTTTGCAAAGTAACTTCATGAACAAGATACCAAATGTCTTACCTTTTCAGTATCTACATTGAATAACCCAGGACTAGCTGACAGATTTGAGTGGACAGCCCAACGATTTACCAGAAAGCTATAGCTGGTGAATTGACACCCTTATTAAATCAGGATATATATATATATATATATATATATATATATATATATATATATATATATATATATATATATATATATTCACCATAAAATAAATTTTAAATACCTAAGAAAAACACTGAGAGATTATTATTTATTATAATAATCCTTGTACTCACTACCCTGTGTTACTGCTCTCTTCATGCTAGTGGGCCCATAGGTGGCCACATCTGAGGAAGGAGGGAACAACAACCATAGCTGGATGGAGAGAGGGAACTAGGTAGGAGAGGAGTGGAGAGAGAATGGGGTTGGGGATCAGGTGTGAGGAGAATCAGGGGATCTTGAGAGGGATGGGGAAAGAATGGAAATCTAGGGTGAGGCATCTTTTGAACAAACCTGAGACCTGGGATTGGGAAGGTTCCTGAGGCTTTATGGGGTTAAACCTAGATGAAATTTCTAGCAGTTGAGGACAAGGAGACTGCTGTAGCCAGGCTGGACTTCCAGTAGAGGGCAGGGTGCCCCCTCTTCCTCTTCAGTAGAGAGGGAACCTAAGAAGAGAACAATGACAGAGTTGGATAGCTTGGTTCAGACTGCTATAAATATGGATGGAATTACCAGAGACTGCTGCAGCAAAGTAGAGTCTACTGTTTTGTTTCAGGGATAGTGCATATTATAGTCTTTTATGGGTACAGGTGGAAAGGGATAATTAGTAATATGAAGTGAGCAGAAAGGCTGATTGGTTATGGTATAGCACCTAATTATCAAGGGTACAGGAAGCCAGAGTGGGACTTAGGTTCTGAATTATGCTGCCTTGCTGAACAAGGTCACGTTTTGGTCAAGACCAGCCACCTGTGTTCAGGGACTCTCTCCAGACAAAGATAGGCAGACCAAGAAGCCTGGCTAAGAAAGGGAGTCCCCCATTTTGCACTGAGCTCAGAAATCTATCCAGTCATTAGGGTACTGTTACCTTAATAGCAAGGTTCACCAACCGGGAGAGGGACACCAACCACCCACAGAACCTTCAAACCCTAATTAGTCCTGCCTAGAAGATGTGCAGGCATAAAGAGGTAGCAGATTGTCAAGGAATGCCCAAACAATGACTGGCCCGCCTTGAGACCAAGCCCAGAAGATAGAGCCAACCTCTGACACTGTTAAAGATATTCTGCTATGCATGCACACAGGAGACTAGCAACACTGTCTTCTGAAAGACTTCATCCAACAGCTGATGGAAACAGATGCAGAGACCCATGGCTAAACATTAGACAGAGTTTAAGGAATCATATGGAAGATTGAAGTGAAGGATTGAGGGAGGTGAAGGAGTCAAGGACAACACACACACACACCAAAAACCCTACAGTCACTAAGCTGGGTCAATGGGAGTTCACAGAGAGGAAACCACCAGCCAAAAGCATTTATGGGCTGAACTGAGGCACCCTATACATTCTAAGCAAATGTGTAGCTTGGTCTTCATGTAGCTCCCCTGACTGTGTGACCTGCATTTGGATGCCATTCCCCTAACTGGGCAACCATGCCTTGACTCAGTGGGAGAGGATGTGCTTAATCCTGCTGCTACTTGATGGGCCAATGTTGGTTGGTACTAAATAAGAGCTTCCCATTCTTTGTGAAGAAGGAATGAGTTAATGGAGGGAGGGGTATGTGACAGTGGGACTAAGAGCAGACGAGGGAAGTGGGCTGGAATTGGAAGATAAAGTGAATAAGTAAAAAATAATAACCTAAAAAATAACTTATTTGTGGATGTTTGTCTTGAATCTTTATGTGTTTCCTCCTTTCACTCAAGACTCAGGTGTTGATGTGGAAAAGAAGGTGGAAAATTGTAAAGGCCAGAGGTGATGGATGACTTGAAGGAAATGTTTTCCAGATACACCAGGGCTGGTGCATATGTGAATTCACAGAGACTACAACAGCATACACAAGACCTAGACAATTCCAAACCAGACAAAATCCCAACATGTAGAAGGATAAACGGACAAAAAGTCCCACACCAATGCCAAGAACATGCATGTGTGCTTTTGTGTTTGTGCATGCACTTGTGTGTGTGTGTGTGTGTGTGTGTGTGTATGTGTGTGTGCTTCTTGTTTTGGTTTTGTATTTGTTTGATTGTTTGTTTTTAAGAGAGAATGAATGTGAAGTTGAGTCAGTAGAGAATAGGAGGATTTGGAGGAGTAGGTGGAGGAGAAAGAATATGACCAAAATATATTGTATGAAACATTTAAAACATATAAAATAAAATAAATAAAAATAGATAAAAAGTAAAATAAATAAAAATAAGTAACTAAAATTAAAATAAATACAGGTCTGCAGTACAACCTGTGGCAAAAAATAAAATAAAAAAATCTTAACACATACAGATTGTTTACAGATTTCATCCGACTTTCCTGAGATGGAAAACAATATCCTGAGCTACAAGCTTGAATTGTGAAGGCCTTACACAAGGGAACATTTTGTGTTGATTATGATATCTACCTCCCCCAATCAGCTGTTGCCACAACTTCAACTTTGACCAGGCTAAGATTATTACAATGAGTGGTGTGAAGGATACTTGGGTTACAATGTTGACTTCCAGTTCTCAGATCTGGGGTCTCATTAGAAATGTGTTCTGATTCATTTTATTGTTTGCCTCATCCCTTAGTTTTGTAACACACAAGCTGAGATCAGTAACTGCCTGACAGAGAAAATCAACAGTGTTGACAAAGCAAAGATCAACTACCAAGATATCAAGTAATATCCACAAAAACATGACAAATATTTTATTCAAACAGAAATTCACTAGACTATTGAATTCAAGATTGTTATTGAAACCACTGCAGAAGAGGTAGAAGATTAGTAAACTAAAACAGGGACACTTTAGTGAAATTCAACTTAATAGAAGCATTAGTATAAAGCAAAAGTACAAAAATTGGAAGAGTATCTAAACACTACAATAATGATTTAATAGAGTTACTCAAAAAGAACAAAGTTAGTTTGGTACAAATAGCATAATCTAATGACAAGATTAGTCAAATAAGATGTTTACTAAACAGTTCTGGGGAGAGAGCAGAAGGCGGGTGTATTATTTAGGTTTTTTTTTTTTTCCGAGACAGGGTTTCTCTGTATAACCCTGGCTGTCCTGGAACTCACTTTGTAGACCAGGCTGGCCTCGAACTCAGAAATCTGCCTGCCTCTGCCTCCCAAGTGCTGGGATTAAAGGCGTGCGCCACCACACGCGACTATTTAGAGTTTTATTGCTGTGAATACACACCATGATCAAGACAACTCTTTTTTATTAGATATTTTCTTTATTTACATTTCAAATGCTATCCCAAAGGTTCCCTAAACCCTCCCCCACCCTACTCCCCTACCCACCCACTCCTACTTCTTGACCCTGGCTTTCCCCTGTACTAGGGCATATAAAGTTTGCAAGACCAAGGGGCCTCTCTTCCCAATGATGGCCGACTAGGCCATCTTCTGCTACATAGGCAGCTAGAGACACGAGCTCTGGGGGTACTGATTAGTTCATATTGTTGTTCCACCTATAGAGTTGCAGACCCCTTCAGCTCCTTTGGTACTTTCTCTAGCTCCTCTATTGGGGGCCCTGTGTTCCATGCTATAGATGACTGTGAGCATCCACTTCTGTATTTGCCATGCACTGGCATAGACTCACATGAGACACCTGTATCAGGGTCCTTTCAGCAAAACCTTGCTGGCATATGCAATAATGTCTGAGTTTGGTGACTGATTATGGGATGGATCCCCGGGTTGGGTAGTCTCTGGATAGTCCATACTTTCAAGACAACTCTCATAAAGACAACATTTAATTGTGGCTGGCTTAAAGGTTCAGTGGTTCAATCCATTATCATCAAGTGCAGGAACATGGCAGCATTCAGCCAGGCATGGTGCAGGAGGAGCTGAAAGTTCTACATCTTCATCTGAGGGCTGCTAGTGGAAGACTGCTTCCAGGCAGCTAAGATGAGGGTCTTAAAGCCCACAACCACAGTGACACACTTACTCCAACAGACCATACCTCCTAATAGCGCCACACCCTGGGCCAAGCATATTCAAACCATGGCAGTGGGTTATACCAAGGAAGAAAAAAATTCTGTTATAGGTTTTACATATTAACTGATAACATCTTGCCAATCAGTTTTTCTCAACGCTAGTGATTGTTAAGACTATCATGTAGGGCTGGAGAGATGGTTCAGCTGTTAAGAGCACTGACTGCTCTTCTGGAGGTCCTGAGTTGAAATCCCAGCAACCACATGGTGGCTCACAATCATGTAATGAGATGGTATGCCCTCTTCTGGTATGTCTGAAGATGGCTACAGTGTACTTACATATAATAAATAAATAAATCTTTAAAAAAAAGACTATTGTGTAAAGGATTTAATGTTACTCTACATTTAGGGTGGTGGTCAAATAATGGCCTTAAAGGAACTAGGTAAAATTAATTTGTCTCTATTCCACAGCATTTTATTTCTTCATAATCTTGAAGAGTGTTCACTTGAACTTGTACAATCCTCTTTAATAATTTTGTCAGATTTTTGAGATAATAATATAATTGAATCAGGAAATAAACTTGTAAAGTAGTATTACCATGACTGTCTAAATTTGAGCTAAACAGGAGCAATAGCAATAGACATGCCCAAGTGTGCAGAGAGCGGACAACAAGACCTCAGCTCTACATAAAGATCTACAGGCACCTGAGAACAGCTAGAATGAGATGTGGTTTTGTCAAGGTAAGAGCACACCAATTGGTTGTCCAAAGACAAAAAGTCATCCCTACAAACATATATACAAGTAACATTCTATGGACTGGACAGGTTATACTTAAGAATATTTTTGTCCCCTTCCTGTCAGTGCCAGCACTGGGGAACCTTGGGTGCGTAGTATGCAGACACTACAAAGGTCCCCAGAGGACACTCCACAGGATCTTAGGACCTCTGGTGAGTGGAACACAACTTCTGCTCCAATCCAATCTCACGAGAACTGAGACAGCATTAATAAGGGAAGCAGAAAACCCAGCCTGACCAAAGTCACAAGTCCCTTCCAGTCTGCGCCAGCACCGGGGCAACAATGGCACAGATTCTGAGGACACCCCCAAGGTCCCCGATGACTCTCCATGAGATCTTAGGACCTCTGGAGAGTGGAACACAATGTCTGCCAGGAGGCAGGTTCGAACACCAGATATCTTGGCACTTTCCATGCAAGAGGAGAGCTTGCCTGCAGAGAGTACTCTGACCACTGAAACTCAGGACAGAGCTAGTCTCCCAGGTCTGCTGATAGAGGCTAACATAATCACCAGAGGAACAAGCTCTAACCAAAGACAACTATAACAACTAACTCCAGAGATTACCAGATGGCTAAAGGCAAACATAAGAATCTTACTAACAGAAACCAAGACCACTCACCATCATCAGAATGCAGCACTCCCACCCCACCCACTCCTGGGCACCACACACATTCGAAAAACTAGACCCGGATTTAAAAGCATATCTCATGATGATGGTTGAGTACATCAAAAAGGACTTTAATAACACACTTAAAGATATACAGGAGCACACTGCTAAAGTGTTACAAGTCCTTAAAGAAAAACAGGAAAATACAAATAAAGAGGTAGAAGTCCTTAAAGAAAAACAGGAAAACACATCCAAACAGGTGATGAAAATGAACAAAACCATACTAGACCTAAAAAGGGAAGTAGACAGAATAAATAAAACCCAAAGTGAGGCAAAGCTGGAGATAGAAACCCTAGGAATGACATCTGGAACCATAGATTCGAGCATTAGCAACAGAATACAAGAGATGGAACAGAGAATTTCAGGTGCAGAAGATTCCATAGAGAACATTGGTACAACAATCAAAGCAAATGTAAAATGCAAAAAAAATCCTATCTCAAAATATCCAGGAAATCCAAGACACAATGGGAAGACCAAACCTACAGATAATAGGAGTAGATGAGAATGAAGATTTCAAACTTAAAGGGTGAGCAAATATTTTCAACACAATAATAGAAGAAAACTTCCCAAACCTAAAGAAAGAGATGCCCATGAACATATGAGAAGACTACAAAACTTCAAATAGACTGGACCAGAAAAGAAATTCCTCACGACACACAATAATCAGAACAACAAATGCACTAAATAAAGATAAAATATTAAAATCAGTAAGGGAAAAAGGTCAAGTATCATATAAAGGCAGGCCTATCAGAATTACACCACACTTTTCACCAGAGACTATGAAAGCCAGAAGATCCTGGACAGATGTTCTACAGACACTAAGAGAACACAAATGCCAGTCCAGGTTACTATACCCAGCCTAACTCTCAATTACCATAGATGGAGAAACCAAACTATTCTACGACAAAACCAAATTCATACATTATCTTTCCAGGAATCCAGCCCTTCAAAGGATAATAACAGGAAAAAAAAAAACCCAATACAAGGACGGAAACCACACCCTAGAAAAAGCAAGAAAGTAATCCTTCAACAAACCAAAAGGAAGACAGCCACAAGAACAGAATGCCAACTCTAACAAAAAACAAATAATAATAGGAAGCAACAATTACTTTTCCTTAATATCTCTTAATATCAATGGACTCAATTCCCGAATAAAAAGACATAGACTAACAGAGTGGCTACACAAACAGGACCCAAAATTTTGCTGCTTACAGGAAACACATGTCAGGGAAAAAGACAGACAGTACCTCAGAGTGAAAGGCTGGAAAACAATTTTCCAAGCAAATGGCCCGAAGAAACAAGCTAGAGTAGGAATTCTAATATCGAATAAAATCGACTCCAACCCAAAGTCATCAAAAAGAAAAGGAGGGACACTTCATACTCATCAAAGGTTAAATCCTCCAAGAAGAAGACTCAATTATAAATATTTATGCTCCAAATGCAAGGGCAGCCACATTCATTAAAGAAACTTTAGTAAAGCTCACAGCACACATTGTACCTCACACAAAAATAGTGGGAGATTCAACACACCACTTTCCTCAATGGACAGATCATGGAAACAGAAACTAAACAGGGACACAGTGAAACTAACAGAAGTTATGAAACAAATGGACTTAGCAGAGATATACAGAACATTTTATCAGAAAACAAAAGGATATACCTTCTTCTCAGCACCTCATGGTACCTTCTGCAAAATTTATGATATAAGTGGTCACAAAACAGGCATCAACAGATACAAAAATATTGAAATTGCCCCATGAATCCTATGAGACCACCATAGACTAAGGCTGATCTTCAATAACAACATAAATAATGGAAAGCCAACATTCACGTGGAAACTGAACAACACTCTTCTCAATGATACCTTGGTCAAGAAAGGAATAAAGAAAGAAAGTAAAGACTTTTTAGATTTTAATGAAAATGAAGCCACAACATACCCAAACTTATGGGACGCAATGAAAGCATTTCTAAGATGGAAACTCATAGTTCTGAGTGCCTCTAAAAAGAAACTAGAGAAAGCACACACTAGCAGCTTGACAACACACCTAAAAGCTCTAGAAAAAAAAAGGAAGCAAATTCACCCAAGAGGAGTAGACAGCAGGAAATAATCAAACTCAGGGGTGAAATCAACCAAGTGGAAACAAGAAGAACTATTCAAACAATCAACCGAACAAGGAGCTGGTTCTTTGAGAAAATCAACAAGAGAGATAAACCCTTAGCTAGACTCACTAGAGGGCACAGAGACAGCATCCTAATTAACAAAATCAGAAATGAAAAGGGAGACATAACAACAGATCCTGAACAAATCTAAAACACCATCAGATCCTTCTACAAAAGGCTATACTCAACAAAACTGGAAAACCTGGATGAAATGGACAAATTTCTAGACTGATACTGGGTACCAATGCTAAATTAGAATCATCCCCTAAAGAAATAGAAGCAGTCATTAATAGGATCTCAACCAAAAAAAAAAAAAAAAAAAAAGCCCAGGACCAGATAGGTATAGTGCAGAGTCTATCAAACCTTCAAAGAAGATCTAATTCCAGTTCTTCACAAACTATTCCACAAAATAGAAGGAGAATGTGCTCTATCAAATTCATTCTATGAAGCCACAATTACTCTGATACCTAAACCACATAAAGACCTAACAAAGATGAGAATTTCAGACCAATTTCCCATATGATTATTGATGCACAAATCCTTAATAAAATTCTCGCTATCTGAATCCAAGAACACATCAAAACAATCATCCATCCTGAACAAGTAGGTTTCATCCCAGGGATGCAGGGATGGTGTAATATACAGAAATCCATCAACCCTAATCCACTATATAAACAAACTCAAAGACAAAAACCACATGATCATCTCATTAGATGCGGAGAAAGCATTTGACAAAATCCAACACCCATTCATGATAAAAGTCTTGGAAAGATCAGGAATTCCAAGCCCATACCTAAACATGATAAAAGAAATCTACAGCAAACCCGTAGCCAACATCAAAGTAAATGGTGAGAAGCTGGAAGCAATCCCATTAAAATCAGGAACTAGACAAGGCTGCTCACTTTCTCCATACCTATTCAACATAGTATTTGAAGTCCTAGCCAGAGCAATTCGACAACAAAAGGAGATCAAGGGGATACAAATTGGAAAGGAAGAAGTCAAAATATCACTTTTTGCAGATGATATGATAGTATATATGAGTTACCCTAAAAATTCCATCAGAGAACTTCTAAACCTGATAAACAGCTTCAGTGAAGTAGCTGGATATAAAATTAACTCAAACAAGTCAATGTCCTTTCTCTACACAAAGGATAAACAGGCTGAGAAAGAAATTAGGGAAACAACACCCTTCTCAATAGTCATAAATAATATAAAATACCTTGGCCTGACTCCAACTAAGGAAGTGAAAGGTCTGTATGATAAGAACTTCAAGTCTCTGAAGAAAGAAATTAAAGAAGATCTCAGAAGATGGAAAGATCTCCCATGCTCATGGATTGGCAGGATCAATATAGTAAAAATGGCTATCTTGCCAAAAGCAATCTACAGATTCAATGCAATCCCCATCAAAATTCCAACTCAATTCTTCAAGGAATTAGAAAGGGAAATCTCCAAATTCATCTGGAATAACAAAAAACCTAGGATAGCAAAAACTCTTCTCAAGGTTAAAAGAACCTCTGGTGGAATCACCATGCCTGACCTAAAGCTGTACTACAGAGCAATTGTGATAAAAACTGCATGGTAGTGGTATAGCAACAGAGAAGTAGACCAATGGAGTAGAATTGAAGACCCAGAAATGAACCTACACACCTATATTCTCTTGATCCTTGACAAGGGAGCTAAAACCATCCAGTGGAAGAAAGACAGCATTTTCAACAAATGGTGCTGGCACAACTGGTGGTTATCATGTAGAAGAATGGGAATTGATCCATTTCTATTTCCTTGAACTAAGGTAAAAATCTAAGTGGATTAAGGAACTGCACATAAAACCAGAGATACTGAAACTTACAGAGGAGAAAGTGAAGGAAAGCCTCGAAGATATGGGTACAGGGGAAAAATTCCTGAATAGAACAGCAATGGTTTTTGCTGTAAGGTTGCAAATTGAGAAATGGAACCTCATAAAGCTGCAAAGCTTCTGTCAGGCAAAAGACACCGTCAATAAGACAAAAAGGCCACAAACAGATTGGGAAAGGATCTTTACCTATCCTAAATCAGATAGGGGACTAATATCCAATATATATATAACTCAAGAAGGTGGACTAAAGAAAATGAAATAACCCCTTTAAAAATGGGGCTTAGAGCTAAACAAAGAATTCTCACCTGAGGAATAAAAAATGGCTGAGAAGCACCTGAAGAAATGTTCAGCATCCTTAATCATCAGGGAAATGCAAATCAAAACAACCCTGAGATTACACCTCACACCAGTCAGAATGGCTAAGATCAAAATTTCAAGTAACAGCAGATACCGACAAGGATGTGGAGAAAGAAGAACACTCCTCCATTGTTGGTGGGATTGTAAATTTGAACAACCAATCTGGAATCAGTCTGGCGGTTCCTAAGAAAATTGGACATAGTACTACTGGAGGATCTCCCAATACCTCTCCTAGGCATATATCCAGAAGTTGTTCCAACTGGTAAGAAAGACACATGCTCCACGATGTTCATAGCAGCCTTATTTATAATAGCCAGAAGCTGGAAAGAACCCAGATGCCCCTCAACAGAGGAATGGATACAAAAAATGTGGTACATTTACACAATGGAGTACTACTAAGCTATTAAAAATAATGAATTTATGAAATTCCTAGGCAAATGGACCTGTAGGGCATCATCCTGAGTGAGGTAACCCAATCACAAAAGAACTCAAATTTTATGTACTCACTGATAAGTGGATATTAGCCCAGAAACTTAGATTACCCAAGATTTAAGATACAATCTGTGAAACACATGAAACTCAAAAAGGAAGACCAAAGTGTGGACACTGTGCCCCTTCTTAGAATTGGGAACAAAACACCCAAACTTTGGAGCTGAGACAAAAGGATGGACCATCTAGAGACTGCCATATCCAGCAATCCATCCCATAGTCAGTCTCCAAATGCTGACAACATTGCATACACTAACCAGAATTTGCTGAAAGGACCCTGATATAGCTGTCTCTTGTGAGACTATCCTGGGGCCTAGCAAACACAGAAGTGGATGCTCACAGTCAGCTATTGGATGGATCACAGGGCCTCCAATGGAGGAGCTAGAGAAAGTACCCAAGGAGCTAAGTGGATCTGCAACCCTATAGGTGGAACAACAATATGAACTAACCAGTACCCCCGGAGCTCCTGTCTCTATCTTCATATGTATCAAAAAATGGCCTAGTAGGCCATCAGTGGAAAGAGAGGCCCATTGGCCGTGCAAACTTTATATGCCTCAGTACAGGGTAACACCAGGTCCAAGAAGTGGGAGTTGGTTGGTAGGGAAGTTGGGGTGGGGGGAGTATGGGGGTCTTTTGGGATAGCATTGGAAATGTAAATGAGGAAAATACCTAATAAAAATTTTAAAAAAGAATATTTTTGTATGTACATACAAATAGATGCAAAATAAAAACCTAGGCCATAGATTTGAAGGACAGTTGGGAGAGCTGCAGGAGAGGTTTTCTGAAGAAAGAAAGGGAAGAGAGAAATGTAATAATTATATCATAGTCACAAAAATAATATAGTAAAGTATTAAATCTTAGTTTAATTACATCCTTTACAAATTTGTAAAATCTTTGATAAAATTACAGTATATCTTTATTCTGGGCACTACAGTTCACACCTGAAATTCTAAAACATAGGGAAGTAAACATAGGGAAGAGATATCAACATATATACATAAACAAGGTTTTAATAATAGAATTCCCACACCCAACTGTCTTAGTCAGTGTGTTATTGCTCTGAGGAAGCAAAGGATAACATTTAATTGTGGCTGATGTACAGTTCAGAGGTTAAGTCCATTACTATCAGGGTGGGAGGCAGGGTGTCGTGCAGGCAGACATGGTGTTTTAGCGGTAGCTGAAGAGTTCTACACCTGATTCCACAGGGAGCATGAATAGAGAATGACAGTGAACCTGGCTTGAGCTTCTGAAACCTCCAGTCCACTCCCTGTGAGACACTTCTTCCACCACAGCCAACCCCAGTTAAATGCCACTTCCTAAGTGGTAAAAAGTAAGAATGGGATGTAAATATTCAAAATGTACAACTTAATTGAAAGAAATTACTTACAAACCCTATCAATAAGGAAAATAAATAGATAGCAACAACAAATTTAGTGGTGTCATCCAGCAACAGGTACCAAGATGTTTGTGGTGATGCTATTGTAACCATATTTGCTGTATATCAGAGTACAAATCACAGCAACATAACTTGACTTAGATTTAAGATGCAGTAATTGCAAGAGACCCTGGAAGCATCATTTCGGGAAGATAAACAATCCATAAAGAGATCAAAATGAAAAAATCATTCCAGCCCGACATATTAAGTCTGGATCAATCTTTGGAAACCGGATGCCATTTCATTGATTGCAAGTGTATTTCAACTCAATAGAATTTGAAAAGTTTCCAGACAATAATCCTTCCAATTACAAGTACACAATAAAGCATAAGGGCTGACTACATCTAGACTTAAAGACATAGAATATAGTGTGGTCTCTGATTGAGATAGATTACAGTAAATACAGCTATAAAATAAATATGACATCTTTCCTAATGTGAGATGCTATTGACTGAGAGCATAAAGGTATGATGAAGTAGAGTCTTGGATAATCATTATGAAGGACTGGGAGAGGTCTGGCTACACAGATAGAAAAAGGTCATGAGGTTGCTAATAGCATCCACTCCCAGCTTTCTGGGTAGAAATCAGGCATTTAGTGAGGACACAAATTCTGAATGTTTAACACTTCTTATTTACCTACTACACTGTTGGCACAAGGACCTTTGGGACTTCATCAAACAATGACATTAAGCAACTACGTTATTAATCTACATAATTATTTGAATACATTTTGTTCTCATTTCATAATTGTGCTGGATACTTTTACATCAGTTTGACCCAAGCTACAGCCATCAACTGGGAACCGCAATTGAAAAACAATGCCTCTATAAGATTGGACTATAGGAAAGCCTACAGGGAATTTTCCTAATTGGTGATTGATTGGGGGGGCACAGCCCATTGTGGGTGTTGTTATCCCTGGATTTGTGGCCCTGGGTTCTATAAGAAAGTAGACTGAGCTAGCTATAGGGAGCAAATCAGTAAGCAGCAGCCTCTATGGCCTCCAGGTCAGCTCCTGCCTCCAGGTTCCTCTCTTGCTTGAGTTCCTGCCTTTACTTTCTTTAATGATAGAATATGATGTGAAAGTGTAAAACAAATAAACCTTCCCTACTGCAATGTGCTTTGCTTCAGTTTGTTTCATTGCAGCAGAAACCCTAGCTAAGACACTAGTGTACTCATTATAAAAACAGTAAGAAACTAGTACGTCATGTTGTGATTCTATGGTGTTCCCCACCCCTAAAGGAATTTATTTATCGATGGAACCAGCTTCATCCAGGATTGTGTAAGGGCAGCCCATTTTGTTGCATAAATGATTAAGTCTCAAAAAAGGCTCATTTCTTCACTACCACACAATGTTTTGATGAATATGAACAACAGCATGAGACCAATATACTTTCACTGATGAACTCCACAAAATGTTTAAGAGAAGGCACTTGAGAAACTATAGAAAACAAGGCAGCAGCATGCGGAGCTCAAGGCAAGCCTGATCCACATTGCAAGAGTAATTCAAACTCTTACCCACAAGATAAAGTTGTGGATTTCAAGGGCTGTTTCCAAAAAGTGTGATGAGGAAACAACGTATGAACTTTCCATTTATGCAATTCCAAAGACATATAGACTTAGCAAGAGAAAAAGACAGATATTTCTAGGTGAATATGTCACAAAATTTCTTAACAAACAAATAATATCCTGCAGCCTTTAAAGAAAAGATAATATAAAATAATCACTTACCTCAAATGTTCAAGGCTGATTCAACACTTTATAACATTGATTCATTCGTTCATTCATCTTATCCATAACTTAAAAAAGGAAAAGGGACATTTTAACACACGAAGAACCCCCAATTTTATAAAAGCAACACTCAGTCCTGTCACAAACTCTAAAATAAAACTATAAATAGAAGGAATTTTCTCAAACTCATAAAGTGTCATGTCCCATGATGACTAGAAACTCTATTCTTTCCCTATGAGAACAAACAAACTTGTATCAGTAAAAGAGAAGGCACAAATATGTAATTCAGAATGGAAATCCTGGGGATAGATTGAGAGTGAGATCATCAGTCTATTCTGACAACAGTATAAAAGTATAATAATCACAGACCAATTGCTTTCAAGAAATGATGATGGAACGAGAAGCACCCTTATAAAACTGTGAGCCTTGATAATGATATGGCACATGTATTCAGAATGAGTCAACTGCAAATGAGTTTATTGGTTAGATCTCAGAGCAAACAAAGGGTTGATTCATCAAACATGAACAGTTAGGCTTCTCTAAAACAGTTCAAAATTGAGATTCTATAAGAGACAAGTTTCAACCTTGGAGCATACATTTTTCATAACATATTTACAATAAAAGAACATCAGTATAGAGTGATTAAAAACCACAACCAAGTAAAAAGAAAACTCACTGAAGAAAGGAATTTGAAAAACTAATTATCCAAGTTCCCATTCAGTGGGTGTCAGAAATCTTGTTTTAGATTGATATTCCCAATATTCTTTCTACTATCAGCAAATGACAATGTAGTACCCGTTTTGCCCTTAAAGAGCAAAATGAGAACTATGTAAAAATCTAGTTGGCTCTTAAAGTCAGATTACAGTTTTTCTCAAATGTGTGTTACTATTTCATGTCTCCAATGTGTGCTTATTTGTCTCAGATTCCCATTCTAATTTTATTGCTCACTATAGCAGATAAAGCTGGGTTGGAACATGTCTATTCATCTAGTGTTTTTATAGAATCCTTTCTTTCTTCTATGAAACAAAACAGGAAAACTTTTATAACATTTTAAATCACTGTAGTTTTAGATACAAACTTAAGGCACCTCATTTTGTTTGTAATTGTTTGTATAGTAAACCGAGCATCGTCTGCCCTCTGGTGGTCCGTAAATTGAACAACAGTTTCTTTGACTTCTGCTAGAGGAATTTCAGCATATATGAATCCCTCTGGTGGCAATGATTAGAACAGCAGCTGTAAGAACTTTTCAAAAAAAAAAAAAAAAAGTTCACTTCTCTTAATCAAGAATGAGAAGCCCAGGTTCCGGCTCCCGCGGCTCTAAGGCGCGCGCTGTCCCTGCCCGGAGGTCCCAGCTTCCGCGTCCCAGACTTGGCCTCCACCCAGCCTGGGCCTCCGCCCCGCTCCCTCCCCAGCCGCGTCCCGCCGAGCCCGCGGTCAACCGAGCCGCCAGTGACGCCCGCACAGCCACGGGGACCCGGGCGGGGGGAGCCATGCCGTGCCGGAGGGAAGAGGAAGCCGGCGACGAGGCGGAGGGGGAGGAGGACGACAACAGCTTCCTCCTGCTGCAGCAGTCCGTGACTCTGGGGGGCTCTGCCGACGTGGACCGGCTCATCGCCCAGATCGGCGAGACGCTGCAGCTGGACGCGGGACACGATGGCCCGGCCTCGCCATGTGCTGCCCCGGGCCCCCCGCCCGCGCCCCCGCGGGTCCTGGCCGCGCTGCCGGCGGACAAGGCCGGGGCCCCAGCGAGGCGGCTGCTGCGGCGAGCAGCATCAGCGGAGGCCGGGGACCCTGCGCCCCCGGGGGCCGTGCGCTGCGTGCTGGGGGAGCGCGGGCGCCTGCGGGGCCGGGCGGCGCCCTACTGTGTGGCGGAGATCGCCCCGGGTGCCAGCGCGCTGCCCCAGCAGTTCGGCCTTGAGGTATCCCCGGGGATGGGCAAAGTAAGCATCCCGCAGCCACTGTCCAGCCGGTGCCGGCGGGGTTGGCTCCGGAACGCAGCCGCGTCCCGCCGCCAGCAACAGCGACGCGGATCTCAGTCGGAGACCCGCACGAGTGACGGCGACCCGCCCCGACTCCTGCAGCAGCTCCTTCTTTCGGGAAACCTCATCAAGGAGGCAGTGCGGAGACTTCATTCTCGAGGGCTGCAGCTACAGGCAAAGCTTCCCGCTCATTCGTTCCTCGGGCCTTTGTCAGCCCCGGTGCAGGAGCCGCCTTTGCCCGCGAGCCCCCGCGCAGCCTGCAGCGATCCTGGCGATTGTGATGGAGGGTACAGCTCAGAACTAGGGACGACCTTCTTGTCCCTGGCAGCTAATAACCCCGGTGGCCACAGCACCAACCTGTAGCTGGGAACCAAGGGATTCACCCAGAACTTCACTCAGCTGGGGCTCGTAGAAGAAAATAAGCTAAGGAAGACAGCCGAAATATCGCAAATATTTCCATGAGTTGAGAGACCCAAACTGTTTGAAACCCACGAGTTAGGTTTGTTTTAAAACAGATTACATAGAGCGCACTGCAGGCTGTCAGCAGGACTCCTTTTTTTTTTTTTTTCTTATTTTTTTATTGGCATAATCCAACCTGGTCGCTGCAATTCCGCACAGACTCTCCGGGCCAAGCAGGCACCACGTGGCCACGGTTCATGCTCTCAGAATCGACTCAGCCAGCTATGGAACGAAGGACAATGATCCCCGTTACTTGCTGTACTTTCCAGGACTGGTTCCTGATCCACTTTGGGGGAGGAGGAAACAGGAATGGACATAATTTCGGGGAGCGCCCCGAAATGCCACACTTGAACATTTTATGACAGTTAAAAGACCATCTCATCTTTTGCGGTGCTGGTTTCAATGTAAAACACGAGGTACCACGAGAGAACCCTCTTGGGACTGAATAGAAGTAACCGTTATTTGTCTGTCCCCTCTTTTTTCAAAGGGTTGCTGTTAGCAGAGTGTTGAAAGAAAGCTGTACCCCATGAGTGTAGGGGGGGAGGCAGCAGTGAGCAGTGCTGGGTGATGGAAGGGCATGGCGAAGCACCGAGTGAACCCTCCTGCCTTTGTAAAGTGTGCTTTTAAAGGAGACTCATTCCTCTTTGGGTTCAAGGTCAGTTTCCTGGGTGTGTTCCGTGTAGTGGGACTCCAGCACAGACACTAACCGAATTGCCTTGCTGAGGGACGAGCACACTGTTTTGCAAATGCTGGAGTCCTTTAAGGGCTCTCCTGCCATCTCTGGGAGGGGGTGGGGTGGCTGGTATTGAGTGTCTGTGCTTCTGGCCCGAGGCCCCCTCCCCTTCCACTCCTTCCAGCTTCCAGACAATCTGCCTGGAGACAGTGACTGCATTCCACCTTTTCCCCCTTGTTTCTGCTGCTCTACTCAAGTGGGGTGACGCTGCTGATGCTAGGGGCCCGGATAGGGGGCTGGGGAGGCTTCTCATAATGGGCACTCCAGGGACACAGTCTCACACAACCGTGTATAATGAGCTCTAGGGGCCGGCTCTGCGGGGAACAGCTGCAGTTCTCTGGATAGACAGAGTTGATTTCCTCCTTCTGACCCTCCCCCAGCTGTGCCAGCTGGCCTTTGTAAGGGAAGGAAACCTAGTAAAAAATGTGACCTTCCAAAGGGGAAAGCTGCAGGCTTTTTGCTATTGTGACTGTGAAGTGCTTCGAAATACTGTTCACTCTGAGCAACCGTTTTCGTTATAGTTTTATGGAGTTAATGGCTTGTTCAGCATCCAGATGTGGCTATTGACAATATCTACTCTTCGCACCGGAGTGACTGGAGTTGTGGCTGTCCTGATGATAGGATTTTAACTTAACTGAAATAACTGTTTTTGAATAAATGTATTGGGGTTTTTTCCGGGAGAAAAAAAAAAGAATGAGAAGCCCAAAAGTATAAATCAGGACATTCTCTGTATATTTTTTACGAGTCTAGTGAATGTATACGAAAATAAATGAGACATGCGTTCTTAGTGTGACAATTATACTTAAGCCTAACCTTTTTTCCAGTTATGCTTGAGAAACTACTAGATCAGGCTGAGTGCATGGGCCTAGTGTATAGTTTAGATTTATTATTTTCGATGATTTTTTAAAAGGTCTCAGTGGTTTATTTGATTATTTGACCAAATGTAGGTCATAAGGTAATGTACTGTGAATTTGAAATGCCCAACATTCCTTGGTTTACTCTTCATGAAATGAATTAATGCATAGTCAAATAACTTGGGATCCATCTCAAGGGGAAGCTCCAAGGCCTGACACTATTACTGATGCTATGGTGTGCTTACAGACAGAGCCTAGCGTCGCTGTCCTCTGAGAGGCCCAACAAGCAGCTGAAAGAGTCCAATTCAGATACTTACACCCAACCAATGGACAGAAGCTCGAGACCCCTGTGTCTGAATTAGGGAAAGGGTGGAAGAAGCTGAGGAGGAGGGTGACCCCATAGGAAGACTCAACTACCCGAGACTCCTGAGATCTTTCAGACACTGAGTCACCACCCAGACAGCATATACTAGCTGGCCCGAGGCCTCTGAGGCCCCAGGGAGTGGAGAGGCTTGGCAGGAGGGAAGGTGGGTACATCTTCTTGGAGACAGGGGAAGGAAGAATGGGATGTGGAACTGTGGGAGGGAATACAGGGAGGTGGATAATGACTGGACTGTAAAAAAGATAAAGGTAATAAAAATAAAAGATTAGTGCATGAAGCAGCAGGAGGTGTGGGTGAGCTTAACCTCTAGAAAGCCCTAGAGACCTGTGATCTGAGAGGCTCCCAAGACTCAATGGGGATGACCTTATCCTAAATGTCCAACAGTGGATGGAACTTGAAGATCCTAGCTCCAGTAGTTAGACAAGGCCCCCAGTGGAGGGATGGGGCCATCCACCTACCTTCAAAATTTTTGACCCATAATTGTTCCTGTCTAAAAGAAATGCAGTGGGGGGTTGGGGAGATGGCTCAGCCCTTAAAGGCTAGGATCACAACCAAAAATATAAAAGAAATGCAGGGACAACAGTAGAGCAGAGGCTAGAGGAAAGGCTATCCAAAGATCAGCCCAAATTGAGATCTGTCTCATGGTCAGGCACAAAACCCTGAGACTATTATAAATGCCATGCTGCACTTGCAGACAGGAGCCTAGGTAGAACCTGGCCTTTGAGAGGTTCTACCAGTAGTTGACTGAGACCGATGCACATACTTATAGCTAACCACTGGACAGAGGTCAGGGACCCCTATGGAAGAGTTATGGGAAGGGATCAAAGGAGCTGAAGGGGATGGCAACCACATAAAAACAACAGTATCAAATAACCTGGACCCCCTCAGAGCTCTCAGAGGCTAAGTCATCAACCAAAGATCATACTTGGGCTGGTCTGTGGCCCCCACTACATATGTAGCAGAGGGCTACCTTGTCTGACCTTAGAGGGAAATAATGAGCCTAATCCAATAGAGACTTGATGCCCCAAGGAAGGGGGATGCTGAGGGGTGAGGTAGGGATGAGTGTGTGGGTGGAGGAGCACCTTCTCAGAGCCAAAGGGGAGAAAGTATGGGCCAAAGAACTCTGGGAGGGGAGACCAGGAAAGGGGACAACATTTGGAATGTAAATAAATAAAACAATCGAACCTAAGAAAGAATAGTAGAATGGTTTTACCATGTAAAGCATAACCTTCTACAATGGAGGTGACCAGAAGGCTTTTCCTTAGCTAATGCATAAGGAACTGGTATATGAGAAGACCACAAATAAACTTGAGTCTTTCCCACAGTGCTCAGGGAAGCAAAGGGTGAAATTGCCTGTCTCAAACGCAATAGGTTAAATTGAATCCCGCAGAGGAAAGGTCCATGTGTCACCACCAAATTACAAATTTAAGGTGTGAATATTACCTTAAAGGACAGTATAGCCAAAGCAATGTTCATAAGGGTCACGTCTGACTAGTGAATCAAAATATCTTCAAAAGTGAGATAGACAAGAAACCTACTAAATTCTTAATCTGTCTATGTAAGCAGGAAAGTCAGAGAACTAATGAACAAAAGGTTATTTAGAATCATAGTGATATCCAAATTTGGGCAATTATTGACCCAGGGCACCAGAGATTTAGGAGAGACTAAGATCAGTTAAAAAAAGGGACTTGCTACAATATCAAAAGATTGTTCAATCGTTCTCCTGCCCTTCACACAAAGAACTATGACCTTCTACTAGTGTAACTCGACATTGGTGGGAATGAATCAAGCAGACCTTTCAAAGTCAACTAAATATTGCTTCTGAATAGGATATGTGTGTGTGTGTGTGTGTGTGCTTTGCTTTTTACATTAAATTTTATTTTACTTTGTGTAGGTGTTTTAGTATGTGTTCCTGTGTACCACACACATGCAGTGCACATGGGACTAAAATGACAGATGTTTGTGGTCCACCATGTGAATGTTGTGAGTCAAATTGAAACACATCATTTGGAAGAGCTTAAGCCATAGATCCAATCTTTAGTTCTGATCAATGGAGTTTTAAGCAGAATCTCACATATATTGATTCTAGTTGGTCCACAAATATCGTGTGTTGGGTTTGTATATCCAGTCTCAGAATGCAAAATTGTTATTGTTACTCTTTGATAGAATCACCATATTTGTTCTCTGACCTCTGCCTCTACCAGAAGACATCCTGAAACAAAACAAAAATCCTATAGTTACTGTAAGGATTGCAGAAATGGTGCCATCATCAAATACATGAAAAATACACATAGTGGTGTCCACCACATTTTCATTTAACTCTCCTATTATGGTTGCATACAAAATACTTAGGTCACGATGGATAAAAGTTTATTACTTCAAAATAAAAAAGTAGAAATTCTGATTGTAATTCCTATATACTTTTTTTCTTACATCTCCTGCCACCTGATATATGACTTTGTATTTTCTCTGTACCTATCTGGAAGATCATAAGAATAAATATTTTCAGCTAACAATGTGTGCATTTATTCATCTATATCAGGGTATGTAAATTTTCAGCCCTGTAGAATAGTTTAATTTTAATGGATGTTGATTATTTTCCTCTTCCAAATTTCTCCATTATATTGGCGGCATTATGCTGACTGGACCTAGTGAACAGGCAGTAGCAATCATGCTGGACTTCTTGGTGAAATATATGCAATTATGGCAAATAAATCCAGTAAAAAATCAAAGGTCTACTTCAGTCAAACTTCTAGGAGATCAGTGGTTGTACCAGGTAAAGATAATTCCAATAAAAAGATAGATACCTTATTTATTATGGACACATGCAACCAAGAAAGAAGTACAACAAATATAGGGACTGTCAGAAGAGTTTTGAAAATTATGTTGCATTTATTTATCATATCATTGATCTGTATCTATGTTAGCTCCAGTGCATACAGTGCCATGTGTGCAAATATTAGAGAACATCTCAAGATGATTGGTTTTCGTGTTATACCACATGAACCCAGGAATTGGATTCAGATAATTAGAGATATTAGCTAAATGCTTCTTCTTCTTCTTCTTCTTTTTCTTCTTCTTCTTCTTCTTCTTCTTCTTCTTCTTCTTCTTCTTCTTCTTCTTCTTCTTCTTCTTCAAGAAGTTATTGAACAGACCTAGGGATCTTGAGTTATTGAACAGACATAGGGATGTTATTTGCTGTGTTTGATAGGTTGCCATAAGTGAATCACTGTATAAACACTCGAGATTTAAGAGCAAGGCCCTGACTTCATTTGCAGATTACTAAAGACTGTTTGAAAGATAATTCTTTTTTGTTTGGTCTGTCTTTGACTTAGAAGTCTTTTTTTATTAGATATTTTCTTCATTTACATTTCAAATGCTATCCCGAAAGTCCCCTATACACTCCCCCCTGCCCTGCTCCCCAACCCACCCACTCCAGGTTCCTGGCCCTAGCGTTCCCCTGTAATGGGGCATATGATCTTCGCAAGACAAAGGGCCTCTCCTCCCAGTGATGGCTGACTAGGTCATCTTCTGATACATACACAACTGGAGACGTGAGCTCTGGGGGGGGGGGGGGTCCTGGATAGTTCATATTGTTGTTCCTCCTATAGGGTTGCAGACCCCTTCAGCTCCTTGGGTACTTTCTCTAGCTCCTCCTTTGGGGGCCCTTGTTCCATCCAATAGATGACTGTGAGCATTCACTTCTGTATTTGCCAGGCACTGGCATAGCCTCAGAAAAGACAGCTGTATCAGGGTCCTGTCAGCAAAATCTTGCTGGCATATGCAATAGTGTCTGCATTTGGTGGCTGTTTATGAGATGGATTCCCAGGTAGGGCAGTCTCTGGATGGTCCTTCCTTCCATCTCAGCTCCAAACTTTGTCTCTATAACTTCTTCCATTCTAAGGAGGAATAAAGTATCCACACTTGGTTCCCCATTCTAAGGAGGAATGAAGTAAACACACTTTGATCTTCCTTCTTCTGGTGTTTCATGTGTTTTGCAAATTGTATCTTGGGTATTCTAGGTTTCTGGGCAAATGTCCACTTATCAGTGAGTGCATATCATCTGAATTCTTTTGTGATTGGGTTACCTCACTCAGGATGATGCCCTCCAGATCCAACCATTTGCCCAAGAATTTCAGAAATTCATTGTTTTTAATATCTGAGTAGTACTCCATTGTGTAAATGTACCACATTTTCTGTATCCATTCTTCTGTTGAGGGACATCTGGGTTCTTTCCAGCTTCTGGGTATTATAAATAAGGTTTCTATGTACATAGTGGAGCATGTGTCCTTATAACAAGTTGTAACATCTTCTGGGTATATGCCCAGGAGTGGTATTGCTGGATCTTCCAGTAATACTATGTCTAATTTTCTGAAGAACCACCAGAGTGATTTCCAGAGTAGTTGTACCAGCTTGCAATCCCACCAGCAATGGAGGAGTGTTCCTCTGAAAGATAATTCTTAATCTGTTATTTGAGCCAACTTAATACTCAATTTTTGGTAAGGAGTCATTAGCACTGAAAACACAGATATGTTATAAGAAATTAATCAACTGCCTACAATTCCCAATGTTACAGGACCTTCTTCCGCAAGGAATGTACCTATGGCCTAATAATTTATGGCATATGATTTTTTGACTAAGTAAAAGCCCAGGGTAATATTAGCAAATATTTCTCAGTTCTATGCAGGTAACACTCAATGATGTACTGTGATCAGAGTTCTCAAACAACTGTGATGACAATAGTGAATGAACATTTTTACAATTGGGGAAATTTGTGCAGTACATATTTTATTTTAATGCAGTGAATTTTATTTCTGAGATCAAATTATCAGATGGGTGATTATATACTGATTCATGAGCCAATGATTGTCTTGATGGTTGGGAAATTTCAAGGAGTATGATTGGAAAACTGGTCAGAAAGACATCCAGGCAAAGAATGTGTGTAGATTTGTGGGGATGTGATAGCCACCCCTAACCTGATGACATTATGTATTTAAATGCCCAGAAATAAACTCTTCTATCCCAGTCATTAGAGACACTCCACACAGGGGTCTCAGACCTGTGTAATAATTTAAACAATTCCCTTGTGATGGCTAACGTAACTTAATGTAATACAAGGTATCCCTTAGGGGCCATTGATATTTGCCTGTCAGATAATAGTGACCTGCCAAGAGGCACTTGCCGGCAGGAACCTGGTGTAGCTGTTTCGTGGGATGTTCCACCAGCAACTGACCAATGTAGATGTAGATGCTTGCAGCCAACCATCAAATTGAGTTCAAGAACCCCGGTCACGGAGCTGGCAGAAGGAATGGAGGAGTGGGGAGATTGTAACCCCATTTGATGAACAACAATGCCTGACAGGACCACCCAGTGCTCCCAAACACTAGACCACTAACCAAGGAGTGTACACAGAGGGATCCATGGCTCCAGATAAATATGTATCTTTGCCTGACAGGAATGTGAGGGGAGGCCCTTGGTCCTGTGTAGGTTTGATGCCCCAGCCTCGAGGCATGCCAGAGCAGTGGAGCAGGAAAGGGAGGGAGGGTGGGGTAGCACCCTTATAGAGACAAAGGGGAGAGGAGGGAAGGTGAATGTGGGATCTGTGGAACAGTAATAGGGAAGTACAATATCATTTGGGATGTAAACAATTGGAATGATTATTAAAAATAAAATAAAATAAAAAGAAGAGGATAATAGCTATCCTGCTGTGAGGTATCTAACTATTTGATTTTTTGTTTGTTTTAATTTTGTTTTTGTAGTAGTTCTTGATGGTTTTTTTTATTTGTTTGTTTGGTTTGGTTTTGCTCAACTGTTCTTTTTATTAGTATACATAGGGAAAGAGAAACAACTGTTTTACACCCCTTTGGTTGTTTCTCTTTCCCTGTATATACAAATAAAAAGAACAGTTGAGCAAAATAAAACCAAAAGCAATTCTCTTGCCTAGCTGTGAGTTCCACACATAATTATAGTCCTTTGATAGCCACCTTTTAAACCCTCTTTTTAGCCAGCGTCAATACTATTTGTCTCTAAGGCTGTTTGCTGTCTTTCTCTTAGCAGAATACATTTCTTTAATCTAAATTTGAAGTGAGGCTAAGGTTTTGGGCTTTCCCAGTGAATTTGAATGTCTCAACAATCTCTCTAAATGGAAAATAGTGGACTTGAAATACATGCTTATTAAAAGTTACCTCAGCTAGTGGGGATTTCAGTGTCAAGTATATGGGATGCCTCATTTGTTGTATTTCCTCACCATCATTGCCATTGAAGATCTAGACTGAATCAATTTTAGGTTTAAGTTTCATGTTACAATAAATAAAAAATTTGTTCATTCCTGTTGAGGACTAAATGTCTGTTTCTCAAAGCTTGGAATATGCCCCACTTTTAACTTTACCTAAAATTGCTCTATAGTGCGGGTTCCAGGAATGACAGTCCTGTCCTTGTTTCAAAAGTTAATAACCAACCTTCCACCAACACTTGTTTCAAAAGGCTTGTTATGGCTACCTTGCTAAGACTGCCTGTTATTATGTCCAGCTTGCAACCATTGTTGGGCGTTCTTAGGATTAATTTGTTATTGTTTAGTTTCAGACCTTAGGATAAGTGACTGAAGTGCATATTTTAAATATCAAAGCAGATCTGTCCTCCAGATTTCCCGAGCATCTCTCTGTCCCTACCTGGCATATCCTACTCCCAACTCTAAACTTTCCACCCTGGGGGCTAGGCTGCTCTTTCCCCAGATGATCTTCCCTATATGATCCAGTCATTTGGTCTCCTTGCTCTCTCTCTTCTCTTTACCCTCTCTCTCTGCATACATACCCTTTCCTTCTCTTTCCCCATCCACTGCTTGTAGGGCCTGGCATGGCCCTGGTGGGGACAGAGTGATCTCATTCCTGCCCCTGGGACAGGGCCCCAGAGTGAGAATCCACAAGTGTCAATTGCTGCTATGGGTGAAATAAAAATGTACATCTTTCACATTCCTCTGAGGAATATCCTCCTTGTTAATGTTGATAACTCCATGACAATTAAAAAGAGCATGAGTCCAGGAGTCAAAGATATCACTATATCTCTGCAAAATTGTAAATGCTGGGACCTTCGGGACAGCCCATAAGACTATGGGAAAGAGCTCTAAATACATGAGTTCATATATACAATTTCTCAACTATCCAAAAATATAAGGATGCAATATGAATTATGAGGTTTTGCATAAATCTAAAGGAACAAATGTAGCTACACTATGAGGCAGTTTGTCAGAAAGATACAAAGGCAGGCAGATTCCTGAGTTCAGTCAAGATCAGCCTAATTTCAAGGCAGAGTCCTGACCAACTAGCTAATATTCTGTGCTTAACAAAGGCAGACAGATACCCTGAGTTCATTTGCAATGTTAAGAAAACGTGTATGCTTGCTGACTATTAATAGTCAAAGGGCTGGGGGGGGCGTGTCACAGAATGCTGATTCATAATATAATCAAAAGGAAAGTTGGAGTAAAAGACTAGATTGATATGTAAAGTAAGACTGTAGTTTTAGATTCAAACTTAAAGGCATCTCATTTCTCAGAACCTTCCCAATTCCGAGGCTGGTCCTTGGCAGCTTCTCCCCACGGTGACTTCCTTGGCCTCCGGCCTTGGGGCCAGTAAACTTGTCCAAAAGCAATCTCCCAATAAACCTGCATTTAATATAGTCTAATCTAGTTCTTATTGGCTCATTTCACCAGGGAAGAAATGATCTATCAGTTATGTTCTGCTCATTTTGCCTATTTTGCCTGCCAAATGAACAATTTGAAAATCTTCTACACTTGAGATTTATATATTACAAATATTATTTTTCTCAGCTTCAATGCTGACCTCTCAAATCCTGCCTGAAGGAAGAGGCATCCCATGTACACAATTTTTTTTTTTTTAAAAGGCTTCGGCACATGATTATTTGGGTCAGTGGTCTTCCTCTTTCTATCTTTATGATTAACATTATATGGGCCCAAGTTCCCATGAACAAACTGATTGTGGAATTAGGGATGGAATTTATGCATGCAGTTAAAAAGACATGGACTTTAATTCATTAAAGTTTATCTGAACTTTTTGGCTATTGCTTAATGCCAAATCCTCCAATAACAGACACCAAAACTAAACCCATAATATGTCACTATTCCCTGGGTGATGATCCAGTGATCAGGACTCAATTCAGATAACCTGGATCACGTATAGCTTGGAAAGTCAACACTGTGAATTACTTCCTGGGGTATAGATATTTACTGTGGGTATTGACTTAGACTTCCTATGAATAATGTGTCTAATCAAACTAACATACATGGGTTTACAGAATGACAACATTATTCCAAATCTACAAAATCAGAACCAAAGAAGTGTATCTGTTGCTATCTTTCTTGCTCATGGAATTCACATGAATTATGGCGTTTCTCATTGTCCTAGTACAGCTGACTTAATCGAGAGTAGAGTGTCTCCAACAAAACCATAGAGAACACCATGAAGGAAGAAAGGACCAGGGCTGGCTGTCCAGGTAGGAGGTAAACCTCTGTTGTTTTTATTGGTAATGGAGGCCATTAGTTTTATACTTCCATCTTAAATTTATTCTTCTATGGTCCCTGTGCTAGAGTTGATCATAGACAGTTTACTAACAGAAAACCAAACTCAGCCAGCTCCTTGCCTCCTAGGCCTGGGCAAGCCATTTCATATGTAAAAATCTGGCTTTTTCTTAGAGCTGCTAGGACTCCTGCTGAGAAATGCAAACGGACGGGGAAGTTTTTCTTTCGGATAGGCTTCATGCTGTGAAAGGCAAACACACAGACAGATTTGTTCACCTTGCCGGCGGCTACATGCTGACAAAGGTAAACTGACAAATAACAGGTTTCAATCTTAAAAAAAGAAATGGTTTTTACTCTTCCTTCACTTAAGCAAATTGCTTTTCAATGACCCCAGTAATCAGTAATATGTGCCTCGTGGTTAAAGGTTGGATGATTCCAAATGAAAGGGGGGGAAATGTTTGAAGTTTATGTTGTAGACATCTGACAAAACTATTTAAGGTACGGGAAAATGATATTAAGGATGGCACAGGATATTGGGATTTCAAAGTTCAGAGTCTTAACATATTAATCATTGAAGTACTGTCATGGGAAAACTTAGGAAAATTAATTATAGTAGGAATGAAAATATTTTATACAGATGATTATCATTTTCACACCATATTTCTAGAATACTCAATCATAGAGATGAATAATAGTACAAATTTTAGGTTTATTAGCATAACCAGCTTTCTGTAGAACCTGCCCCAAGTCTCTCAGATACATCTACACAGTTGGCACCGGATCTGTTTATTTATTTAATAGGACAGTTTGGCGATCAATGCCCTTCAGCTTGAGCAAAGAAATTAGTGGTGATTAACAGGGGATCAGAATCACCAAGATGAAATCTTCTGGGATGTGTTTCCTGAGAGTTAGCACACCGAAGTTTTTAATCTAGAGGCAGCCAAAGTTGCACCTTTTCCTGGTAGCTGAAATCGGTAGTGTCTGGAAGGTATTAGTTTTGAAGGCATGAAGGGGTCTTGCAGAGTAGGTGAGACTTGGTGCTTGCTGTATGGTAGTAGGGCCTGGAGTCCCTGAAGAGAGAAAGGCTACTGGTGAATGTCCAACCAATTTGCAGTGTGAGACCCCAGCATTTTGCAGATGCCACTACCATGGGATGACCAGAAAGAACAACAGCAGCCATGGAGTGAATGCAACCTGAACTTAGGGTGGTCTGACTTCAGTGGGTGGAATCAGAGAAATGACACAGGCCAGAGAGGATCTGGCCTGGATGGAGACCAGACAGTCATGAGTGTATCCTAGTCATTGGACCCTGAAGTTATTTACACAGTTGGAGATTATTTTGCTTTTATTCTATTGTGATTAAGCCCTAGCTCTTTCCTCTTAAAATAAGAAAGTATTTAATTTATTTTTGATTTTCTAGGAGTCAATGTTTGAGAGAGACTGGGTTTTAAAAAGGGCAGTATTTTTTTTTTAAAGAGACTGAATCAACTCTTAAAGTATTTGAATTTGTAAGACTGTGGGTCTTTTTTAAGTTTGTAAAATGTTTTAAATTGTAATGTCAATATTATTGTGTAACCTTGGAGATGAACAAGAAAAGAAAGGCTGTGAGTCGACAGTGATGTGTTTGGTTATCTAGTTGACAAAGCATCAGGTGTGCTGTTAAGTTTTCTATGAACTTGACACAAGATAGAACCATCAGAGAGAAGGAAGCCACAATTGGGAAAATGCCTCAAAAATGTTCTAAGGCTGCCTGTAGGGCATTTTCTTATTTAGTACTTGATGTGAGAGGCCCAAGCCATCAAGGTTGGGAACAACCTGGGATACTGGTCCTGCGTTTTGTAATGCAGTGCTGAGCAAGCCATGGGCAGGCCAGTGAGAAGCAAGAAATCCTCCCTGGCTTCTGCACCAGCCTCTACTTCCACTTTCCTGCTTGAGATCCTGTGCTGAATTCCATTGGTGATGTGGAAATGTAAGTAAAATAAGCTTGTTCCATCTTTGGTTGTTTTTGCTTCTTCACAATAGTCAGCATAATCAAGATACCTTCTTTCGCTCCCTCCATGCTGATAGTATGCTTTGACAGTTGCTACTGCTGTTGCTCCATCCACCTGTGACATCATATTTTAGTTTCTATGGCTTTCAAGTGTGGCTTGAAGACCAGTCACTTTTAAGGAATCCTCTAGTCTCTCTGGATAACTTTGGAATTGCTGAGGCATCCAATCTCATAGACTAAGTAGATTCTGGGTTGCAAGCTTTTCCAGCAGGTAGGTGGCCACTGTTGAACTGTTCAGTGTGTATAATGTCAGGTAATCTAATAAATCCCCTTTGTATTACTGTATGTTCTATTGTTTCTCTTTCACTGCAGAGTTCTAACTAAAACAGTCTCATATTAATGATGTGTGTTCCATGTCTGAAATATTTAGTACCCTGGTTTTCTATGTATCGCAGTCATTTTGGATTTGCAAATAATTTCTTAGTTCATCATATTTAGAAATGACAAGGAATTGATTGGGAGAATGTTTCAATAGCGAGTTCATTTCTGTTTTCCTTCCACATCATACACTTAGCCTCTCAGTGATTCCTGCGGCATTTTCACTATAGCTCATCACATGGGATGTGGAATTTTACACTTTCAGAACATATATATCAGTACTCTAAAAGTCGTATTTTTGAACTCAGGTTTTAGATTTTAAGATTATAAATATTACTACCTTGGCAACCTTTAAATATGAGGAAAGCGTAGATATTGGGTAGAAACTGTGAGTCTCTGCCTCATGCTTTTCTCTAGGTGTCAGACGCTTTCAGTGTTGGAATATTTTCCCTTGGATTTTAAGATTCATTTTTTTCACCAGTCCCTGAAAATAAAAAGGAAGAGAGATTATATCAGGACTAATAGGATTTAGATGTTTGGGTGGGATAGTTCCTCATCCCCACCTTACAGGATTTCTGTGACATGATGTTAACTCACCACAGAATAATGGAGGAAATATATGGCAGCTAAGCATTCAATTAGAATTAAGATTCAACAAGTCATAGAATTATCTTCTATGTTATCCCAAGGTATCATCAAATATCTACTCTGTCCCTTTCACAGAACAGGATTCTTTCAGGAACAAAGTGATCTGCTGTTTGCCCAGACATTAGATGAGGTCCACTGTTCTGAATTTCTGAATGACACTGTCTTTATCATGACTGTAATTCTTTTTCAAGTTTAAGTAAGGAAGAAATATCCAGAAATGTTATTTTTGTGTACACAAAGTCACTTTGGAAGAAAAAGAAAGGATAACCATACAGAGAGCCCTCATTTGGAAAGAGGACAATGGTACTTAGGAGGCACTGTTGACCAGGAAACATGGAAGCTAGCAGTGTTTGTTCATTTCCTAGCAGTAATTTCTCCAGGATATAAACATGTGATAAACCTTTAGCTTTATTCTTTTTGACTAGTAGAGATAGATGACGAACTGGAATAAGAAGGTGTTGTTTTTGCATTGAGCAGAGGGTAGCCCTGTGGCCTGATTCTAAACTAAAGTCATTATCTGGATCTTTCAGTCTCCTCTTTCCATTGTCAGGGTCAGAACATAAATGAGATTGAGTCACCTATATCAAACATGGACCAGAACCTTAACTGAAAAAAGTGTATATTCATACTTATAAGGAAAGGGCAAATATATATTTCAACACTCTGTGTAATTCATTTTTTTATTTTTAATATTTTTTATTACATATTTTCCTCAATTACATTTCCAATGCTATCCCAAAAGTCCCCCATAGTGCCCCCCACTTCCCTACCCACCCATTCCCATTCTTTTGGCCCTGGCATTCCCCTATATTGGGGCATATAAAGTTTGCAAGTCCAATGGGCCTCTCTTTCCATTGATGGCCGACTAGGCCATCTTTCGATACATATGCAGCTAGAGACAAGAGCAGCTCCGGGGTACTGGTTAGTTCATCATGTTGTTTCAACTATAGGGTTGCAGATCCCTTTAGCTCCTTGGGTACTTTCTCTAGCTTCTCCATTGGGAGTCCTGTGATACATCCAATAGCTGACTGTTAGCATCCACTCCTGTGTTTGCTAGGCCCCTGCATAGTCTCACAAGTGTGTAATTCTTGATAAACTTAAGGAGCTATTGATTGTTTTTACTGGGTGAAAATAATCTTTGTAGTTTGATGTGATTCACAATTGATTTGACTTTGAGATTTGTGTAGAAAATCATTGACCAAGTTAGTCAGAAATATTTGTCCTGCTTTTTTTTTTTCTACTAATAATTATTGTACGGAAGTAAGGGTCCAAAATATGCTGATGGAAGACCCCAGACTCAGTATGCCCAAACAAAGAGCCTTTATTCTACAGAAACAACTATCATGCAGGAGTCAATCATTCTTTGGAATGGCAATGACAGATAAAGGCAAGCATCCCTTCTTATAGGGAAACCTAGGACTCTCTAGAAGGAGTAAGGAATCTAAAATTTCATTGGTGGATACTAGGGGGTCACAGGTGGTCTCCAGTCCTATTCCATGAGCCTTCATTCATGTGATGAAATAGGGATGTCCAGCTCAGATGTCCCATTCTGAGATTAGATATTTCCCCATTTTTTGTAGTTATCCCCAGGCTGATCTTTGGGAGAGGGTTTTATGATCTTGTTCAGGATTGCATGGTCTGTTCCTAGAGCTGGCGCCTTAGGACCTAATTTCTGTGACTTATGGTCTATTTTTGAAACTGGGCCCTTAACAGCCTGTTTGGAAATCAGTCCTGGTCCTCAAAATGGAGACACATGTGGTCTTTAAATGAGGACAAATGGGGTTTATGTTGTCCTTTCACAGATAGAGGAGACTTGTGCAGAATAGCATAACAAATGTGCACATCTCAGTTCAGAAAGTAATATCTGCAGCACAAATACTTGTTTGTGCTTAGTAGAACATTGTTCATAAAATGGTTTGTTATTTAATGCTATATGCCATAAATTTTCCAGTTAGACTGTACAGTGGTCAGTGTGCATTATACCACCCCCAAAACTGTAACATTAATTAAATTATAGTGTTAAATGATGCTTATCAGTTCTCCATGACATTTTTCATAATTGAGAAGAAATAGAAGAACAAATTGCATGGGATAAGTGTATGTTCCAAGTCTCCATGTGCTGTACTAATGGTAACACATAAAGAGGAAAAATGGTTTATATTTTAAGAAATCATAATATGAACAGTTTGATATACTCTATGGGTCTGGCATCATTCAGTGAATCACCAATACAAAAATGAGTAAGTTTTAACAATAAGAGAGTTTTATTCAGATTCTGGCAAATGGAACGATAGGCACCTGGCACCAGGACAGCAAGACATAGCACCTAACAGTATTAGTTCAGGCCTTTTAATGGGAAACCACACAAAGTTTCAAAGATAAAGTTTTGATGGATGGGTTAGATCACATCCTATCTTTGGTGTGAGGTGTGTCTTTTACATACCAGACACCTTGCAGATATCTCAGTTATCTCCAGCAAACAAATGAGCACTTTTTTTTAACAGAAGAAAAATTATGTGTATTTTCCTGGACCCACTGTCTTATAAGAATAGTAGACATAGTAAAATTTATAATGAGAGGCAATTGTTTAAAATAATCTTATCTATTCTGGGGAAGTCATCTGTCTTGGGCAACTTTACCAAAAAAGTGTACATTTCAGAAACTTGTGGCTTAAAACTGAAATAATTTTTTCATTCATTCTTTAAGAACAATTGTACAAATTTTGAACATGATATTCACTATCACAGTACACAGGAAATGGGACTTGGTGCTGGTGTTTTTATGTTTCCAAGTGATTAAAAGGTATTCTTCTTTTTTTTTTTTCCATTTTTTTTACTAGGTATTCTTCTTAACTTTTGCCTACTTAACTAGAAACTTTTGGGTAGGAACCTTTCTCCTTCTTCCTTCCTTCCTTCCTTCCTTCCTTCCTTCCTTCCTTTCTTTCTTTCTTTCTTTCTTTCTTTCTTTCTTTCTTTCTTTCTTTCTTTCTTTCTTTCTTCCTTCCTTCCTTCCTTCCTTCCTTCCTTCCTTCCTTCCTTCCTTTCTTTCTTTCTTCCTTCCTTCCTCTCTTTCTTTCTTCTTTGTTTATATAATCAATACATTTTTATTTATGTTTGAAGTTAACGATATAATTATTACATGTATCCCTTCTCTTTCTTTCCTCCAAATCCTATCCTCCCAAACATACCACCTAGCTCTCTTACAAATTCATGGCTTCTTTTTCCCATAAACTCTTATTTCATGCATACCTGTGTATATATGTACATATATATTTCTAAATACAACAGGCTTGATCTGCAAAATATTATTGGATGCATATATTCTTACCAGACTCTCTCAAACTGGACAACCAATTGGTATGTTGTCCTCAGGAAGGCAATTTCTCCTGTTTTCAGCATATGTTAGTTACCTGTAGTACTTTATGTAGACTGAGGCCTCATGGAGTTTCCCTGACTACTTTGGCCTATTAATTTGCATTGTCTTAGTTCCGCTCATGTTTGAGCAGTCATGTTGTTAAGACGTAATGTGCAAAGCTGCTGACATTACTAGGAAATACAATCTCAAAGGAAAATCCTTGATCATTTGGCTCTTACCATCATTCTGCCCCCTCCTTTGTAATGTGCCTTCTAGCAAGGTCATTTAGTAAAAGGATCCTTGGTGACAGGGATTTACAACTCTGCATTTTGATTGATTATTGTTTTCTGTTCATTTGGAAGGTTGCATGACACCTCCTCCTAATATGAAAGCTAATATTCAGGGAGGACACAGTCAGGTCAGTTCCAGTGGACCAGACTCTGATAATGAAGTGCATCATATTTTCAGAAATAAGGACTTACCTTCCATCCCTGGAATGCAACAAGTACAATAGCAATAGGTGTATATATTGCAAGTCTGTTTGTTAGCACTGCCCAACAACTCAAATGAAGGCTTCTTGTATCTGGTAATTGGAGATTTGTTAGGTGATCTTTGGCTCTACGAGGGAGTATTGTCAGCTCTGGTGAGAAACCTTACTTAAAAACTACTTACATATAATTATATACAGAATTATATGTATTATAGTTTGGGGGATTCATACTGAAGGGACCCTCTCCAGCTTGAGTGTGGCAGTCATGACTCTCGAAGACCTTGGCCTTCTGTCCTGCTCCCTCTCCCATGCTGTAAACTATTAGGTTACATTCCTAAAGCTAGCCACCAAGCTCTATTCCCTTATTTGGTTGGCCACTTCCTCCTGCTTCCTCCCCCAGTGAGCAAAATCCCCCTTTGACTCACCTAATTAGCATGCCCAATTAAAATCACACACACTGCCTTCTAACACAGGGCTTCCTCTTGTGCCATTTTTCTATGTGCCACATCTGTCTCCTCTCTATTCAGAGGCAGTTCTTTGTCACTATAGGAAAAATACCCCTCCCCCTCTCCTTTGTTCCTTTCCCTTTTTCAACATCCTACCTCTCCTGCCTTTGCCTATTATTCTCAGCCCTCTGTCCTTCTGGGACAAATAAATCTCCTTTGTGCTGAGAACTTCATCTTGGGGGTCCTGACCAGATACTTTCCCATTCATATGCAGTATAGTACAATTATATATGGCATTTTCAGACATTCGTAGTGTTATTTTGCCCTCCTCCCTCCTGTATTTGCCTCCTCCCCTCGCCCCCAACAAGGACAGACTATTCCCACTTTTCCTTTCAAATCACTTGTACCCAGAAACTACCTTATCTATTGCTCTCTGACATCTTCCTATCCTGGCAAAGGTTCCCTTTTATTTTCTGTCTTCTGTAGTTATAAAAGCTGTCTATAAACTTCATATCTGAAGAGTAGGAGTGACGAGTTTCTTTTTTTTTAATTTTTTATTAGATAGAGCTATGAGTTTCTAATGAGAGAGAATATATGGTGTTTTGTCTTTATTGATCTGAGATAATTCACTCAATTTGATGTAGTCTAGTTCTATTAATATACTGGCAAAATTCTTGATTTCATATCTCTCTTTCTCTCTCTCTCTCTCTCTCTCTCTCTCTCTCTCTCTCTCTCTCTCTCTCTCTCTCTCTCTCTCTCGACAGGGTTTCTCTGTATAGCCCTGGCTGTCCTGAAACTCACTCTGTAGACCAGGCATGCCTCAAACACAGAAATCTGCCTGCCTCTGCTTCCCAAGTGTAAAGGCATGTGCCACCACTGCCTGACTCATTTTTCTTTAAAGCTAAATAGTATTCCATAGTTTGTATGCACCAAATTTTTTTCCTGTTATAATATTCTTTCATTATGAATGCAGGAAGCTAGTACTGGGATCTTGTTTTAGCTACCATTATTTACTTATTGCCTTTTTTGAGTCCAGCCATTATCCCCCTACCAGTCCACCCTAGCACAGTTCCTCATCCCATTCCTCCTCCCCCATGTCTTCCAGAGAATGTACCCACCTCACCCACCCACCCAGCCCCACCAGGCCTCCTCACTCCCTGTGGCCTCAAGTCTCTTGAGGGTTAGGCACATCTTCTCTCAATGATGTCAAATGAGGCAGTCCTCTGCTGTATATGTGTTAAGAGCCTCCAGCAGGCTAGTGTATACATCCTGGTTGGTGGCTCAAAGTCCATAAAGTCTCAGGGGTCCAGGTCAAAAACTCTGACCTGGAGTTTTCCATGTCTAAAAGAATTGCAAGAACAAAAAATGGAGAAGACACTGAGGGAAAGGAAGTTCAGTGACAGGCCCTACTTGAGATCCATCTCAAGGGAAGGCTCCAAGATCTGATACTATCACTGCTTCTATGGTGTGCTTACAGACAAGAGCTTACCATAGTTGTACTCTGAGAGGCCCAACAAGCAGCTGACTGAGACAAATGCAAATAATCGCACCCAACCAATGAACTGAAGTCAGAGAACCCTGTGGTTGAATCAAAGAAAGGCTGTCCCCTGAGCAGGTTCTGCCAGCACCTTACTCATACAGATACAGATGCTCTCAGCCAACCATCGAACTGAGCCCAGGGACCCCAGTGGAAGAGCTAGGGGAAGGACTGAAGGAGTTGAAGGGAATTGCAACCCCATAGGAAGAACATAATCCACTACCTGGACTACCCAGATCTCCCATGGACTAAACCACCAACCAAAGAGTATACATGGAGGGATCCATGGCTCCAGCTACATATGTAGCAGAGGATGGCCTTATCTAGCATCAATGAGAGGGGAGGTCCTTGGGCCTATGAAGACTTGACACCCCAGCATAGGGGGATGCTAGAGTGGTCAGGAATATTTAGTCACACTTGGGGTTTTAAAAAATAGGCTTTCCATCAGAAGAATCATTAAAACTAGAGATTGAAACCAGTTAAATATTAAACTATCAAGGGATTAACTCATTCAAACAAAAAGAAACCATGAATTAAGCCCCAGTGTGGGGAGGAGAAGGGATGAGTGTGAGGCACAATAATGTATTAGATAGGAAGTACTGGTTCATTTCAAGGAAACTGTGATACATTCGTTCCTAAAATGTCACATGCATTTGTGTCTCTATTTGCATTTTTGTGTGCATGTGTCTGTATGAGTGTGCCCATGTGTATTACTGTGTGTGTATTTGTGTGTCTACCTGTGTCTATGCCTGTGTCTGTGTGTGTGTAGAGTCTTCTTAAAGTATTTGTGTGCCTGTATGTATGTGCATCTGTCTCTGTGTGTAGGAATGTCCAAATGTATATATATGTATATAACCTATGTGTATGTGTCTAGGAATATAACTGTGTGTATGCCTCAGTGCATGCACCTATGTTTGTGTATTCACTTGTATACATGTGCATGCACACATGCATGGATGAAGAAGGAGAATCTATAAAATGGAATAAATTGGCAGACTAGGATAAATAAATTTATAAATAAATAAATAAATTTAAGACTAGGATCCTAGCACTGAGAAGGCAAATTGGAAATGGCTCTCACACATAAACAACAAGCTTTTTTTCTTTCATTGATACCTCCTGGCAACATGACACTTCAATAGAGTGTCACTGGGCACATCAGTCAAACTCTAGAGCTAGTAATTACCAACTCTAGAGTTAGTAATTGTACTAACCAAAATTAACACTATGGATTTTGTGGACCTTTTGTTTCACTTGGTTTAGTTTTGGCATTTTTTTTTGTCTTATTAGTCTTTTGCTTGTTTGCTATGATTTTCAGTTTTGTGTTTTGGAGGATTTTTCTTTTGAAAGAAAAAGAATATGAAATCGCTTGAGTTGGGACTTGGGAAGCAGCTGGGAGGAGCTGAAGGACAGAAGAAACATGGTCAAAATATATTGTATGAGGAAATACTTTAATAAAAATGTAAAGTACAAGGTCTAAACAGGAAATTCTAGCCTGTCAGCTATTTTACGCAGTGGATTAATGCAAAGTAGTGTAACTACAATTCAATGTGGAGCCTAAGACATCTGTGTGGAATTGCTGTTTGGCAGCATATCAGTACTCACATTGTTTGAATTTTCCCCTACCCTCGGGGATCAAATATCTATGCAGAAGAGGCAGAAGGACTATAACAGTCAGAGGTAATGAATGACTCCAGGGAAACAGAATCTCCCAGACTCCACAGAACTGGTGCTTGTATGGTTTCACAGAGACTGTTGGCAGCATGCTCAGGGCCCACATAGGTTCAAGTCAGAGGGAGTCTTAGAGTGATGGGAAGGCTAAATAGATATGGGATCCTCCACCTAACCAAGAAGCTATCTGCCATCAATATCTATTAACATAGGAACGCATAGTTTCAGAGGTACTGATACAAATGAAATAGTAAACATTCTACCTTACATGAAACACAATCAAAATGAATCACAAGAGCTGGCCAGATGGTTCAGTGGTGAGGTCCATGCTCTGCAAGCCCAGCAACTTGTCTTCTGTCCCTGGGAACCATTTGGTGAAATGTGAGACTGACTTGTGCAGTTTTCCTCGGTCTTACACAAGGATGGATGACATGCATATACCATGTACGTATGCACACAAAAAATTTAAAACCAATGTGCAGTGAGTTAAAACATGTAGAACATACAGAAGCATAAATTCTGTGTGTGTTCATGTGGGTTTTTGATGAGATCTTAGCATCAAACCAATCTATAATCCATGATTATAAAATGATGATTATAAAAATGAAGAATTAGAGTTTAGTAAAACATAGAGTGTTTTGTATAAAGTTCACTATAAAGAGATGAAACACACAAAATAAACAATCTCCCCTTTCTGGGTGATGACAGCTGGAGTCTGTGTGCAAGGCAGAGATTCCTCAGCCTAGAGCTGCAATTACATCATTCCATCTAAAGGATCTCTCTCTCTCTCTCTCTCTCTCTCTCTCTCTCTCTCTCTCTCTCTCTCTCTCTCTCCTCTCTCCCTCCCTCCCTCCCTCCCTCCCTCACCCCTCCCTCCCTCTCTAAGCAAAGCCTATTCCATCCTCTGGTGTTCACTGGGTAAAACAACAGCTCTTCATCTTTTCTGATACTACAAATATCTTAGACTTCTTGAATGTATACTAAGCATGTGACCCTCTAGTGGCTGGTACTTAAATTCACAGATTTTTGTATTTTCAGTGACAATGGATATTAGCACTCCAGCCTATGTAAGGAATTGTCCCTGTCTTAAAGAACTGCATGGACAAAAATCAAGAAGAGAATGAGGGAGAGGAGGTCCAGTGATCGCCCAAATTGGGATCCATCTCAAGTGGAGGCTCCAAGGCCTGACACTATTACTGATGCCATGGTGTGCTTACAGACAGTAGTCTGGCATGACTGTCCTCTGAGAGGCTCAACAGGCAGCCACAAGAGTCAGATGCAGATACTTAACTCAGTATAGTCACTGGCAGGCTAATAAAGTCTTCCTTCTGATGAATACCCCACAACATTTCAGACAAAAAAAAAACCCCATTAAGATAAACAGTGCTCAAACAATGAAATGTGAGGCCAAAATTCTACAAAAATAACACTTTATTTATTTTTAGAGCAGAGGATTGCTTTGTATCCCAGGCTGACCTTGAACTCATTGTCCTCCTGCCTCAGATTTTTATGTGATTGGATTATAGGTGTAAGCTACCACACTGAGCTCTACCTCTTTTTGAATTTAGTGACATCCCTTGCTATAACTCTAAGTTCCAAAACTGATTGAAATTTTTGAGATAGTGTTAGTTGGGATATCGTAAAAGTTTTTGTCTATAATCTGTCTTATAAAACACAAATTCAATTCATGTTCCTTTCATTTGATATAAATATTATTCAAAATTATGATTTTCATTTTCTACATTTGTACTTTTATTATTAAAAACTAGTTGAACATGTGTGATTTCTGAATGTGGAACAGCATGTAAGTGCCTTCACTCTATTGTTTCCTTCCCTCTCCTAGTTGATTATGATGGCTATTCTATTCTTAGATGGATTTTTTTTCATCATAGAGTTTTAACCTATAAATTATAATTTAACAATTGGGTTAAATTACTGAACAATATTTTAATTTATATGTATATATATGTGTGTGTGTGTGTGTGTGTATGAACATTATTTGCCACATACTCATTACACATTAGATCTACAAATTATTATATATTTCCACATTTATTTTCCTCCATGTAAAATATTTTAGGCAGCTACTATAAAGAATCAGAGACAGGGGCTGGAGAGATGGCTCAGTCATTAAAGTCTAGGCTCACAACCAAAAATTTAAGAATCAGAGACAGTTTTGTGTGTGTGTGTGTGTGTGTGATTGTCTAGTTTTTTTCCAATTTTATTACGTATTTTCTTCATTTACATTTCAAATGCTATCCCGAAAGTTCCCTATATCCCCCCCCCCCCGCCGCTCCCCTACCCAAGCACTCCCACTTCTTGGCCCTGGTGTTCCCCTGTACTAGGGCATATAAAGTTTGTAAGACCAGTGGGCCTCTCTTTCAGGTTTTTAAAACTCTTTTGAGTTTTCTGGTCTGAAACAAGAAGACATGCAGTGATCCATGTAACCACTAGAGGGCACACATGTAATTGATGAATAAGCAAAGGAATTAAAAGCCTCAAAAAGTCTGACTCATTATTATTACCATATAAAAACACTGCTCCCATGAATACAGACTGGAGATTTCATATGAGGAAATTTGTGACATATTGGGTCTGAAACCTGTCTCATTTTAAAAGGATTGAAATCACTCTCAATATATTTTTACTCCACCCTAAAACTGAGATGGAGAAAATTAAAAAAAAAAAAAAGTTAAAAAAATAAAAACACTTCCCTATGAGAAATTAATGACTCTATTTCGAAGTTACACACAGATATAAGAAAAACCACAAATCACAAATATGATTTGATTAGTAATGAATTTATTATACATTCAACTTCCTGACAGAAAAGAACTAGCTGCTTAGAGGGAATGACAGAGTCCCATTGAAGACACTACGGATAACAAATAAATAGCCTAGTTCCATGCTATAATGCCTCTTTTGAACTTGTTACATAGGGAGGCACCGTAGATACTTTCAAACATTACAAGTTATTGGCAATGTTATTGAAAACCTTCCTGACCTTGACAGTATGATCCTCTTGCTGAAGACACCACGTACTTGAGTCACAAAATGTGGAGAAGACAAGCTGGCACTGACCTGGATGCTTTATCCTTATTATATAGCTCTTAGGGTTGGGAGTTAATACACATGATATTGGAGAATAAACATAATCATCAATGTTATCCAGCTGTGAGCCCTGTGGGTTATAATAACTACAGACCTGGCAAGATGTTCCATTCGGTACAATAGCACTGCAAGCTCATGGGGTAAACCACCACTTTCTCACTGTATTTCACTCCAGACCTTCAAGATGGAAGCCATTCCTGGTACCATTATTGGGCCAGTAGGTAGTTCACAACTTTGTACTGTCTTTTCTTATGTCAACCTGACATGCAAACTAGTGTTCTCTGAAAGGAGAGAACCTCAACTGAAAGCATGCCTCTATGAGATCTGTTTGTAAGGCACTTTTTAAATGAGTGATTGGTGGTTGTAGGGAAGCCCATTGAAGGGTCAGAATTCTATGCTCAGAAGAATGATGGCAGCCTTGTTTACATGAGAAACCCTCTGTGTGGTGATAAGCAGTGGTACTTAAATACTTTTTGTAGAGTTCCAGAAATGACTTTATTAGTAAAGCACTTGCTTTGTAAGAATGAACACCTGAATTTACATACCAAGTACCTATTTAAAAGCTGCCCATTGTACAGGAAAGCCTCTCTCTAGAGAATATAAAGAATTTCCAATTTTGGAAAGTAATTAATTTACATAAAACAAATATTAAGAAAACTTCATCTTTTTTTTGAGATAAGCTCTCACTCTGCATATTTGTCTAGCCTGAAACTTGCTATATAATATGCTGGCCTCAAATTCACACATCCATGCCCATCTCTCCATCCCTAGTGCTGGTATTAAGTGTGTCTGGCTGGAAAAGAGAACTCAATTTTATTCAAGCCCCTGATTTTGATCGTCAATTTTTATCACAGTCAAAATATGGGGTGTTCCCTGAGTTTGGTGCAATAGTCTGAAGAACAAGAAGGCTTATCAGAAATACACATACTCTGAGAGAAATACTTAGGTAGGATGGGTGACAAGTCAGGCTTTGTTTCATGCAGTTGTCAAGGCAGCAGCTGTACACAGCTGACTTGTGCTACCCATCCCTTGATGCTTTGACATAAGACAGTATTTATTCCTGATAGAGATGCCAACTAGCAATGGGGTGGCTCCTTTTCACTAATGAACCACACATTTTATAATTTTAGAATAGCTATATTGTTTCATTGTACGTAGAGTTCACAATTCACATAGAAATTAACGAGATATTAAATAAGTTGTTTCTAAGTGTAACATTGTAGTATAAATCTGGAGAAGAGAAACTCAAAAATACTTAACAGAGTGAGGAGTCTCAATCTACTGACTAGGTGATGCTTGTCATGAAGCAGATTGCTTCTTAGGAAATTAGACAGGTTTTGATTTATATTGTTTGGAGCATGTTTGTCCCTTGTGAGAAGGTGGTGCAATACAAATACCACATCTAGGAATAAGCATGCTATAGTCTCTCATTTGCATCCTGATCATTTTTGGTCTTTATGTTAATCACCATGTACTGCACAAAATATCTTTTTTGATAAGGACTGAGAGATGAGCTAATCTGTGATAAGTCATTAAATGGTTGCTTTAATACTTTGATATATAGCTGAATAATAGTGGAGTATAAAGGTACAGATCTTAAACCCCAGCACTTGGCAGTTAGAAGGAAGATAATCCCCTAGGAGTTCAAGAACAGTCTCGGCTCAAAATAACCTATCATAAACACAGATAAAACAATGTCAACAAAAATCATACATTAACTTTTTTTAACCTAAATACAGCCATTAACTCTTTTTTTTATTTACCTAAATACAGCCATTTTGTGTAGCCCAGTCTGTCCTGGAATTTGTGATCTCTCCCAAATGACCATTTTGCCTCAGCTTCTAAGGTGTTTAGATTACCAGTATGAGTTATAAAACCTTATAAGAAGAATTTATGTTGGCTCCTGTTTCAGAAGAATATAGTATAATACAGCAAGAAAGACACGATGTTGGGACAGGTTTACCTCATGGCACCAACCAGGAAGCTGAGAAGGGGAGTGTCCCTCCTCTGTTATAGTTCTTTGGTTCTTTTTTACTTGGTCTGAGACTGAAGCCTATGATGTGATGCCATTCAATAAAGACCTTCCATCCTTATTAAACTCTGGGATTATCCTCAAAGACATGCCTACAAGTGTAAACCCTAAATAACTCAAAATCAGAATAACAGTTAAGATTACCTATCATACACATCTAGGCTAAATCTATAACTTGACTATTGTGAAAAGTACTACACCAAAAATGAGTTTGCAAGTAAAGAAATAGATACCACATCTTTATGTATCATGCTAGGAATCTCAGAACTTAGTATATTGCAATGGAAAGACAAAAGTTCAAGGTCAATAGCAACTACCAAGTGACTCAGATGAAAAACAAACAAACAAACCCAGCAACAACCACAAATGTCTACATTTCTTCCTGGTGACACATAGGAAGATTCTTGGGGGTAGAAGAGCCTGATTTTTTTCAACTAGTTACAAAAGTCTACCTATTTGTAACTCCAATAATCCCTGTAAAATAGCAACAAGCCTCTTATCTAGAAAATCATGATAAACCCCTGTAGACAGGGGGAGCTGCGAAAGTATGGGATTCACAGAGGAATAACACTGTGCATTGGGAATAGACTGAAACATGAAGGAAAGGAAATTAGCTTGAAGTTATTAAACTTGCCAGAGTTCAGGCTGATTTGAGGATTCCTGTGCTTGGCTTGAAATTCTCAAATTCAAATGAAGAAGCTTGCTGTTTCTCATGTTCAGACTCTAGACAGATGGATACCATAATAATGAGACTTAACAATTATTAGAAGTCAAATAGCAGAAATGAATTATGATGTATGGGCACATAGCTTCAGCCATACTAAGTGTATGAATTCCTACGTGATAAACACCTGCCTGCTTTCCAGCTAAAACTGAGTGTTTTGCTCTAATAAATTTCTAAATTATAGAAATTGTGGTTAATAAATATTATAACATCTGTTAATCTTTCATAATATCAAAAAGTAATCAAATTTGAAGGGACATAAATGCATCTGCTATGGCAACAGGATCATTTATTTATTTTCTCATTTCTATTACTTTTTTCAGAATATTGTACACAGTTTTGCTTATATTTGGCACACTACTCCCCACTCCTCTCATATGTACCTATCTCTATTCATCTTTTCCTCCCAATTTCTCCCAGATTTTCTCCACCTCTCCATTAACCCAAGTGTTCTCTCTCTCTCTCTCTCTCTCTCTCTCTCTCTCTCTCTCTCTCTCTCTCTCATGTGTGTGGTCTCTCTGTATCTGTCTCATCAAAAGTAACAAGAAAACAAAACACTCATACACATGAACCCATAAAAAATTAAATATACAAGCAAAATGCCAATAAGCCAAATTAATACCCCTAAACAAAGCAAGTTAAAATAAAATTGTACAAAAACACAACTGAGTTTGTTCTGTGTTGCTTAGCCAGATCTGAGCATGCTACCTGTCCTATAGTGTGGTGGAGAGATCTCCTTTTATAAATTGGAATGCCTTGAATCAGAAAAGCAATGTATAAGTTTTTAGGTAAGGCAGATTTGTTGAGAGCACAGTGGAAATTGTGGAAATTTTTCAACAGTAATTGCTGATTGAACAAGAGAGAAAGATGAGAACTCAAGGTAAAATATCTGTGATAGAAGCAGTATACATTTCCATCTTTTGTACTCACATGATGAGCCTGAATGAACAGCTGTATTAAAGCAAAATCATTTCTAAATTTGTAAACAAAATATTGTGTGTGTGTGTGTGCATGTGTGTGTGTTTTTTGACTTAGATACACTACACATCAAAGGACAGCCTCTAGTATCTGCCCTCAACGTCTAGCCTACTCCATTTGAGACAAGATTCTTTTCTTGTCTGCTGTTGTGTATGTCAGACTATGGTCTGACAGTTTCTTGGGAAGTCTCCTGTCTCTACCCCCCAATCTAATAATAGGAGACCTGTGACTAGAGGCAGGTGTCTATCATGCTAGGCCTTTGAATAACGTTTTATGAATGTGAACTCGGGTCCTCATACAGACATGAAGCAATGCCTTTATCTGCTGAGCCACAATCCCAAGCTTAAAAATGTCATATGATTTCAATATAATCCTAGAAAATTTTAAATAATATTGTAGCCACTTGCTTTTAAGATCAGCAAAGTCACATTCATTATAAAAAATCAATACACCAATTTGTCCATAGTATAATCAACATTGAGAATTTCATAAAAGTTTTTTTTGTGATTTGTATGAAATATATCAAGCATGTGGGTTGTGATAAAGACGTACTCAGGAGAAATCTGACACAGCTAGGAACATGGGTGTGAGCTTCTCAGAGACTTGCTGCTTGTGCTTTTCTACACATGTTAAATTAAGCTTTTTAAAAATTGTTGTCATGGTTAAATTGATATCTTCCCTACTTGCAAAATATTATAAAACTTCAGTTTGGAAAAAGACCAGCTAGCATGTAGCAAAGGTTTATTGCTAAAACAGTGATACAAGCAGACACATTTGTGATCAGAGTGTATAAAGGATTTAGAACATGTCAAACATGAATTCAATAGTTTTAAAAGACAAAAAATATGAAATAAAGTCACATACGAGTAAAAGAGAGACTCACAAAGAAAAGTGTAGAGTGTTTTCAGTTGCACTGGAAATAAAAAGAGTAGCATTTCCAAAGATATACACATTTATAAGGAAGATTGGAAAATTTTCACAATATATACAGTATGCTTGGGAGGCTTTCAACGATTATATTGTTATCTTCATGCAACTCCACTAAACTACACATTGAGGCTGGAAGGTCATGAGTTTGAGGATAGCAGGTTCTAAAACGCACTGGGATTGTGAGTGAAATTTTCTTTTTACAATAACAATAAAAAAAATGATGAAGCCTAAATTCCGTCTTACATTTTGGAAGAGGATCTGAGAAACTCTTTCAAACATACAAATTATGTTGGGGCCAAAGAGTTAAAGGATAGTATTTACTTGAAATTTTAATTTTGGGGCATAGTCTGCATGTCATCTTAAAAGAAGAAAATTCCTTTTGTAAATTCCATATTTCTTCCCTCATGTAAATATTTAGGTAGTTAATATGAAGCAACTGTGTTTTGTTCTGAAACGTGGGAGCATGCACTAATACATGTAACCACTAGAGGGCGCACATGTAAGTGATGGACTCGCAAAGAAATTAAAAGCGTTAAAAAGTCTGACGCATTTACTAAGATAAGAAAACAGTGCTCCCTTCAATCCAAAATGTAGGAATTACGTATGAGGAAATTTGTGAGGTACTGAGACTGAATATGTCTCATATTTTAGAAGAATCGCAATCACTATGAATATATTCTTAATTGAGTTTGAAATTGAGACAGAAAACTAGCAACATGCAAAACAAAAGCAAATACTCAAAATTAATGACACTATTTCAAAATTACACACAGGTATAAGAAACCTACAAATTAGAAATAAGATATGACTAACAATGAAGTTGCTATTTGTTCAAATTTCTGCTATAAAGAGATACTTATAGGACATCCCACCAATCAATATATATTCAGATTGTCTCACTATCTTAAACTACTGCAATGATGCCCTGTTCTATCCCACCAATCAATATATATATGGAGGAGTTCTGGTACTTTTTGGAAACAGGACTTCACTCTGTAGCCTATGGTTTTCTGAAACTCCCTGTTTAATTCAGACTCCATGCCATAATGATCCTACTACCCTATTGTTTGGAATGCAAAATAAGAATTACAGCCACAATCCTCCACACCTGGCTTCTGATTTTTCCTGATACACTCACTCAATTCAGGTAATCACAGAACACGATAGTAAACTTTGCTAGAAAGAACTATTTGAAGAACATTGCAATAAGTCAGAACTCAATGTAACAAAAGAAAACAAGAGCAGGCACAGAGTGATTTCTTACGGCACATAGTAGAATCATATAGCTTGATGAGACTTGGGAAAAGGTGAAAGTAATCTAAAATCCAGAATGAAATAGGGGTGGATGAAGAAGAGATGGCTTAATGATTAAGATAACTGGCTGCTCTCCCTGATGACCCAGGTAGGATCCCAGTAACCTGAATGGCTGATCCCAACCATCTGTCCCTCAAGTCCCAGGGGATTTGATGCCCTTTTCTGGCTTCCATGTTCATTGTAATTATATGGTGCACAGATACACATGCTGGGAAAACACCCATACACATATGGATAAATAAATGTATAAAAGGAGTAAACCCAATATTCCACATTATTTCTATAGAATTATGCATATTTAGAAAAACCCAGAAACTTGAATAGCTCAAAAATCCTAAGTAAATAATAGGTAGATGATGTCAGTCTACGTCTAACTAGTAAATAAGGATAATCTAAACTAAAAAACCTTAAAAAGAAAATCCTAGGACCATAGTCTTTCACAGTCAATTTTATTATATTATAAAGAAAAATGTATAGAACTATACTCATAAATCGATGTACATCAACAAAAGATTCACCGAATATCGAATGTGTCGTAAGAAAAAGTATATTTTAAGTTATACAAATACAGATGCAAATTTAATAGTTTTCTTTGTGGAGGAAATAAGTCAACATCCAATGAACTATATGTTCCCAAAAGTAAAATTCAAAAATGTGAAACATGAAAGGGGGATTAAAATTTAAATAAAAAAAACACAAAGAGAAAAGTGTCATACAGCCATGTGCAAAATGGCAAGATAGAACAGGGCATCATTGCAGTAGTTTAAGATAGTGAGACAATCTGAATACTTGAAGTCGTTACTGATTATGGTAACATAGAGAGAAATGCAAAAAATATAAATTCTCAGGGACTCTACATTTTGTTAAATTAATAGCTATTCATGGTGAAACTCTTAAGATATTAGTGAGTGAATGTCTTTTTATTACCATGTAGTTTTTTCATATTTACTGAAATTATGGGAACTGCATATTGGCTTGAGGTAAGTAACTATACAGATCATTCTAGAAAATCTGAGAGCTTCAGGAGACCTTATCTCAATATGCTTTGTCTACACACAGCAGCAAGGCACTGGAATTTCAGTCATGGTGCCCTTGCAGAATGCAAGATACATGGGCACCACAAACTCTATTTAATTGATATAAAAAGAAACAAAACCAAAGAGTCCCCAAAGAGTTGTGTGAGTTTTGAAGAGGCGACACCTGGGAGAAGCTGGGAAAGGAGGTGAATATAATCCAAAGGCCTTGAATTGAATTCTCAGAAAAATGCATAAAGACTTAAAAACAAAAGTATAAAAACCATATTTGTGGAAGGTTAGATTATGTAGTGTAAATTTATCTGTGAGGCAAAAAAAAATCTATTAACAGGAAAAAATTTCACAAATACATTGACTTGAAATCTAAAAAAAATGGGAATGTTCAGATATGAAATTTTAGTCACCTCTAGTGTTTGATATGTCCAGACTGTGCCTTTATACAAGCAAGTCTTCTCCAACCTCACTACTTTTTCTTTGTCAGAAACAGAAATAACATGTATGGTCAGATGGCTAGTTCAAGAGGGGAAAAGAAAAACAAAATCTAGAAACAGGAAAGAAAATAAAAGGTAAATAAAGACAATACCTAAATAATGTCTTGTGAATTTTTAATGTACTTGAGTGTGTGGTAAATAAAGTCCACAGACATATAATTGAAATAAAATCCAATAATTTAATCCAATTGTGAATGCATAATTTATCTTAAAATTTGTGATACCAATAATTCCATTTGAAAATAGAAGAGTGATCAAACTCCCCTGGAAAGAGAATGGAGCCAGTAGAGAGGTGTATGCAAGTCTGCCCTGGTGCACACAGACTACTGCCATATAGTCAAAAGCACACAGAGTCTTATTAGCATAAGCAACTAGTTTTTGTTTAATAAAAGTACAGATGTGGAAATAGAATTTATCTTTTAAAATAATAATATTGAATAAAAAGGTCATTGCTTGGATTTGTGCCACATAAGAAAGCTTATAGGCAAATCTTTTCCACTACATACCAGTTAACAATATTTTAAAGGCTTTCATTCTTATTGAAATTTAGAATTATATATGGGGATCTGAGTAAACTTAAAAATGTTTAAAGCTCAGAGTATTAGCCCAAACCAGTAATCCAACCATTTAAGAAGTGGAGACAGGAAGATAATGTGTTCAGCATCATCCTAGGTTAGACAATAGTACCCCCTACCCTCAACATAAATACATAAATACATAAGTAAATGTATTTTAAAGATCTTTTAATTTAATTTACCATTTTTTATTTTTTATTTTAGTAGCCTTTTGTTTAAAATATGAAGTATCCACAATAGAAGACAAGTAAGAAATGGGTTTAAGGCAATTGAAAGCCTTTATTATCTGTCCAGAAACTACAGTGGGTATTTGGGATCTCATTGTAACTACGAGCCTTTCTTGGGGTGGAATTTTAAGCACAAAAGCCATATTCTGAGTTGACATACCCCAGTTAATAGAAATAGTTAATCAAAACTGGAGTTAAAAGATCCAAGAGACAAGGTCATTCCACAATTATCACAGGAAATAGTCATATAGATGCTGGTCTTTTAAGCTAAAGTTTAATAATATTGTGATAATTTTATGACCCTCAAACTTATAAATGAAGCTTAATTTGATATGTGTAGAACAGCATAAGCAACTAGTCTCTGAGAAGCCCTTACATATGTCTCTAGATGGGCCTTATTTCTTCTGATCACTTCTTCATCCTAACACATATGCTTAAGTCTGCACTAAAATTTATTTCATAAAAATCACAAATAGCCTCCAAAAATCTAATGAAATTAATATTTACTATGCTATGGAAAATCATTGTATTGTTTTTTATAATGATGTGACTTTACTGATCTTAAAAGCAAGTGGGTACAGTATTATCTGAACCTTTTCTAGATACATGTTGAAATTAAAAGACATTTTAAAGTATGGGATCATGGCTCAGTGGATAAATACCTTACTTTCTATATGTATAAGGACCCAGGTTCAAGTTTACATAACAATGTTCAAAGGCCTAGCATGATAGAAACCTGTCTCTAGGCACAGGGCTCCTATTATTAGGTAGGGGTAGAGACAGGAGCCTTCCCCAGAAAAATGATAGGCCATAGACTGTAAAACCCAAGAACAGATAACAAAAGGATCTTGTCTCAAATGTAGTAGAAGTTGATGGCAGACACCATAGCTTAACCTTTGAAATATAATGTGATCTATGTCAGAACACACACACACACACACACACACACACACACACACACACACACATATACACGGACACAAAGGCACACAAGCACACACAGAAATACATAAAGAATTTTGATTGAAAAGTTTAGAAATGATTTTGTTTTTATTCAGCAGTTCACTCAGGGTCAGCAGACATAAATTCTACAAATTTCCTCCCATGAGCCCCCACTAATTTCCATTCTTATTCCAGCCACAACACCATGGCTGTCATGGAAAGAGAGAAAGAAATACCTTCTTGCATGCAGAAATGTGCTCATGTCTGATCTTTTGAACTAGAATTACATATGACTGGCTTTTAAATATTCAAGGGAAAATACATTAGTCTGTAGATATGAGATAACATTCATTCAAAAGTTAATATCCTGGAAATTTTCATTGACCCTACCAAAATATTGCTGCTGCATGAATCTAGTGGGAAATGGGGAATAAAAATGATAGAGTTTAATCAGATTATTTTCTCCATAGTAAAGTAGAAAATATACATCCCTGAAACATTGGCTCTAGGATGAATATTTTAAAAATCATTACATTTTAAAGTAAGCGTTTAATACTTTCAGTATACTTGTTAGCTAGACATTATTTAGATGATTTTTTTTTTTTACTATGTATTCCAGACTAGGGCTGTCCTAAAAATCATGGGAATACTCTCATTTCCACTGTGTAGCACTAGGATTATAGCTATGCACAACTGTTTCAGTAATTCACTCAGGGCCATCATATATAGATTCTACAAACAAAAGGAATTAATAGTCCTGTTGCTGATCAAACATCATAAAAATGTAAAATTAACACTTGTGACACAAGCAAGCATGCCTGTTAGCTACTGGAGGACATGAAACCATAGGCTTATGTAGACATTGAATCCCTGTCCCCAGCTGCCTGTCCAGTACTGCTAAAACAGTAGTTGGGAAGCACAGCAGTAGTGAAAGAACTTGCTTTGGGACTATTGTGTTCTTTTTAACTGTGGACATGTTGAACGTGTGGGGGAAGGCTTAGCAGCCCTGCGGCTTGAAAAGAAAGACCTAGCACCAGCTGCTTTTTCTATACAGCCCCACCGTCCAGTCTCCAGTCTCTGGGGCTATTTGTCAAGCTGTCTACATTTTCCCTCTCTTGTGCAGTGCCTTCAACCTCCACCTTTGCCCCTGTGAGTCTGTACCATGGTAACATGGTACTTTACACAGTCTGCTTTAGAACTGTGCTTCTCCTGGCTCTACTTGCATCCCCTATTGCTGGACATTGGGAGACCCTTCATTGAGGTCTCAAGCCCTAAGATCTCCTGGATTTTATTGAGAAAAAGGAAGTTCTTCTGCATCAAATAGCTGAAGAATCAATCAAAGGTATGTTTTCAAATATTGTGTCAATATATCATTGCTGAAAGTAAAATGAAAGAAGGGAGGGGGGATTCACAGAAGGGAAAGAAAATAATATGGTTTCGATGATTAGAGAGAATAGTCTGAGTCTTCTACATTGGACAATATATAAAATATATAAAATAGCTGTTTGTTTCTCTCAATGTACCCTAACCAGTATATGCAGTTATTGGTCTACTGTGGAATTTTTAAAGTTTAGTAGTAGGTGATGTTAATTCGTAATATAATATTACTGAATACCAGGTTCATAAGTATAGTCACTATGAGGTAGAGCACACAACTACACTGGGCAGGCAGCCAAACAGATAGAGATTCAAAATCACTTATCATCCAATCCTAGCAGCAAAGCCTTGAGAATATTAGAAACCATTTTTCTCATTTCTCAGTTTTTATAGTTTGAAGAGACACTCTGGTCAGAGTCAACACTTAAGTTAACTGTTTAATATAGTCAGTGTTAGTCTAAGGTGGTTGTCTGAATTATCACTATAATTTAAAATTAAAACTGAAGTCTTAAGCATCTTGAGCTACATTTCAATTTTTCAAAAGCCAAAGGAGGCTACTAAGCTTAAAAACAAACCTTTCATTTTTCACAGAAATTTTGGATACTGCATTAAAAAAAAGGGTCAGAGAAATTTATATGGAGTGCTCATAATAAATCACCATTGATCAAATAAGTTGAGATCTACAAATATTCAATATTCTTTCATTTATGAATGGTAGGTAGTTTGGTATGTAAGGCTAGGAATTATACTCTAAGCTTTTTTGTCTTTAAAAATCAGTCAGGGTGTTAAAACCAAAGAGAAAGCATATTCTAGACAGTTCAAATGTCTCTTTGAACTTTGTCAAAGCTATCATACAAATAAAAACATCATAATGACTATGTAAAGGAGAAATTGACAACCAAAAGTTCCTTAGTTCACAATGAAAATTGAAAGAATGATGATCAAACAAGTTTTCCTTTAAAAATATTGCATGTTGATCATGGAGCACCTATTATGTTTAAGTAAAATGAGTTTCAGTTGATTACAATGAAGTTCACAGAACGAAAAACCTTAATTGCCACAAATTCAATCCGCTTCAAATGTTTAAGTATCATTTATGCCTGTATCCATGAGACAAAAATTGTTCTTTCCTTATTGAATTTTTGGACATCAAACTTGATAAATATGCATACAAACCAGATGAGTTTTCTATATATAAATAGAATTTTTGCCTGTTAATGAACTAATTACTTTCTGCTTCTAACAAGTCTTATTCCTTTTCTTTTCTTTTGCTTTTTTTCCTCTATTGTACAAGTGGGCACTTTAAAGCAATATAAGCTTTTCAAACTTTGTGTTCATTTCAGAGTCCACATTTCAAAATACCTCATATCAAAATTTTCTTAATCACATGTACAACATACCTAATAGATCTTTATTTTTGTTTCTGATATTTTTACTAATCTATCTATCTATCTATCTATCTATCTATCTATCTATCTATCTATCTATCTATCTCTCTATGACCATTTAATGAAAGTTTCAAGTTTCATATTCAAATCTTTTCCCCACTCTCATCTGATAGTTCTTACTTAGGTCTTTTATAAATTAGTGGCACTAAAAACATCTCATTGTTTTGAGGTTTCTTATTACTTAATGTCAGTTCTTTTGAAGTATGTGATGCTGGAGATCTGAGCCTTTTATTATTTTCCTTCATAAGTTACACAAGAAAAAAATTTGCCTATTCTATTGTTCTGATTTCATGTTTACTTTTGCTTCATTCCCCCCTTTATCTATATTGTTTGATAATGTTCCTCTTATCTTGTTTTATTGTTGTTGGCTTTATTTAGTTGAGACTTATATTTTGAGTTGGATGATTATATCATATGCATTCAGAGTTTTTTAACTTTAGGTTGTGAGACTCCTTCCAATAAAATTATTATTCTGAGCATAATTTTATTTTTTAAAGTGGTAAATAAAATATTTGAAGCATTGCTAATTCAAATTAGTGGGTGAGGAAAGGATGAAAGCATGATTATTACTAAAAATAAAAACCCACATAAAACTACACTATAAAATTTAGTATGCCACTGTAGTAAGTACATGTAGCAATGTAGAACTACATGTAAAATTATTAGCCCAATAGTATATATCTGCAAAATGAAAAAAAAAAAAAAAAAAGAAAAAGAACTGGCTCAGTTCAGAAATGGAAATGAGACACTTTGGGGTGCAAAGAGGAGCTGGTATTATGAAAAGCTCTGTAGAGCAGAATGGGATGAAAAGGAAGGCAGGGAACAAAGGGTCTCCGAATCCAACCAACAGAGAAAAGTTAAAGCCTGGGTCATTCTCAGACCTTGCCTTATTAAGTCTTCATCAGGGTTGGGCAAAGTCCAGGCTTCTACATTGTTGGGGATCCGGGAGAATGTAACAAAGGCAGGAAAGTGAAAGGCTCTGCGTAGCCTCGGGGCAGGGGATTCCCTCCTAATTAAAGTGCACGCAAATTAACCCTTGAAGGGAAAAAAGTCCCAAAGAATCCTGTCAGATCTACAAGCGTCAAAGGAGAAACGCTTTGGCAGGGTCACTGTTCGATCTTAAGAATTAGTCGCCTTTAAAGAAACGACAGAAGAAACTGAAAAATAATTTTTAATGTTTGTGAGTTAAATGTTTTTATGTTCAAGCAGCAGATGTGTAAAGGCAATTAGTGTAGCGTTTTTCTTAACACACACACAAAAATAAACTGCAATGTATACAACCGAAACCCAGAGAGTTAAAAACATCAACCTTGAGGGGAAACAATGTGGAAACGGGGATTGGGGGGTTAAGAGTCGCACTTAGAGAGCCGGCAGAAGCCCATCCCAGTGTCTCAAGCAGATACAGGCACGCGAAAAACATGGCGGAAGCAACTTCCGGTGAAGCCCTAGGAATGGTGTTACAACCGGAAGTGTCCGCCTGCCTGTAAACAGGTAGGAACTAAAGTTTCCAGGGAACGGGGAGCAGGTAGGAAGACAAAAATCGATGCACTTCGCTCCGAGAAGAAGCTGGTCGAGCCATCTCCAGCTCCGCAATTCAAGCACAAAAAAGATACAATATTCGGGTTTTTGGACAGTGTTAGAGGCACGCTATAAGATGGAAGAGTCTACAGCTCCCATTGAGGCCCACGCGGCCGCGGGCGCCGAGGCAGGTGCTGAAGGGGGGGAGGGTGTGTCTGTCCCCCCCACTCCTCAGTTTGAGGCTGCTGGAGCTTCTGCGGGAGTCAGCTCGGCCCCTCTGCAGCAGGCATCGGGTCTGGCACCGCTCCTGGTGGCTCCAGGCCCAGCGACCCGGCGTGCGGCGAGTTTGAGGCCAGCGCCAGCCGAAGGGGGCGGGGCCCGGCCTGGTCCGGAGCGCAACAGTGGCAGCTGGACGAAGCAAATCCTCTGCAGGTATTATCTGCATGGGCAGTGCAAGGAGGGCGATAACTGTCGCTACTCTCACGACCTTTCTGGGCGGCGGAGACCAAGGGGGGGGCAAGATGCTCAGCCTCGGGCCTCTGCAGACAGAGGACCCAAGATGGCCACTCGCTGGGAGCCCCCGACTCAGGAAGTGGCGGAAGCCCCCCCTGCTGCATCCTCAAGCTCCTTGCCTCTGATTGGCTCGGCTGCTGAAAGGGGCTTCACTGAAGCTGAGATTGACAATGCAGGCATTCGCTCAGCTGCTGAAAGGGGCTTCTCTGAAGCCGAGATTGACAATGCAAGCCTTGCAGCAGGTGCTGCGGCGGGAGCGGGTGCAGAAGGCTGGGAGGGGGCAATTGAATTTGTTCCTGGACAGCCTTACCGAGGTCGCATGGTCCCCCCGCATGGTCCCGAGGCTCCTCTGCAGAGCCCGGCAATTGAGAGAGAGCATATGGCTATGGGCATGGGGATGCCGATGCCGATGCCAGTGCCAGTGCCAATGCCAATGCCAATGCCAGTGCCAATGCCGCTGCCGCTTTGCCGCTATGCTGCCCGGGGACAATGCCTCCGAGGGGACAGGTGTGCATACCCCCATGGAGAAATATGCGACATGTGCGGGCTGCAAGCCTTGCACCCTTGGGATGCAGCTCAGCAGGAAGCTCATAGAAGGGCCTGCGTTGAAGCACATGAGAGAGATATGGAACTCTCTTTTGCTGTGCAGCGCAGCATGGACAAAGTGTGTGGCATCTGCATGGAGGTTGTCTATGAGAAAGCTGACCCCAGCGACCGCCGCTTTGGCATTCTTTTCAGCTGCAACCACACCTACTGTCTTAGGTGTATCCGCAGGTGGAGAAGTGCCACACAGTTTGAGAACAGGATCAGTAAGTCCTGCCCACAGTGCAGGGTCTCCTCTGGCTTTGTCATTCCTAGTGAGTTTTGGGTGGAGGAGGAAGAGGAGAAGGAGAAACTTGTTCAGCAGTATAAGGAGGGGATGAGCCAGAAAGCGTGCAGGTATTTTGCTGGAGGCCTAGGTCACTGCCCATTTGGAGAATTCTGTTTTTACAAGCATGAATACCCCGAGGGCTGGAGAGATCAGCCTCCTAGACCAGATGGTGGTGGATCATCAAGCGCATACTGGCATCAAGTTTTGGAGCCTGTGCAGTTGCGAGAGGGAAACGTGCTGTTTAAAAGCCGTAAAAAGGAGCATTCCGTGCTTCGCCTGGCCAATCAGTTGCTTAAGAAGTTGCTTTGCCTGAGAGGCAGTTTTCCCTTCTCTGATGACCGTTGGCTCTTGCTTCAGTACCAGCTGGAAGAATATTTCAGTTTGAATCCGTAGTATCACGCTGTGGCATGTGGTCTGGTCTGCTAAAGCTCTGTTGTCTGCTGTTGCTTATTCCCCTTTATTGACTGACAAACCCTATCGCTTTCAAAGGCTACTGAGGCAATCTTTATGCAGTATTGCTGTTTTCTCCTCTATTTCCTATTTCTTCTTGCAAGATTGTGATGTTTCTCTGTGTTACAAAATAACAAGAAATCTTATAAGTATTGTTTGGTGGAATTAATATTTCTGTCAACTGATGACTTGTGATGTCTTTTTTCCAACAGGATTCAATCACTTCTAGTCTAGTGTTTACAGTTTCTCATTGTGAAGTCCCTTAAGAGTAAATGTGACAAGGTGACAAAAGTCTTTAACTGAATTATGAGCTTTTTGCTATATAGCCTTAAAAAAAAATGGACCCTTACAGGGCCTTGCAGCTGCTGTCTGTGTTTGTTTACATGTTTGTTTCTTCCCTTCTCTTTCAAGTGCACTTGTTAACTTGTGGTTACTTTGTGGTTCTGTTTTACTTGACCAAAATGAGGTGCATATGTTTACATGTTTTTATCCTGTTTGGCTTGATGTGAAATTATTTATATTTGGAAATATATATTTAAGAATGATATATATGCGTATATGTATACAAAGATGTATTTGAAAAAAAACTGGAAATAAATATACACCATAATATATATGTTTGAAGTAATGAAATAAATGCAGAACTGAAAGCCCAGTGTTAAAGTCCAAGTGTGTGGGCTGTATGTGAATTGTGTGGATAATCTGCCCCTGCACTGATGTCAGTGATTAGCATCTAATAAAAATGACTGCTAAGTGTGGATCTGACTCTTTTTAATGGATTTACAAAGCATGACTTTGAAAATACCTACAATACCATTAACAGCTTTTCTGGTGTTATAATAATGAAACGGTACCTCACATGATGTTACCATCTCATTTTTCTTGACAGTGACAATTCCTGAACTTAAACATACAGTTGTTTGTTTTTAATATCTCAAATATCTGGTTATTGTATACTTTATAAAAGAACTTTTCAAAGAACTTTTGAAAAAAGGTTTTCAATATAATAATTGTACAATAATGAAAGAAAATGGTAATAACTATTAAAATCAGAATATAAGAATGGAAATAAAGTGAGGCATAGGACTTTTAAAATCTTAAACATAATCATTTTGGAAACTTCTAATACAAATAAGCCCTAATTTGATGTAAAAGCCATTTACTTATCAAGGGATACTTAAAATGAAAATACATTCTACCTAAAATGCACAATTAAAATACAAAATCAGGAGTTTGAGGAGAGTAACTGTACAGTGACTGCACTGTAAGTATGATAGTTCAATTTTCTACTAAACATTCCTGGAGAAGAGAAGTGTAAAATCATTAAATTTAACTTGATCTGGAATATATAACTTCATATTGTCTATCCATTTACTTTGACACAAGCAAATGAATATAGAAATAGCACAGTTCAAGTGTGTAGTAGAGAGTATTACCACATCTTTTAGTAAATGAATAGAAAAACTTTTGTTCCACTGAACAGTGCAGATTTAAACCCCAGAATTTTATAGAACACAATGTGTTTTTCTTGATTGAAATTGCCAAAAAAAAAAAAATGCTATGTGTCTGAAACAAAGCCAACATAATTGCACAATTTATATTTAGTTACAAAACATACATTGAAGTACTGGTTTGTCAGAACTACCTTGCATGGTACTTATAATTTTCCACGTGTAATGAAATAAATGAGGTAGAAAAGGTACTGACCACAGGAATGAGGTACAATTAGTACATTTACAGAGCGCTTGAGATTAGATTATTCTACTGCCTCTTCCCTACATATTAAAGCTAAGAAAAGGCAAATGGTTTTAGTATGCAACTTTTTAGCATGGATGCTCACCCAGATGCAGCAGGGCATAAACAAGGTTCCAGAAAATGGGGTGTTTTGGAGCTTTTATCTATGAGTTGCCAGGCTCAGTGTTTTGTAGTCCATTGTTCACAGTGGGATATGCCATAGTGCTTCGTCCTTGATTCCAAATAATGGATCAGTCAGGAGGCCGTGGACAGTTGACTATTTTCCCATGGGGTGGAAGTTGGGGGTGGGTCAGATAAGCCAACCAAAGAATGAGACCAGATGGGGCAATTTTAAGGACTGCTGACAGGCATCAAAGGAGTTTTCATAGTGACTAAATAGGGTGGGGTTTTGTTGTGGGCCTTAATCTCTGGAAACTCCTAGTGTACACTACAGAACCTCATGAAATGACACTTTTATTCAATAAGTATATTAAAATAGGAACTCAGATTTTATGAATTATAATGGTTTTAAAGCTAGTAGAAAAATGGCATGGAAGCAGATTACAGGATAATAGAGTCCTGATTTACTTCCTTACCAGGCATGCCACCTAGGTGAGTCCTTATATTCTTTACCTTAGTTTATGCATAGGAGAAGTGGGTATAGTGTTAACTGTTTACTAGGATAATTGTGCAGACCAAATGTAGTGTTGATAAAAGACTTGAAATATGATTGAAAGGGCTTACGTACAAGTGGAATCTGCATGTTTCTCAACACAAGCAGTTACCACATAAAATGTATATTCTGCCCGTTTTTTATGAATCTTTGGAACTCAAAAGTAAAATTTATTTTGGGATTATTTATGTAGAATATAGGTGTAGTTCTTAGTACCCTTTTACATCAGTAATTTTAACAGAGTTATTTTTTCCAGCAGAAACCATAGATAAAACTAGACATGTTCTATACAGCTTCGTAAGAATCCCAAACAGTGAAAGAATGATTTCTTGTAGCAGACACATAATGGAGTAATAACAAGATACTATTTAAAACTAAAAATTCCTAACCACCCATCCGTTCATTAAGAAATGGGTTAAAAACAGAGGATACTCCCACTAAAACCAAGTAGATTTTTCTCTGCTGCTTTCTAAGAAGGCTGCAGGTTCAGGCCTGCTGTAATCATGAACAAAGAACCCCTTGGCACACAAAGGTTTGCTTTGTGAAGGCTTCAGAACAGGCAGCCCCCACCTCAAAAGAGCTTGCAGGCTCCATAAAAGAACTGTTGAGCTGCAACATAAAGAACCTTATGAAACACATTTAATTTCCTATGCTTTCCAATTGTAAATTTGGTAGATGTATATGGATAAACATGGTAGTGGAAATTTACTTAGTTAACATTCAGAAAAGATACAGAAACCACTGTTTCTCACAGGTCATATCACTGATTCCATGTACAAAATATCATGGACACAAAGAGAAATGTAACCACTTCTCAGTCAGTGCCTTCATTCATTTCTCTTTTCACCTTTGTATATCTTAGCACTGAGATTTCTGCTAACACAGCTCACTCCAAATTTCAACTGGATGGCATTGGAATATAAGTGAGAAAGGGTGTTTTAGGGAAATAAGCAAGTACTAGTGGCAAGAAACAATTACCATGTTAAAACTTTTGCATATGTAAATACATGCAGCATTGATGAAATGCTGACCAAAAATAATTTCCCATCTAATGGGATAACAGTGAAATGGTCACTTTAATTCAGATTTAAGTTTAGTAGAACTTGTTTCCATATGAATATCAATGGATATTGGTACAAAACTGAATGAGATAATAGCATATTTGAATTGAAAGGCAGGATTGGGCTGCGTTCTAGAAAAATAAAAATGATAAAATAAGGATATTTTCTTCTATCAAAAGAGACAACAAATATCTTCCTGTATCTAAAGATTCTTAATCAGTTTGGTAATATAAAGTACATGTAATATAGATAGGTGATATATGTAAATATATGTGTGCATCTCTCCTTTGTCTTCTGAGTTTTGTTAAGTGGGCTAAGTAAGAAAAATGAGTAGATGAAAGCAGTAATAAAATGAGAGAAAAATAAGGGATTAAATACACAGGTTACATCAAAGCATTTTATAAAATATATACACTCATCTTTATCGGTAAAACGAACAAAAAGAAACAACACAACATAGCATACAGTGGAAGACTTTGCAACATTTTATTACATGTATGCTAAGGATGCATTGTTTAACCAGAAGACAACTGAAAAGTGACCTCTCTGGTCTAATAAAATCAAGGAAATAGTTTACCAGTATTTTTCTTAGAATTCATAGGTTCTTCATAAAACCTTTAAATAATACATTGTTTTGTATCAGTAATAACAGTTAATGATAATAATGAATGCTCAATTTTATGAACTGTTTTATAAAAAATAGTACAACCAGAATAAAATATTTCAAATTGTTTTATCATTTTAATATGTTGCTAGTAATCATAGTCAGCTGTTTTGATTTTGACCAGGCAAAAAAGTAGTTCTCTCTCTGTTGTCAAAGCATTATTTTGATGGGTAAATCTGTGCAAATGCATAAAAGAACAAAACAAAATAAGCCCAAGTGTGACATCTTCCAGAGAGTATGCAGCTGTCTCTCTTAGAGGGTAGACTCTGTTCAAAATTCAGAATATCTAGAAAATCATTTTAAAAGCCAAGAAAATCACTAATGTAAATCAAAATAACAAAATTTCTATTATAAATGAAAAAGTAAGAATACAGCAAAAGACTCATTTTTATTGTAGCAAGGTGCAGAAAAAAATAGCAATATGTAAATATGAAAACAGAAGCACTTTTCAAGAAGTCCTAAAGAGTGCTTAAGACATGAAGCTGTATTCCTAGTAAAGTTCAGATAGGTCATTATTAATTTTTAAGAAAAGAAAGAAACTTTGGGAAATCTGTATGCTGTAGAAAATACAATAAGTAAACGCTGAACAGTTTATAATGTAAAAGCCTGGTTTAGTGGCAAATTAATCCTAGCATTCTGAGGTTAAAGGCAGCAAGGTCATGAGTTTGAAACCAGCCTTTGTTTTATAGCAAGATTCTATCTCAACAACATCAAAACAGCCCTGGATGGTGGGGTGCAACTCTGAACGTGAGCCAAAGCATGGCTTGAGAGCATGGGGGAATGAGTCAGTGAATGAACCCTGATGCATCATAAGACGTTGTGCCAGGTACTCCCAGCATGAAGAGGCACACAATAGTATTCAAATTCATGTACAGTAGTAGTCTTAATTCAGAAACTGAGGTTCGACTTCTTTAAATGTGTCTGCTTACTTCTACTTTAAAAAAATACTCTCAACAAATGGGTGACAAGTGATGACTGGCTCTCTGAGAAATAGAGGCAAGTTTTACACATGCAAGACTAATTTTGGAAAGTTCCCGAGAGAAAAGAGAGCTCAGGTAGAGTTTCTCAAAAGTAGACATATCTACATTCAGTTGTTACCTGGGAGCAGTTCATGGAAGCATGGCTTCCACACATATATACTAGTCTTACTTCAGTTCAAGATGTGTTATCTGGTATTCCATGCATATTCTAATGATTCAGTCATGAATTCAAAAACTTACTCATACAAGTGGGAATTTCATTGGCTATAGTTCTCAAGGGACTGGATCTGCAATAAAAGTTTCATCTTAAGAAGTTGGCCTACATGATTCTGCAGGCTGAGAAGCCTTGTGGAGTGCTTTCAGAAAATTTAGAGCCTCTGGAAAGGCAGCATAAATTGTACACACAGAAGATTGGGTACATAGCATCAATAAAGGGAAGGGAGAGGCAAAAGAACATAGATCACCCCTTAGGGTGGCACTTCTTTTTTGTTTATACCCCTGGCATTTTATAATGCCTACTCCCCTCTTGAAGACAGGTTATTTCTCTTGGCTGATAATCTATTATTCTTATTCAGAAACCTTTATGACCACATCTAGTAAGACACACAACATGTAACCAGATAAATCAATTCCCAAATCAAATTGACACCTAAAATGAACTGTCTTATAAGTTTATACTGTACTGACTTTCCACCAGGGTACTTATTTCCATATGGAGACACTGACAGAGTGTATATCCATCTTATGTAATGAAGCTACCCTGCAAGAAAATAGCAATGCACTAGTCCTTCCATAGAAGAGAAAATAAACTTCTTTCCTCATCCCCTTGATGCTAGAGAGTTAGCCAGCTTTGGGGACATATATCTGTGCATCTTGGGTTGTTTGATAGTGTGGTGAGAAGTTGAATGGCATAGCCCATTCACAGTAGTTTTACCCCAACATCACCGATGCTGTCTGGTCCATGATTTGTTTCATGTCACCTGCATAACCTTTAGACACTTGCTACCTGGCTTCTATTTATGGCTCGTGGATGGATGACGACCCCGATACTGAACTGCTTGGCACTATGTCCTCTGATGCCCGATGAACCAGACAGCTTTTTCTCTGAGTTTTACACTAAGCATATGATTTCTTCTGAGTTAAGCAGCCTAGACTTATGGGAAACACCTCCATAACACACTGGACCCAATTAAAATCTTTCACTCACAAGCCACTCCTCTTTTACCTTGGTTTTTACCTGCTGTTTGTTGAGAACAAATTTGAAAGAACAGACACCACCACCACCAATCTCAACACACACGTGGCACACTGCCCATTTTTCTCTTCTGTGGGTAATAAAGCTAACTTTGACAATCTTCATCTGAGGATCTCTCACGGTATTCCCCCTCACTACCCGGATGTAAATAATCCATGTAAGAAGCCACACTTGTATCACTTACATGATGCACTCACAGTTGTGAAAGGCACCCTGGTATTACTTTTAGTTGCTCTAAGCTAGATTGCTAATCCAAGTGGCTAAGGTACTTGGTTACTAAGACACAGTGCTCACTTGGTGAGTACTCTGATCTGTTCGAAATGGACCAGGGTGCTGTGTACTGTTGGGTTCTCCAAACTCTTAAGGGGAGAAAAAAATGATTAGTTTCTGGAAATCAGAATCATCCTGAGTTGATTAGCTATAAAGTCACAAGTCATCCCCAAGAGCTGGCAATTCATAACTGATGACAAGTTTGAGGCTGCTAGGCAAGATACTTGGTAAACACAGGGGCATTCCTGTGGGGGAGCTAACAGACATAGCGCAATTTGCTGTGTCTAGAATATAGCTCAGTCAGTGAAATACTTACCAAGCAAGAATAAACACCAGAGTCTTCATTGGTACTTGCCTCTAATCCTAGTGCTTGAAGAAGTGTTGATGAACATCCCATTAGCGTGTTTGTCTGCTTGTCTTTCTGAACTGTGAGCTTCAGGTTTACTGAGCCCTTGTCTCAAAATTTGGTGGTGAGTAACAGAGGAAGATGCTCAATATTTTCTTGTGGCATTATCTGTGCATGCACACAAAACCACGATCCATTTTAGATGTCTACACAGTTTTCTTGGATTATTGAATCTGCTGCATATTTGAGGTTCTTACTCTTTCTTAACGATGCAGCTTGAGGTTGTTCTCCTGCACTGTGTATGCTATCGCACCACTCTCTTAATCATCTCTGGGCAGCATGTGCTCCTTATTTTTTTTTAAATTATTTATTTATGTGTAACTCCATTAGGGAAAAGATTAAAATCTTACTATTTTCTACAAGATAACTAGACCTGGAAATCAATTTTGCATTAACAATTACACACATGATAACAAGAACTGCATGATTTCACTCCTATGGAATTTAACAAAGCTGAGTTTATAGAAGTCAGAGATGAATAACAGTGACCAAAGGTCATGGAGTGTACAGAAGATGGATAAATGGGGAGACTATTTTAATGTTCATCAGGGCAGAGGCATAAAAGAATCTATCTACACAGTAAGAGTAATAGTAAGAGTAATATATTTTTCAGTAGGATACTTAAAATAATTAGAAAAGAGAATTGCAGTGTTCTCATTACAATAAAATTATAAACATTTGAAAATATAAATAGTCTCAATATTCTGAGTTGATCATTATACAATGTACAACTGTGCTAATGTCTATACCATAAATTCTATTAGAGGGTGAGAAAGTGCCAGAGAAAGACACAATTTTGGCTTCCCCAAACCCAGCTGCCCACTCTAAAATACACACAAAAACTCACACACAAAGGTGTACACTTACCCACAGCCACAAATGTCCATACTCACTATTATAAATTCACAAGTACACACATAGAGAAATAATATACAGAGTCACAGTAATACAGAAATACAATTAGACATATTCAAACAATTTAACATATAAACCTAATACACAGGTTTTATTGATGCATATACATGTACTAGTATGCCTTCCTACACAAACATGTGCAACCCAAATGCATATATACTAATACAAAACATACATTTAAGAATGCAGAAAGATGAATTTGCAGGATCTTATATTGATATGTAATTAAAAACATTGAGTTCAAGCACCAGGGTAGCTGTGGGGTTAGATGAAACATCATAGACCCAAACATACACAAATTCATAGTCACCTTTTCAAAGTGTCCCATAGTTATATACTCACACACAAATACACTGACATATTGTACATAAAAAACAAGTTTTCACACATAGACATTCACTTCTCACACATTTGCACATGTGTGCACACAAAATTAGGGTCATGCCCCTCACTCAAGAAAGCATGCTAAAAAAATAAAAATGAAATACAAATACACACTGAAAAGCACACATGAACATTTCACACAAAAACACATACCATGCATACCCAACGCATAGCATACAGAATCTCTAGTTAATGTGCATTCATGAAAACACAAGTAGAGAGTAACATTTTTCATTTCACACACATCTTTCCACGTGCTCTGTATGTTTCCAGAGTTCTCTGTACCACCTGGTGTTTGTGTTTGCTTGATCTGAAATCATTTCTTCAGGACTGTTTTCCTACTTCTGTTCAGCTAAATGAATGGTTTTATGCCATCATTTCGATCTGTATCCAATATTTGAGTATCTTTTCCTTGATTATTTATTGTGGTTCCATTCTAGTGCCTCTGCTGTTTTCTGGGTCCCCCACTATTTATCTGTTGTGAACCCTTCACCCCACAACTTGCATGTTCCATGACTGCCTCCTCATGTTCTCACTGTTGTTTATCTTATCATGACGGACATGTCATCACTGTCCCTAGTGCAGTTTCTACTCTTTTTATGCAAATAGTTTTTCTTCATTCTCCCCTGGAACAAATCCTATAACCATATATACAAATGCATTGTGGGTCTCATCAAATTTATTTCAGAATCAAGCAACAAGTATGTACATCATAAGGTGACAATATTCTTTAACTCTCTTATACAGATGTCACAAACTGAGCACATAGTCATCTTTCCACTCTGCTTTTTCTAGTGACAAACCTCCAAGCTGCAAAACAGCTTTAGCATCTTTAATGTGCATCCCTCTCATGTATTGAATTGAAAGAAATGATCAACTTCTGACTCCATGAATTCTTCAGATCTACTGCTGTAATCCTGCTCTTTGCCATAACCTATCTTAAATCAGTCTTTACCCTCATTACATGAGGCATCTCAGTTTCCATCTGGGTTTCCGCCTAAACAGTTCGCCCTTTTTAGGTTGCTCTTTCTAACTTTATGGGAGGTACTTGTTCTTCCTCCTCCAAGTCTGTAATTGATTTCACATTGGACACAGAAAGGTGGAGCAGCTGCACAGGATTCCAGATGGAAGATTAATCAATCAGTCAATGGTCATGTGTGCCCTGCAGGGTCCGATGTGTGTGCACAGCTGAGCAGCAAGTGAGAGCCTTGATAGTGAGGCTGGTGATTCCTCACCAATAAAAATAGTATAACTGCATTCATGTTCCTTAAACATTGATGTACATGCATCACATGCATACATGCAGTGTCTGAAGAGGACAAATGAAGATTACTTGGAACTGGAGTTACAGACAGTTGCAAGCCACCATGTGTGTATGGGAACCAAATTCCAGCACCCAGTGCTTTTAACTGCTGAGCCCACTCCTTGCATATTTTATTTAAATCAACCATTTGTGATAACACCTGTAACTCCATTTCTGAATTTTGTGTCATCTACGCAAAGCATTGTAGAATTTTGAGACAGTTGCCATGATTTTCATGTTGATCTGCAAAATCGCATAAACACCTACTCACTTTACCCAGGAGACCTTCTTTTGCAAGAGGGTATGTTACCCCATAATTACAATTTGCTGTGACCCCATACAATGGGAATCTTCCGAAACTCTGTCTGGCATTGTACAACCCACCATCTGCTGCTGCAGCTGCTTCTTGTAGAATGGGTAATCCTGTCCAACAGGATTTTTTTTTTTTTGGTCATTTCTTACGGTTTTACATTTAGCTTTGGCTAAATTTATATTGATTTGACAGTCCAGGAGACTGAGCACAGAGTTTTCCTAAGTGTCTGCTTTGTCTTCCAGAAAACAAAAACATAAAAAAAAAAAAAAACCCACCACCACCACCGCCACCACCAAAACCCCTTGTCACCACATAGGATAAAGTAAATGGGTTCCTTTGTGAGCAAGGTCGTGTTTCCCTGTAGGAATCTGACCCCATAACAAAACCATCAGTGACAACCCAGCTCTAATCCTTGGAGTTGCATATTCTCCCCCTCGGAGCTCTCCACCACTGTCTTTTCCTTTTAAGACACATAAATTAGTTTAGTTTTGTTTTTTTTTTATTGTCACATGTAAAAGTTCTATGTCAGAAGAAATTGGACTGTATATTATGAATAACTGACACGGTTATAATGAAAATGCGTCTTATAAGACATGGTTTAGTCTATGAGAATGTATGCTCAAAAAGGAGGACTTTTATCCCTACCACCATGCCTTTCTTTCCTTTCCTCTGAAGCTTATTAATACTCTCTGGAGGAAGAGGAGCAGAAAGTGTTTGTTTCTGAGGTGTTGGCAGCAGCAAGCATTCACTTCTATAACATTGTATAAATAAGAAAAACGTTTTAATGTAACATTAAATGTAACAGGCAGAATGAGAAACAATTCTTTTTGTTTTGATAAAACAAGGTTTTGTAGACTTTAAAACACTAGGCATTTTCAATATATGCAGAATTATTCAGATCCAATTTTTACGTCAGTTAAAACAAAAACGTACTCTTTGCACATCACACCGTAAAACCCTACGATGTAAAACGAATTAAAGTGCTCTCATATAATGCTAAAGTTTCAAAAAAAATCTGAGCCGAATCACAGAGCAGCTTTCTATAATTAAGACTCTCTGATGACCTTACATTTATTAGTCCTGTCATGCATCACACGGAAGTCTAGTTTTAACTGCGCTTACATTTTGTTGTTTTATTTAACCTCAATAAAAACAACAACAACAAACAGAAATGTTCATTTCCTGACCGTTGGAATTAAGAGAAAGGGAAAAAAAGTAAGTGCGGAGCGTGCAGAAAATTAGTTTTTCTTTCTCAGAATGACAACTAAAGACGTTCCTAGATTTGCTGAATCTTTGTGTTTGTTTTCCTGTTTCATTCCTCTGGAATTCTCCAACTTTTACTCTCAGGGACCCTCTCCTGTTCCTCTCCGCTGAGACTGTCGCGCGCATGCGCACGCTGTGTCCTCGAGTGGAGGGCGCAGGCGCGAGATTTGGGGGCGCTGCGGTGGCATCTCAGAAGGTTTTTAGTCACAGAGCCCGGATTCCGCTGCCCAACCGCTGGTCCCAATGTAGTGGGTCACATGTGGCCACATGGCTGCCGCTATGGTTTGTGTCACTCTGCTCTGTCCCAGGCTACAACCCTTCTCCATCCCCTGTCTCACTGCGCTCCTTCAAGCCAAGGACCTACTGAATCTGCCAGGCACCCAGGCTCTAGTGGGGACATTCTACTCTAACCAAAAGATTAAAAAACAAACAAACAAACAAAAAACAAAAACTAAAGCACCAGAAGTGTGTGTGTGTGTGTGTGTGTGTGTGTGTGTGTGTGTGTGTGTGTAGGACTGGGTAGCCCACCCTTATTGAGGTCTGGCAGCCTGCAAATACCAAATGGGGGAAATTTCCTATTATGCTTCTGACACTTAAGGCTTTCTTAACCACTCACAAATCCCAATAGGTTTGAATGTCAACCCAGTGGGATGTTCATCCCTGAAACTTTTTTCCAAACATATTTCCCAAAATAGCCTTCCTGGTTTTTGTTTTTGTTTGTTTGTTTTGTTTTGTTTTTCTTCTTATTTTTGCTTGTGTTTCAAAGTTGTTTATCATCTTTGTTCCAACACAAGAATCTTTATTAAAATACACACATCATTTCTTCTAAATTTGCAAAAGTCCATTCCAATAAAAATGATACAGAAAATAAGGTAACACTGAGTTAAGTTGTACTAATAGTTGTTAGAGGGTTTCTGCAAGAATTACTATAAACAAGCAGGCAATCGATAACATCTTGGGGAAAAAAAGCAGTATTTTAAAGTGTGTGAAACAAATTTTGTGCTTTTAGTATGTCTGGCTTAGAGTTTACACTGCCATGAAGATTCATCTTGACCTACACAACTCTTATGAAGGCAAACATTTACTTAGCTTACAGATTCAGAGGATTAGTCCATTGTCATCATCGCAGGAAGTATGGCAGCATGCAAGCAGAAGTGGTGTGGAAAAGGAGCTGAGAGTTCTACATCTTGATCTGACTGCAGCCAGGAGAAACTGACTCTTCTGTACTGGCCAGATAGGAGAATCAAAGGGTCCTCAGTGACTTCAACATGTACATGGGACCTCAAAGTCCCAGAACATCACAAGCATGCTAGTGCACAGCCTTTCATAAAGAATTCCAACATCTGCTGCAATCATTACAGGCAGGACTAAGTGTTAAGTGGATTTAGTGATGGTTATCAGAACAGGAGATGTGGAGGTGGGAGGGGAGCAAGAGTGGAATCAAAGAGGAAAATTGGTGATGACTGTCATAATATTTCATCGTGTACATGTTTTAAATGCTTAAAAATACACAAAGGAACCACAGGTTATAAATATAAGTGTGTGTTTTGGTAATCTGTAGACATTATGTAGAATGCTCTGAGCTATTTGACTTCTCATTGTTGCTTTAGGGAAACTAATATTCTTTATAAAAATTCAAAATATAGAAAGATACTTTTCAAGTACCAGTTTGCAGTGTTTCAGCCTTTGGCCACCAGAGGTGACCAATCTTGTGATTTTTGGAGTAAAAGACTGTACATGTGTTTGCACCCAGAAGGAATAATACTTTCAGAGAGGGAACCATTAAGAGGAAAGAAGATGGACAGAGGAATAAAGTAATGTGTGTATGTGTATGTGTGTGTGTGTCTACGCATGCATGCATGTGCATAACCACATTTGCATATTGAGAAAGTGTAACCCATTCCACTCTTTGTTAACCAAAAATTAATTTTAACTATTATCATTATTAAAAACCCTGTTGTCTATACTACACTGAAGATGGAAAATAATTTTCAACAGCATTGTGTAACCTTAACAGTATGAAGATCTAAGAAACAACTGTAGACTCCTCTCTGTGCACAGAATTGGAAATACGCTTGAGCTAGAATATTGCCCATCGTAGATGCACTGCAGCGGGGATGTAATTACACAGCATAACTTTGATCTCCAACTAGAAAGTAATAAAGATCTCATCTCCTACCTTCTCATGAAAGGAGTGTGCTCCTTGGAGTTCACTTTGAAGATTCTTCCTTGTGAAAGGTACAGTGAAGAGAACACATAAACAGGTATTCTAAAATTGCTATCAAGTATCTTTGATATATTTTGAGCATTTTCCTTATTGCTCATTTATTTCAGTTGGGTCAGCTTGTTGTTTTAAGGGTTTCCCATAAGAAATGCGCATTCTGGGTGGAAGTTCATTATTTGTACACGTGAGTTTCAGTTGGTTATGGGAAGGCAACCTTTGCCTTTTCACTCTCTCTCTTTTTTTAATTTTTAATATTTTTTATTATGTATTTTCCTCAATTATATTTCCAATGCTATCCCAAAAGTCCCCCACACCCTCCCCCCTCCACTTCCCTACCCACCCATTCCCATTTTTTTTGGCCCTGGCGTTTCCTGTACTGGGACATATAAAGTTTGTGTGTCCAATGGGCCTCTCTTTCCAGTGATGGCCGACTAGGCCATCTTTTGATACATATGTAGCTAGAGTCAAGAGCTCTGGGGTACTGGTTAGTTCATAATGTTGTTCCACACATAGGGCTGTGGATCCCTTCCTGTGTTAGAGGATGAATGATGTGTGAGAAGGTGTATGTCTTGATTTATCACAATCATTTGTTGAAATGGTTCCTTCCTTTATGTCTTTTCCAGAGGTCAACAGTAACTTTGTGTCCATCTATTTCTGGGTTTTGCACTCTGGACCACCAATCTCTATGTCTACTCTCTGCCTTATTATAGTGCTTTTCTTTTCCGGGAAACCATTCTGTTACTAAAGTGAAACACAATTGCCAATGTAGGTATTTAAATATTGCAGCCTCTACAAGTAATATCAGAGTCTCAAACTCACAACCACTGCTAGCATTGTAAATATGCTTTACCTAGAAGAATCTCTGAAGATATGCTACAAACAGAACTTCCTAGTCTCCTGATTACACTGTAGGACTTAGAAGGGAACAGACACATGTGTTAGACAAGTGGTATGCCAGTCTTGAAAGATAGAAGGGCATTGGATATATACATATGTATGTATGTGCATGTGTGTGCACACATGTGTGTAAAATACAAGGCACAATCACTGTCAAGATACTGGGAATCATGTGGTCTGCACGGTCTGGAATATTCACAAATACCTTCCTGCATATTTTTTTTGTCCTGATGAAACTCAAAGAAGATTTATTTCCTGAGGGTTTATGTCCCACAGAGTGCATTTTCCCTCCTTTTCCGTTTATTATGAAAAGTGGCATTATGTCAGATCTTTGCTCATGAAGACCCCAGAGGGAACTTTCTATAAGATTACCATTTATTTCTCCAGAACCAGCTTGTCTTCTGTCATGGAAAAATGTACGTTATAAAGTGTCGGTACGAAACACCACCAACTGCTGTCTTTGAGCATCGGACAAAGAGAGTTCTGTGCTTGACTCAGTTCTAACCATTCTCAGCACAGCAGACTCTACACATATGGAAGACTGGGGCATTTCTGGACCCCAGCAACCAGCTGCTGTCTGCTTTGAGCGAGGCCAGCCTGGTCTACAAAGTGAGTTCCAGGACAGCCAGGACTATACAGAGAAACCCTGTCTCGAAAAACCAAAAAAAAAAAAAAAAAAAAAAAAGGTGTCTCATGGTGCCTGCTGAAACCCCCTTGCTAAGATGCAAATCATACCTGTAGGCAGAATCTTACAGTATAGGTCTTTTGAATCACTTAAGAATGCGGCACAGCTCCTTTTTAACCTCTTGAACCTGTTACACTTGAGGGATAGGAAAAAGCTACACAGTGCCCCCTCCTCTCAGCATATTAGCTATTCCTTGAACCCAACAGGTTGCAGCTGGAAATTTCACAGATGACTGTGCCAGTGCTATAAACATGCAACTACTTAAAATAGTTTCTTTTATTTTCCAAATTCTTTTTTAAAAAATTTTATTAGATATTCTCTACATTTACATTTCAAATGCTATCCCCAAAGCTCCCTGTGCCCCCCCACCCCGGCCTGATCCTAACCCACCCACTCCCACTTCCTGGCCCTGGCATTTCCCTGTATTGGGGCATATGATCTTCGCAAGACCGAGGGCCTCTCCTCCCATTGATGGCCGACTAGGCCATCCTCTGCTACATATGCAACTAGAGACACAGCTCCCTGGGGAGGGGTGGGTACTGATTAGTTCATATTGTTGTTCCTCCTATAAGGTTGCAGACACATTCAGCTCCTTGGGTACTTTCTCTAGCTCCTTCACTAGGGGCCCTGTGTTCCATCCAATAGATGACTGTTAGCATCCACTTTAGTATTTGCCAGGCACTGGCATAGCCTCACAAGAGAGAGCTATATCAGGGTCCTGTCAGCAAAAGCTTGCTGGCATATGCAATAGTGTCTGGGTTTGGTGGTTGTATATGGGATGGATCCCCAGGTGAGGCACTCTCTGGATGGTCCTTACTTCCACTTCAGCTCTGAACTTTGTCTCTGTAACTCCTTCCATGGATATTTTGTTCCTCATTCTAAGGAGGAATGAAGTATCCACACTTTGGTCTTCCTTCTTCTTGAGTTTCATGTGTTTTGCAAATTGTATCTTGGATATTCTAAGTTTCTGGGCTAATATTCGCTTACCAGTGAGTGCATATCATGTGAGTTCTTTTGTGATAGGGTTACCTCACTCAGGATGATATCCTCCTGATGCATCCATTTGCCTAAGTATTTCATGAATTCATTGTTTTTAATTGCTGAGTAGTATCCATTGTGTAAATGTACCTATTTCTGTATCCATTCCTCTGTTGAGGGACATCTGGGTTCTTTCCAGCTTCTGGCTATTATAAATAAGGCTGCTATGAACATAGTGGAGTATGTGTCCTTATTACCTGTTAGAACATCTTCTGGGTATATGCCCAGGAGAGGAATTGCTGGATCTTCTGGTAGTACTATGTCCAATTTTTTTGAGGAATGGCCAGACTGATTTCCAGAGTGGCTGTACCAGCTTGCAATCCCAGCAACAATGGAGGAGTGTTCCTCTTTCTCCACATCCTCGCCAGCATCTGCTGTCACCTGAATTTTTGATCTTAGCCATTCTGACTGGTGTGAGGTGGAATCTCAGAGTTGTTTTGATTTGAATTTCCCTGATGATTAGGGATGTTGAGCATTTTTTTCAGGTGCTTTTCAGCCATTCAGTATTCCTCAGTTGAGAATTCTTTGTTTAGCTCTGTACCCCATTTTTAATAGGGAAATAGTTTTTCTTTCTTTCTTTCTTTCTTTCTTTCTTTCTTTCTTTCTTTCTTTCTTTCTTCCTTCCTTCCTTCCTCCCTCCCTCCCTCCCTCCCTCCCTCCCCTTCTTCTTCTTCTTCTTCCTCCTCCTCCTCTTCCTCCTCCTCCTCCTCCTCCTCCTCCTCCTCCTCCTCTTCTTCTTCTTCTTCTTCTTCTTCTTCTTCTTCTTCTTCTTCTTCTTCTTCTTCTTCTTCTTCTTCTTCTTCTTCTTCTTCTTCTTCTCCTTCTCCTTCTCCTTCTCCTTCTCCTTCTCCTTCTTCCTCTTCCTCTTCCTCTTCCTCTTCTTCTTCTTCTTCTTCTTCTTCTTCTTCTTCTTCTTCTTCTTCTTCTTCTTCTTCTTCTTCTTCTTCTTCTTCTTCTTCTTCTTCTTCTTCTCCTTTTTACAATTTCATATACATATACTGTGTTTTGATCCTATTCTCTTTTTTACAATTTCATACACATATACTGTGTTTTGATCCTATTCACCCCCATTATTGCTCTCCCACTTCATCTGGATCCCTTCCATTTCTTAAGAAGTCACCCTCTTAGCTTTATGCATTTTGTGATGGCCCACTGAGTTTAAGTAGGGTTCCTTGCATGCTCACCAGCATGGGTTTCATTTAGTGGAGCATAAACAACTCATCATTAGGTACGCCACTGAATAAAATGACTCCCACTCTCTTAGCAGTGTTTAGTGCCAATAGCTTCCAAGCAATGGGTATTGCTTCAAGAGCCCCTTCCCCCATCCAGATTAGAATGACGATGCCCTCACCCTCGTATGAATTTTGTGCACATCACTTTGGCATTTGCAAGTTCATGAATGTGACAATCATGGGATGGGGCCATGGCACACCTGGCAGCCTCCAAAATTTTTAATAGAGGTGTATCTCCTGTTCCCACTGAATTTGCAAAAAGTTCTCATAGTTTCTGTGAGAAATGGAATCAGTGAGACCTTGCATCCCCACTGACTCACAGATGGTAGCCAATAGCTCATGTGTTCTGGTAAGGAATTGGACATTAGATGACATTAGATGGACACTGAGTATCTCTCACATGGAAGGAAATTACCTCTATCATACTTCTTTAGACACATATCCTGGCCTTGCAAATATCACTTCCTTGGGGCATCTTAATCTAAAAATGTGACTTTTTTTAAAAAAAGGCTTAATGTCAAAAAATTCAAAATAACAAATCCCAGATCATAAAATTTTGTTTCATTCACAAAATTATTAAAAATATTGCATATATTTGCACATGAGGTGTGTTAAAGTCAGTTGGCTTCAACTTAACATCAGTGTCTGTCCCTTCGCTGAAAATCTCTTTAAGTGTAGGGGAATATTTAATTTTCGTAAACCTGATATTCAAACCCTCCTGCTTTCAAATATTTCAAATAAGCAACATGCAGAAAAAAATGTTACAAAGCAAATAGTCCACTATAAATTTAGTGGTCTTGTGGACTATATGCAGGAAATCACATTATTTATTTAACTATCTATCTATCTATCTATCATCTATCTATCTATCTATCTATCTATCTATCTATCTATCTATCATCTATCATCTATTTATAGCTCTTAATCTAGTTTAGTGAAGTGAGAGTTGTACATATACACAATGGGTCTTCAGCAACAATTATAATCATAACATTTACAGGTAAGTGATTTAAATTGCAATTCATTATAGTAATTAAACTAAGTATAGAAATTAAAATAAGCCAGACTTAGAGTAAGAAATACAGTTTTCCTTTAAGGGATCGTAGAAGACATTAAGTTTTTAACCAGCACGTTTACAATGTGGCCACCAGAGGGCGACATAGCCCCAGTAAAGCTAAAATTAACAGTATCTGAAAAAATTTTAAAAGCGGCTGTTTTAGTATTGACCACCAGAGGGCGGACGAGGACAGTCTTAAAACTAGAAAGAATGAAGTTCCAGCCAAGTTTTAAATGGTTAGGGAGAACACTTTGCTATTTGTTTTTAGGTAGGGAGCCAAATTCTCAACAACATACTGCAGATTAATTGGTTACAAGCTAGGAGAAATGACTGCAGTGTTCTACAGACTAAAATAAGAACTACTGACTGAGGGAAACATTTTAAATGATAATATTTGAAGTGTGCTAACATAGATTTGTGTCCCATGAAACAGTTATATGGATATTACTACACACCTCTCCACCAAGGATAATTGCTCATATGCACTTACTCTTAAATAAAGACACAATAATATTTTTAAAATGGAAAAAAAAACACTAAAAAATATTTCTGCAACTTACATGTAAGTTTTGTGATTATTTTGTACTTTTTGTTGTTTCTCAATTGGGTCATTTAGGTTCTACTTATGTAATTATATCTTCTAGATGTGTATTTATTATCAAATATATGGTGTGCAGATATCCCTCCCAGACTGAACAATAGCAAATTCTACAGAAAGGAATGACTATTTTACTAAAGATAAATTGATTGTTTTTCACTGATCACGCATTTTTGTTTCATATAAAGAACCAGCAATAAACACACACAGGCTTGTAAAATTTCTCTAGTTTTCTCATAAAATCACAAGAATTTGACTCTTTGGGTCTGATTCATTTTGAATTTACTTCTTATGTGAGGTGTGAAGTCAGTGTCTAGGGTCTCATTTGTATCTTCACTTCTGACTGTCAACCATCATTTATTGAAAAGAGTATTCCACTACCACTGGGTTATTTCTGTCCCTTTGCCAGAAATCTGCTGACAGCTGTTGTGCAGATCTGTTCCTGAGTTCTCCTCTGTGGGCCACATGTCCACAGGCTTGATCTTTCACCTGCATCTGTTTATTGGGTCTGGAGGGAAAACATTCTATGGCAATTATTTGTGTCTGCCCACTGACATATTTAAATAGCTTCTTGTTGAGCTTAATCTGGACTTACAACTTCACAACCAACTCCTGCCTCCTGTGTGATTGCATTAATGGAGGGGCCCTCTAATGACATGATACAAGCAGGCAGTTCTCTTCTCTACCTTTGTCTGTCAGCCTGCAGAACAATTAAATCCAGGCCCTTTCAAGTGCTAGGCAAGGGCTGTACATTGAATTACATTTTCATCCTTTGATTCTTGTATGTGAGCAGAGGATATTCTATACATCAACACTGAAAACAAGAATGTTCATCCAGAGTTATGCTATGGAAATAACAGAGGCTCCTATATTCCTAGAGCAGGCTAATGCCAGATTTTTGTTACATTGTATGCCCCGCAAACCTCAAGCAAGCTACATAGCTCTTGTGTTTTACATGTATTTGAGACAATATCTGCTCTGTCTTTTCTTCTCAATGCTATTTATGCAAGTCTGTAAAAGCCAAGGCACTACTCCTCCATGTGACTCTGGTGAAAAGTTATCCATCCATTTTTTTCATCTCCTCCTCCAGGTCAGCCTAATGTGGCCATGCCAGAGGGATCATCATCTCATCTCTTTAGTATACCCTAAGTAATGGCTGCCCATAGAACTGTGTTCAAGATGCTTCCATGCATGTTCTATTAAACAATCTTACAATCACTTGTTCTGCCTACCAGCTGGCCTCCCTTTTAGAGTGAGGCACTCCGAGATCGCCAGCTCACAGTTGTGTAAACACACATTCTAATTCTCCATTAGGTGGAGAATGTTTCTCGTGAGGAGTCATTAAGGTATCCTTGTAAAAATAGAAATCAATCAAAGACTCATATATAAGTCCATACAGTTCGAATCACTTGATTTTTGACAAAGCTGCCAAGAGCACACACTGTGGAAAAACACCCATCTCCAACAAATTGTTTGGATAAAGTTCACTCCTCACCCACAGAAGAATGAAACGAGACACTTATCGCTCACATTTCACAAGACATCAACTCAGAATGGATCAAAGATGTTAATGTGATACCTCGAACTCTAAAACGTCTAGAAGATCAGGGCTTCAGTAAGTAATTGACAATTAAGACTACATTATAGCAACAGAAACGAAGTAATAGATATTTATATATGGAGTTGCTCTAGAAGCCAAGAAACTAGGAAGATGCCATTGGTGAAGGTGTGCCTCCTTAGTGGAGGGAGAGACTAAGTAAGTAATACAAGAGGGTTTAGGGGACTTTTGTGATAGTATTTGAAATGTAAATGATGAAAATATCTAATAAAAAATTAAAAAATAAGAACAGTGAGGGGAGATTCCTGGTAGGGAATATGAAGGGCAGAGAAGATGAAAGGGCAGAGAAGAGGGTTAAAGAAAACAAAGGGAATTACAAAAGCCACAGAGAAAGCTAGTGCCTTGTAAACAAATTAAAACTTATAATTTATATTTTAATAATTTGGAGGGAGATTCTATGGGTCCTGGCTAGTGCTTTGCTAACATGTCGTAAGTTAATTATCTGGAAAAGTGAACTATAATTGATAAAATTCATTGATCGTTAGGGAAGTCTTCGGAGGCATTTTTTTTTCAATTAATGATTGGTTTGGGAGGACTCAGTCCACTTCCAGGTGCCATATTTGGGCAGGTCATCCTGTGTTGCAGAATAAATTTGTCTGACAAGCCATGGGGGAGAAATTAGTGCTCTTCTATGACCTCTACCACTATGTCTTGCCTCCAATTTCCTGATTTGAGTTCCTGTCCTGACTTCCCTTCCTCATGCTCTATAAGTTGTTAGATAAAATAAACCCTTCCCTCACCAAGTTGCATTTAATCATGAAGTTTACCTAAGCGATAGAAAGCAAATTAAGATACCATGTCTGGATGGAAAAGGCTGTGTCTAGCAACAATAAACAGTTCTCCACTGCCAGGGCTTTAACACCTCCTTATGAGTTGGACAGAGAAGCTGCTGAGACCTCCTGCAAAAATTACAAGCTTTTCCATTCCTTTTAATTGCCCACCTAAACAAAATGTTGAGACCCCTTTATTGAAGACACCACATACACAATATGTTCATGATAGAGAGAAATCAAACGGACAATGAGCCCATAGCTTCTTCCCTGCTGGCTACATTTCTTTTCTTTTCTTGTTTTTGTTTGTTTGTTTTGGGGGTTGTTGTTTTGTTTTGTTTTGTTTTTTTTGTTTTTTTGAGGCATGGGTTTTTTTTTTTTTTTGTGTGTGTGTAAAGTCCCTGTCTATCCAAGTACTCTCTTTGAAGACTAGGCTAGCCTGAAAATATCAGAGATTCCCCTGCCTCTGCCTCTTGAATGCTGAGATTAAAGATAGGTTAAGTTTCATAGTTGTAGAAATATCCATCCATGTCTGCCCAGTGGGACAATAATGGCATGCCAATTACAAGGATAGCTATCCACTTTTTCTGTAGATTTTTGAGGCTCACTCTATATGAGGGAATCCATGCCTAAGTGTATAAACTGGAAACCCATGGTAGAGGAAGTCATAGACCCTACAAGGAAAAATTAATACTATGTTTATCTAAATTGACGTAGAATTAACCTCCTTTCCAAATATTTTTATCCTAACAAATTATTGTTACTTAACCAGGGTAGCCTCTCTTTTCAGTGAACAATAGCGAATGCACAGATACATGGCTTTACAAGGCACAGAGCATAAATGACCCATTAGTGGCCTTCCCTAAGCAGGACGATGCTTACCCTGTCTAAATCTTAGGCAACATTTTAGAATAGCAAGTGGGAGAGCCAGAAGATGGGAAGAATGGCTGCAAAATGTCATTGTCTAGGCAAGATGCAGACATTGAGGACACTAACTCATACCTGCAGCAGATGCTTGAATCTGCCTAGGAATGTGACCAATTAGTAAAACATGGGCGTATTTCAGCTCAGGGAACTGTACCTTTCACTGACAAACGTTTTAATTTTTCCTTCTGAGAGAAACAGCTCTTTCCTCACTTGTGTATCTATTTGTGACTACAAGGGGCTCCAGTGGATGAATTCAATACAATGTTTAAATTAGTGGGTCTGTATAAATTAGGTGGGCAACAAAAGCAATGCAAAAGTCATGAATCTGTGAGAGAGACTACTGGGAAATGGGTTGATACAGATGGGGAGGAAAGCAATAAGAATGAATTATATACAGGTATGAAATTGTCAAAAACACCAAACTTAATTAATATAAAAGATAACAATTATACCTGAAAGAAAGATTAGAATCTGGACTTACAGGTTATCCAAGTTTGTTTTCTCACTGTGATATGGAACATAACCCAAAGCGACTCAGATGAAGAAAGGTTGACTTGACTTACATGTCTTCATCACATCCAGTAATAGAGGGTGTCAGGTCAGGTGCCCAAGTAGGAGCTGAAACAGGAATCACATAGAAAAATATGCTTCCTGGCAATCTCTTGGGTTTTCTTATATGTTTCGCAGGGATGGCTGGACCCTCCTACGCCAGTTACCCATCAAAAAAAAAAATACCTACAGAGCAACCTAATGGAGGCTTTTCTGCAACCGAGGTTCTCCTCTTCAGATGAATCTAGTTTGTGTTAAAAATCCAACCTGCTCCCAGATCTTTCTTAATACCTAGAGTATGTGGAACTCTTTGTGCTTAACCCCACTTTGAAGACTAGGCTGGCCTCCAACTGTATACCCCACACTTTTTGAACAGGGAAAGTCCACTCTGTATCTACTTGAGTAAGAGATTTACAAAACCAGTATTTGCAGTGACAAAATTAAGCAAATTGCAGGGTGATTCCTTTCCAAGAACCAAGATGTTGCTTCCCTCATGTCTTTGAGATTTAAGAACCGTGGTAGCATCCTATTCTGAAATGATAGGCAATTGCTAGCTGTAGCTTACCTGAAGAATTAAGAATGCTAGATAATTTAAGAAACTCCTATAACTCTTGATTGTAATAAGAAATGCTACTATTGTGTAATATTTTAAAGTCCATGTGGATGAGAATTTAAGTTATGACTATCTGTAACCGTGTCGCTGACAGGTGTTAAAACAAACAAGACTTGATAATGTGTCCTTTTGTAGATTGCCCAAGTAGGTGTGTAAACAGAGCCACGTGGGCACATAGCAGTCAAACATTTGTACACAAATGCACTACATACATAGGCACACTTGTGGACACCAACATGTGCACATACATATGGGCATGCATAAATGCACACTCTCATACACATACACACAGACTGAGAATGCAGCCACATACTTCTTCACATGGTGAAAACACCTTGAAATACACTCTTCCACATATAGAACCACAGAATTCCTCACGCTAATACGATAACAACACATAAATACTGACACTGAAACACACATTTATACATATCCATATGCACATCTGCATAGTTATACTGTACCTAAACCAGCCAAATAGACAAACACACACAAATAGACAAGAATAAAAATTCAAATATATGGTCCCATACAAAAACTACTAAGGCACACAATACGTATTCACAAGAAGGCATATACAAAGCATTCCTGTACAGGCACCCTTGTATGCACACAATCAACTTCATTTAAGCAAATCTTTAGTAGTACTTTTGATGGCTCTCCATCTTTACAGAACATGCCTTCAATGATCCTTCCTTTCAAAGATCATTTCATGGCTCTAATTCTATTTTTTTCTCTTTTTTTTTAAGATTTGTTTATTATATGTCAGTACACTGTAGCTGTCTTCACTCCAGAAGAGGGCGTCAGATCTCATTACAGATGGTTGTGAGCCACCATGTGGTTGCTGCGATTTGAACTCAGGACCTTCGGAAGAGCAGCCAGTGCTCTTAACCTTGGAGCCATCTCTCCAGCCCCCTTGTTTTCATATTCTAAATAACTTTTAGAATTCCTTTAAGAAATTTCTGGTGAGAAAGTGCTTTCCCACTATCATCTAAATCTGGATGCAGCAACTGACTTGTTTTTAAAATTATTTGTCAGTGCTTTTTCGGAATGCATCAGTTGCTTTTGGGGATAATTTTTCTTCCTATCTTTCAATTGTGGGTCATTTCTTACCCTGCTTGCAGATCCCGTGACTGCCTTTCTAGGTGAGAATAACCAACTTTTGTCCAAACATGCAGTCAATTTTCAGACAGCAAATGTCATCAAGGAATTCAACTGATTCCATTTGCTGAAGACTTTATCTTCGTTTCTGAAAGTAAGCCTACATATCTTGGGTAATGCTTCACTCAGTCTTATTTACATAACAAACCAAAGAAAAAAATAATGTTACCTGTGTAACATTATTTCTTGGATTTGTAGCATAAATATATCACAGACCAAATGCACACCCTTTCTGCCCAGCTCTGGAGCTATCTTTGTGTACTGCCTTTATCAATGGAAGACTCTCAATCCTATCCATCACTCAAACCAGTAAATTCAATGTGATCTTTAACTTCAGTCTTTTGCTTATATACAGTGCAAAGGAGAGAGCTTTTTTTTTCCTGACTCTTTTAAGTCTTCAGATTAACGGATTACAGAGATTAATTAACACCCTCAGATTACCAAGATTCAACTGCTAATCACAGCAGCTTCCAACTGGCTCTGCTAATTTGTCTAACTTCATCGGAAGAGCCTACTCTTTCTCTAGAGTGTGTAACTGGTTTCATACTGAGCACAGAAAAGGTATGTCAATACACAGACACACACAGACACAGACACAGACACACACACACACACACACACACACAAACCCCATGGTTCTAACCATCTATATCTCTCTATATATTGATTAATATAGATGTAGACATATCTATATTTAGGAAATTATATAGATATCGATGTATATATATAGATAGATATAGATAGATAGATGATATATAGATATAAAACTATAGTTTATTCTAGAGCCATTTTGAGTGACTATGAGTGGGGAACACAGATTTAGGTTAGTTCAAATTCCATGTTCAAAGATGGAAACAGTTCCATGACGTTTTATTGTTTGACAGAAGAAAGAAAGTCGTAAATCAGGGCAAGTTTATAGTACATTGTTGCTTACATCAGAGAGGTATTTACAGCAAGATAATGGAAGGTTTTTCTATAGTCTCAAAATGCTATCTGATGACATTCTTAGCTTTATGGTTAATGGAAGCAATCACTCTGACAAGATAAATGATTCCCACACAGAGATGGGCAAGGAAGTTTGTTACAGAGGGCTAGATCTACCCCAAGATAAAGGTAATTAGCCTTTGGACCTGCAACATTCCAATCTCTCCACAGTTCTAATCAGTCTCTGCAGACAAAACTTCTTTTGAAAAGGTTTTGTTCACAACTGGTTACACAGTTTTCCAGTCAGAAAACTAATCAGTTCTGGATTTGGTGACAGCTGAGTACCTTGACACAGCTTTGGAGTGTGATTCAGTTTATTCAGTTAGGGTTAGTAATGACTCCCCTCTTCTTCTGCAAACTAAGTCAATATCAAACCAGAGTGTTCAGTGACTCTTCTCCAGAGTTTTGAAAATTAACATAATGTTGTCAAGAATTTGAAAATCAGGCAGACAAGGGGGATGGGGGTGTGGCTGTGCATTGTTCTGTCAATCTCATAAACATGCTCTGGTGGCTCAGACAAGAGAAGCTGTCTACAGTGAGAGCATAGAATTCCCTAACCTTCTGTTTTCTCCATGGCATTTCTGTGTGTTTTTCTAAACAACCTCCCCTGCCATGTTTGCCCTGCTCCTATCTTCATTGTTCCAAATTTCTTCACATTAGAGGGATTCTCGACCACCAGATGCCCAATTGATTTACCACTTCATTATGCCTGCTGCTCTTCAGTAATGCCGACACTGGGACTGGCTGCATGTACTCAGGAGCTATTGGAGAGCTTGTGGAGGAGAAGGGGACAGTCCACTCTCTTTCAGTGAAAAGTTAAAAAAAGAGGGGGAATCCAGCCAGTAATGATAACAGCTAGGGTTCCCTAAGACTCTGAAGCTATACAAAGGCTTCAAAGGGAATCTAGCCCAGCAAATGGCAACTGCTGAATTCTTTCCCTGAGCCCTTGGTCATACTTTTAAAGCCTCTTTTTGTCACTCACAGTGATTGGTGACTTGCCCAGATCTATTATCTTAAAGTGTCAAATCTTCAGGCAAACAAAAGGAGGTGTAGAAGAATTGGAAAACCGCAGAGCTCGTTCTGTTTCATCTCTTTCTATAACAGTTTGTGGTTATTTTGTGCCCTCTGATTAAGAACCTTCAAATAACAGCCGGGTAAGGTGGTTCATTGCTATAATCTCTGAGTATCAAACTATTGATGTGAAACTTCTTGTGCCTTAAAAAAAGGCGTCCTTGGATCTGAGTGTGATATAGACTTTCCAACCAGAGGAAGCAACGCTCACAAGACACATCATGGGGGATGTGTTTAGGAAGTAGAAGTGACGTAGCTAATTTCTGGGAATGGTACGGAAAGTAAAGGAAACGAGATAGAAGAAGAATGTTAAGCCTATATTCCCTAGGGCTGCATTGAAAATGGTGACGCACTTATCATTCAGTACAGTTGTCTGGGGACGTCAACCAGAAGCTTGTAAAAAAGAAAAAATTCACAAGGGTTTATTGGGATATTTGTGTTTTGAACAAGATTTAAATATTTATTCTAAATTGTAAGGGGAGTAGAGGAAATGAGATAGAAGAGGAATGTTGGGTCTATATTCTCTAGGGCTGCATTGAACATGGTGACACATTTATCTTTGACAAGGCTTGTCATGGAAAACCCACCAGAAGCTTGTAAAAAAGAAAACCACATGGGTTTATTGTGATGTTTGTTTTAAAAGTCCACTGAAATATTTATTTTCAATTGTCTGTGTTCGTCTTTGCGTGAGTGAGCACACATGAGCCTAAGTGCCCCAGGAGACCAGAGAAGAGTGTGAGATCCACTGCAGCTGCCCAGCGTGAGCCCTGGGAACCAAACAGAGAGCCTCTGCAACTGCTTTGGTCCTCCAGTTAATGATCCAGATTGCTAGCTACGTGATCCTTTTACTACTAAAAGATAGTTTAGTTTACTTTTGAAGGAGAAAAGGAACACACAAAAGAGTGGTATCAGTCTCTATGAAGGATTACTTTGTGGTAAACAGAAATACCCCACACTACTTGAATAAATCAAATTTAGGAAAAAATATATGTATTTATGCAGTACTTTTTAAAATAAAAAGTTCAGCATTATCATTAATGAAACTTAAATTCTCCTAATTCCCAGATGTTTAAATGTCAATATAATATTAATCTCTAAAATTCATTCATACTATGCAATATTTATGCCTGAAAATAATTGCCAATGTTTGATATTTTTATAAGATATCTATTAAATATAAATTAAAACATGAAATACTTCTGTTCAAAAGCATTTCAGATTAGGAATTCTCAATCCACAGTCCAATTATTAGCCTATGAAAACACAGCTCATGCATTTGGTTTAAGACACTCACAGAGAGTACCCAGAAGATTGCTGTGCAGAACTTGAGACTTTCCAGTGTGGTTTTAGTGAGGCATGCATTTATAAAGCATTAAAGTGCCATTTGAGATTCCTCTGTCAAGAATCTTCTGTTTAGATAGGTAACTCATATTTAGTTAAGTTATTTGATTTGTTGCTGTCTACTTTCTTGAGTTTTTTATATATTTTGGAAATTAGCCATCTTTCAGATATGGAATTATTATTTTGTCCCTTTGACAGTGTCCGTTGCCTTACAGAAACGTTTCAGTTTCATGAAATACCATTTATTAATTGTTAATCTTGGTCCCTGTGTGGTTGGTGTTCTGTTCTGTTGTTTTCTATGCCAGTGCATTCAAGGCTATTCCCCATTTTCTCTTTCATCAGGTTTAGTATGCTTGGTTTTATGCTGAAGTGTTACATCCACTTGGACTTTTGGAGTTTTGTCCAGAGTGATGGATATGGATGGATCTATTTGCATTCTTCTATATGTTCCCATCCAGTTACACCAGCATTTGTTGAAGATGCTTTGTATTGTATAATTCTGGCTTTTTGTCAAAACAAACAAACAAACCCCGAAACAAAACAAGTGTTCATAGGGCTATGGATATGCCATGACTGATTGATATCCATGATAGACTTGCCTCCTTATGGAGAAAAACAGAGGAGCAGTGTACAATGTGGGGTCAGTTGGGGGGTAGGGGGAGTGTGCCAGAGGGTAGGGAATGTGGGAGGGAGGGAGAAAACTGCAGTCAGGATGTAAAAGTAAAAGTAAGAAAGAAAGAAAGAAAGAAAGAAAGAAAGAAAGAAAGAAAGAAAGAAAGAAAGAAAAAAAGAAAGAAAGAAAGAAAGAATGCAAGCAGGTAGGCAGGCAAATACTGATATCACAAAGAATGCACAAATTAGTAGGGATCCTGTTTCACCTTCCAAACATATATATTGGAATGTAACTTTATATTACTTAAGAATTAATTTATTCCCATTTTCTTAGATACTGTCTTAATTAGAAATATAATCAGATGATCTGGCATTAATTTGGGGAAGGTGATTTTTCTTATTGGGTCTTATTTTCTCTGCCATTCACATTTAGTTTTATGTTCAGTGTTTGAAATACAGTTTTTTGAAGGTCTGGTAGAACCTTGCACTGAACCCATCTGGCCTGGGTTGTTGTTGGCTTTTTTCTTTGTTGTTGTTGGTTTTTTTGTTTGTTTGTTTTTTGTTTTTTGCTTTGTTTTGTTTTTGGTTGGGAGACTGCTTCTATTTCTTTACTGGATATGGGACTGTTTAGATCATTAATCTGATCTTGATTTAACTTTGGTACCTGGTATCTGTCTAGAAAATTGTCCATTTCATCCAGGATTTCCAGTTTTGTTGAGTATAGCCTTTTGTAGTAGGATCTGATGATGTTTTGGATTTCCTCAGGTTCTGTTGTTATGTCTCCCTTTCATGTATGATTTTGTTAATTAGGATAATGTCCCTGTGCCCTCTAGTTAGTCTGGCTAAGGGTTTATCCATCTTGTTGATTTTCTCAAAAACCCAGCTCCTGGTTTGGTTGATTCTTTGTATAGTTCTTTTTGTTTCCACTTGGTTGATTTCAGCCCTGAGTTTGATTATTTCCTGTCATATATTCCTCTTGGTGAATTTGCTTCCTTTTGTTTTAAAGCTTTTAGGTGTGCTGTCAAGCTGCTAGTGTATGCTCTCTCAACTAGGAAAGGGGATAGCATTTGAAATGTAAATGAAGAAAATATCTAATAAACAACAGAAAGAGTTTTTATTATGAAGTACCAAAACTTTAACTCAGGACAGAGGATTGCTTTTTGTTTTGATATTAGTATTATACAATGAATTAATACAAAGTGTTGTTAACTTGATTAATGACACAAATTACATGAGTATTAATAAATTGTAATGTTGATCAAGTAAAAAAAATAATATCAAAAGCTGTTGCTTAATGTATGGCGATATGACTTTTTTTCCTTCCCAATTTCATGAAATTTAAAAGGCTATTTCTCCCTGTTGCCACCAGAGGGAGAAATAGGATCGAATTCATGACTGATTGAAGAGTCTGATGTTTGCAGATGAAGACTTTGCAATATAAGAATTGTTACTGTTTGTTTACTACAAAGTGAATATGATTCTCAATCGTAGCAATAAGCATACATACAGAATATGCAGTCTTACATTTGAGTACCAACGATATGCATATATAAATCTTAATTTATGAGACAGAAGCTACATATAATTGTTTATGAACACTATGCATAGGGAAAAGTACAGCAATAGGAAAAAGATTGACATGGGATTACTCTCACAGAGCGCTTGTGTGAAGAATACTTCTATGGAACTTTTTGTTCGTTTGTTAGTTGTTTGGTGTGTATTTTAAGATTCTATTGTATGTTCTGGATGCAAGTTCTTCACTGAGTATGTGATATGCACACATTTTGTTTTAGTCTTGTGATTTCTTTTGAGCTATTTTTGTGTGGTGTGAATCCACTGTCAGCTATCTCACTTGTATATGAGCATCTGATTTTTCTTTTTATTATATTATTTTATTTATTAACATCCCCAAATTTGCCCCCTTCCTGGTTCCCCCTCCCTGAATTCTCTCCTAACCCCTACTCTCTGCCTCTAAGAAGGTGCTCCCCCATTCCACCCACCCCACCTCACCAGCATCCCTCTTCCCTGGGGTGTCAAGTTTCCACAGGATTAAGCTCATCCTCTCCCACTGAGGCTGTATAAAGGCAGTCCTCTGCTACACATGTGTCCCCCCCACCCCGCTCCTTGATTTTTGGCTGTCTCTGGAAGCTTTGAGAGGTCCTGGTTAGTTGATACTGTTCTTTCTATAGGGTTGCTTTAGCTCCTTCAGTTCTTCCCCTGACTCTTCCATATTGGTCGCGAACCTCAAACCAATAGTTGGCTAAAAGTATCTGCATTTGTTTCAATCAGTTGCTGGTAGAGTCTCTCAGAGGTCAGCCATGCCAGGCTGTTGTCTGCATACACAATATGGTCTCAATAATAGTGTCAGAATTTGGTGTGCTCTCATGTGATGGATCCCAAGTTGGGCCTGACACCCAGTGGCCTTTCTTTCAGTTTTTGTTCATTTTCCCCCTGTATTTCCTTTAGACAGTGACAATTCGGGATTAAAAATTTTGAAGATGGATGGATGTTCTCCTGACCCAACTGGGGGCCATGTCTATCTACTGGAGGTGGTCTCTTCCAGTCCCATCTCCCCATTGTTGGGCATTTTGGGTAATGTCATCCCCATTGATTTCTGGGAACAAAATTAGGTTTCTGGGACTTTCTGGAGGTTCCCCCTGCCCTCTAACCCCAACTGCTGCATATTTCGATTCATTCTCCTGGCCTTTTAGCTGTCTCTCCTGTTTCTCCCCATACTTGACACTGCCCCTCCTTTTCCCCACCCCTACCCTCTCCCACCCAGTTTCTTCTTTCCTTCTGCCTCTCATGATTATTTTGTTACCCTTCTAAGAGGGTTTCAGGTGTCCACACTTGGGCCTTCCTTCTTGTTAAGCTTCCTAAGGTCGGCAAGTTGTGTCATGGATGTTCTGAAATTTTGGCTAATATCCACTTATAAGTGAGTACACACCATGCATGTCCTCTTATGTCAGGATGATATTTTCTAGATCCATTCATTTTCCTTAAAAATTTACAAAGTCCTTGTTTTTAATGGTTGACTCATCTTCCCTGGTATAAATGAACCATATTTTCTGTATCTACTCTTTGGTTGAGGGACATATGGGTTGTTTCCAGCTTCTTATTACAAATAAGGAAAGGATCTGATTTTTCTACTCTTATTTGTTGTATTCCATGTACTTTTTTTTCCAGAAATAAGATGACACAATTACTTCCAATTCTGTTCTCTGCTCTGAATTTCAGGCCTCTTTGCTTACTCTTGTCACCTGTCTGGGACATGTGTAGTTAAGGGAAAAATAATTTTGTTCCTAGCCATAGTAAGAGTTGTAGGCTGTGCATTTTTCACATAAATCTTTTTAAAAGTTATGCTCCATGCTTGCTATCCTAGAAATCTTCTAAAGTAAAAAGGAACATAGATACACTTATCATATGAGGGGCTAAGAAGCAGTTAACTTCTCAACACCAATCCTGGTATGTTAAAATTCAATTTTTACTTTTGAGGAAAAATTTAGAAGTGACTATAGTATTGAGATAAACCAAATGGTAAACTTCCCACAGAAGTAGAGAATATTCTTAATAATCACAATGGATTTTCTGACCTGTGTCTCTTATATACTACAACAAAATAATTATCTTGTGAAGACAGACTGATATGGACCAGATGAGGGTTTCACATAGTAGGGTTCTCCAATGTCTGGTTTTGTATATTAATGGAACAAATTAAAAGTAGGAGAAATGTGATTCACAGGCAGGCAAGAGATCCAGTTTCTTCTGTCTGTTGCCTGCCTGTTAATCCCATTCCCCTAACTAGGCCCACTTGTCTGGCCTAGGTGGGAGAGGATATGCCTAGCCTTGTAGTGACTTTATGTGCCAGGGAAGTGATACCCACAGGGGAGTCCCCCCTCTGAGAGGAGAAGGAGGGGGGGAGGGGAGAGGACCTATATGAGAAAGGAACTGAGAGGAGTGAGAGGCTGATTTTGGGCTGGAAAGGGGATAAATATTAAATTAATGAAAAACAGAAGAAACATCAAGAGAATTTCATTAACCATTGTAAATTAACACCATATAAACTGTCCAATTCTGTAAAAAAACACACTTATTTTTTGTATTCACTAATCTCTTATGCCTTTACCTCTTCACATCTGTGCACAAAATATTTAATTTCAGAATCACAGCGGTACACATTTCTTTTTTTAAAATTTTTTATTAAGTATTTTCCTCATTTACACTTCCCATGCTATCCCAAAAGGCAGTACACATTTCTAACCACAGATTGACACATAGGGTCTTTAATGTACTAAGGTCATCTTAAAACCCTGTTGTTGTGGAAATCAGGGTTTTCTTTTTTGGCTTCTTGATCTCATTAAAGACAGGAAAAGATGGCCTCAGAAGAATCTCAAGGATGATTTAATGAATTTTTGAGAGAAAAAAACAACAACTGGGCAGAGAAGTTACAGGAGATGCAGAAGAAGAAGAAAAAGGAGAAGGAGGAGGAGAGAGAAAGTGCTTGTTTTTGTTTGCTGTTGGTATTAGGATTAAAGAAATCTGGCATGCTTAGCAATGGTGGTCAGCAAGCAACTGCTTAGCAGAAAGGCATGGGGGCTCTAAAAATCAAGTAAATTCCAGAGAGAGGGGGGAAATTTCGCTTAAGCATTGTCCATTGTTTGAAAAAAAGAGAAAAAATAAATTAAAAGGGCGTATGCTTTGTGGGGGTGGGGGGTTAGAGCTCAGAAAAGCAAGCAGGCTTATCAGTGCTGCGTGAGTCAGCTCTGGAAGCATCTGTTGTATGTGAATATTTGCTATGGCCCTTTGATTTATGGCCTTGTGAACGTAGGTGATTCAACAAGAGAAACACTTCTATTTTTATTTAGATCACTCATAGGATACCGTGTATATGTCACTATAAATTCTTTTTATTTTTTTTTTTATTTTTATGTATGAGTATGTATATTTGTGCAAGTGCATGAATTTGCCCATAGAAATGAGAAGAAGGCTGAAGATTTCCTAGGCAGTTGGGAGCCACCTGTGTGGGTACTTGGGAACTAAACACTGGTCTTCTGTAAGAGCAGCATATGATCTTAACCATTGAGCTGGTTAAGACCCCCCTGCCTCCACTCCTCTCTCATACCTTCCTTGCCCCTTCATCCCTCCGGTCACCCATCTCCCTTCCCCTCTGTGTGTGTGTGTGTGTGTGTGTGTGTTTGTGAAAGAGCATCTTTCAGGAGTTGGTACTGCCCTCCTACCATGTTGTTGTGGAAACAAACTCAGGTTAACAGGCCTGAAGGAGAGTAACTTTACTCACTGAACCATCTCCCTCACCCCAAGAAATAAATTTGTAATCACTCATCAGCCTTGCATTTATATTAAAAAAAAACCTGGTATTGGGAGTGTACTAAAGTGACTTAGAATATTTTTTTCTTAAACGTCCAGTAAGTCTTTTGGGTAGAGTAAATGCTAAAGGGTTTGTCATCACTAACATCTGGGATAAGAATGATTTACAGTAAGTAATAACAAAGACATTGTATCTCACTCACAAATGATTTCTCAACCTGCAGAATTCTGGGTTATTTGTACGGGAAACACTATTTCCATGAGATAGCCAAGGTACATTCCTGAATGCCAATAAACACACCATGAGGGGACTGATAATGGAAGATAATTCAAACAGAAAGGGAAATACTATTTTAAAACATCTCATAAAATTCAAGGAAGTCCTGCATGATGCATGAGGTACAAGGAAAAACAAATTTGCTTACATTCAGGAAAAGGTTATCAAGTTGGATCTATAGTGGCTTCCTTTTTAAAAGATTCTTTCTAGAGAGGACTTGTATCAATAAAATATATCACTTTATACTTACAGTCTGGGGATAATGGAGAATAGGTAATTCTGGTGTAAATTGGGTAGGGGGTCATCTTCCCTCAGGGTACTTCTTGGCAGAATATCTTATAGCCTTTGTTTAGTTAGTTTATTTTGATTCTGGTTTTTCTGAGAGAGAAAAAGAGGACGGGGAGGATAAGAGATTGAAGGAAGTGGGGAGAGAGAAAGCATAAATTCTATGTGTAGAAGATAGCAAAGATCTGGGAGAAGTTGGTTCAAAAATTATTATATGAAAAAGTTTTCTATAACAAATTCAAGTTCTGAGAGATTCTTTGGGCTTCCTAGAAAAGGGCCTCCTAGTCTCATTTATACGTTCTTTCTTTGGGCAATGCTCCTCTGCAAGGCTGGTTTTGACCTCCTGGATCTGCAAAGTCACCTGAGGTGGATCGAGTCCTATCCAGGAACATTGAAAGCCACCTCCAGCTTCAAGACTAATGAAGCCTTATGGAGTTTTATGGTGGCTGAGAGATTGTCATGGCTGTTATGTGGAGGTGTGGCGAAGGGGCAGAGCTGTGAAGGTAGAGAACACACATGAGGACAGACTACCACAGGGATGAGTGTGAGGTGTGAGAGAAAGCCATGACAGGGCAAGATGGCGACACTGCTGCAGCCGGAAAGCCAGTTCTAAGAGGAAGAGTGTCTCTAGGATTTTAGGATGGACAGGCAGTGTATAGAGATGGCTCTGTATCTCTTTGGGTGCCATGACAGTCGTTGAGAAGGCAGCAAAGCTTTGTAGGTGCTCCTCACACGGCATGAACTGCATGTGTAACATAGTAAGTATTGCTTGGGAACATGAGGGCTCCACCTTTGTATCTAGGAAGCAAAAGTTTCTTTGATCACAGTGTTGAATTCCAACCTGTACTTGCTAAAACAGCTGGCTGATGGATGGCCTTGACAAATAACTTGTCCTTTTCTATATTGCCCCCAAGGAACAATGATTTCAAATAAACTTATTTAAAAATACAGATCCTACTTTAGACAGATATTCTGACATTAACTTTTGTATAACTTGACATCCTCTACATAAGTTTCAATTCTTTCTCAGCATAAGAAAGCTTTAGCTGGACTACAATTTGTTTAACTAATACATGAAAGCACAAAAAGTAAATTATCTTGGTGGTTCCTCTTTACTAGCAGTCATAGCTTCAAAAGTAGTCACTACTGCAGTCATTAGGTAGTTATTGTACTGTAGCATCTGCTTTTAAATATTTGAGTATAAACTCTTCAGTCTGTAATCTCAGGTTTTTATTTCTCTAAACTGGCTGTCTTGGGCTAAAATGTGATTTGATTTCTGAGGAAGTCTAAGGTCTTTTAGCAACAACTTTCTATACCTTCTTGCCTATTGCTTTTTGTTTGAGGGTGCAAAATACTCGGTGTCTTCTTTATCCATCATCACTCTCCTTGTGAGGAACTATTCACCTATACTACAAATTGTTTCTATTCCATTTGATGATTTCTTTTTTGGTAAATTACTTGTTGGTTTAAAGCTATTAGTGATGTAATCAGTTGAATTGATTTCAGCGTATATTGTAGTAATATTTATTATAATCTTATTCATATCTGCTGTTCTATATGACTATTTTCTTCTATGTCAGCTTAATCAATAGAAACTAATACTTATATAATAGCCCTACCTTTGAAGTATATGGGGATATGAGGGCTCAGCAGCTATTGTTGTTTGTATGTTTTGTGCCCAATATGTCCCATTTATTTATTTAGAGGCATTTTTATTGTCCTCCATTGTATGCCTAAGTACCTTTCACAGCATTTATCTACATTTTAGTACTTTTGAAAATTTGGATTTTGATTTTTCCCCACTTTTTTTGCACTGTGTTTTCACATGTCTTGACTATTTGCTTTCTGCTTCCTGCTTTCACAGAGTTAGAGGTTCAACTCTTATGCAGAATATTTGAAGTAATTTACTTTTGCATGCATAATGAAAAAAGTCTTTTGTTACTTCTCATATACATGATACAGGTTTCCAGCCGTTAGCTATGATACCAACTATGTGATAAAGTAAGTTTTTTTTGTTTGTTTGGTTTGTTTGTTTTTTAACTATAGGTTATGTAGGAACTCGTTGTCCATGAAATATAGCTTCCAAGTTACATGATGCTAGCTTTCAAATTTAAATGTGTGGAAAATTTTCTGTAGTGCCCACACATCAACAAAACAGATTTTTAGAAAACTATTGAAGTGGTCATAAAGATTGTAAGTTCCTTGTGGCATTTTATAGTCTCATCACACCTGTTCTTAGCCAAGACATTGCATAATTTTATTTTGCCAAACAAAAGTTACTGGCGTTCAGTATCCTCTTATCTTCCAAACTTTAGTAAAGTTTGGATATACAGTGGATCCTTCATATATATCCAGGTAGGTGAAGGTTATAGTATAGGGACCAATTGCCATCCACAGTTTACTCTGTAATGGCTGGATACACGTTACCACTTTGTTCTAAGTGGCAGTGTAACAGCACCAAGGACAGTAATCCTTGAGTGAGGCTTGGGTTGGACATGGGGAGTTGTTTTAGTTTAATGACCACATAAGAGAAAAAATTGTTGGGTACAGAAAGAATTAAAATTATGGGTAAGGCCATGAAACAAAAAGTGCAGCCACCTGATTATAGGGATGTAATGGTCTCAGAAATAGCTGTGCAACGGCTAGTTGGCCAGTAGGTGGCAGAAAAGTTCTATCATTTCTGCTAACCTGCCCTGCCCTCTACTTTTCAGGAAGAATGGGAAGACATGGGGTTGGGTTTCTTGATTCAGACAGAGCAAGAGGTGGCAAAAGCAGAAGCCCCAGGTCCCTGTCTAAAAGCTGTGACCTTCAACCAGACTTTTCATGTATAATTACATTCATATTCACATGAATTCATTGACTAGAACAGCCAGGCTGGTCAGCCCTTTGCCAAGGTTCCTGTAACTAAAGGCTGATTGTAGGTATTTAGCCACTTTCTTTCAGAAGTTTCCCAAGAAAGTGCCCTGCAGCGGCTCACCCTCCCTTTGCAATGGCCACCTGTAATCTGCAGAATGCTTAACACCTTAAACCTCAGATTTCTTTTTACTGGTAGGATCCTGATACAATAGGGGGAACAGGTTTCCATTCTGGTATCACTGTAGTGTGTTGATGTGTTCCACATGTGAGCTACATGCGGCACAAAAGGATCTCTTTGGTGTTTTTTTGTATGGCTACTAAACCTGCATTTTTATGGTCCTGTGGGAAAGTGCCCTTCTTTTCCAAACACCGTTGAGGAGATTTCCTGCTTGGAATTGTAATTTTACCAGCATGCCACCATATATGTACTTTAATTAACCTGTTTTAACCTGTTTGTGTCTTATAGCCTCACCTACAAGCTAGACACAATGTCTCACTTGAACAGTTGTTGTAAAAATTAAATCAGAGGGGACTCGCACCCCCTCTTAGCTTGCCATGTCTTACTTGGGAAGTTTTACTTTCACTTTAAGGAGATCTCTGGCTTCACCACCCACCATCACTGCATCAGTTTTAGGATGAATGGAGTACTCTTCTGGGAAGCTGTCAGCATCCACAGGTTTTACTATCACTGATAGTAATATTGGCACTTGTGCATAAAGCATGTTAAAGTGTGGCTCCCACCACCCTGGTTCAAAATTAGAATAAAGACAGACACGTTATTTTATGCTAAAAGTATATTTATATAGATATAGATCTTTACTTTTCTCCAGACAGTATTTTACCGATGAGTCATATTAACATCCAAGAACATTCTGATTTTACATAAACAAAACGAGACAAATAAACTGTCATTTCTTTTCACACACAAGGCAGCACAACTCTGATACTGGAACATTACAATTAGGACACCAAACAGGGAATCACAGATCTCATTTAAAAAAATACAGACACCAAAATACAAAACACTACAGCAGCCAGTTTAAATCAACATTTCACAAAACTGTACAAAAGCTTTGGCAAATATAAAAACAGGCTGTAAAACTTATACACAGAGAACAATACCAAAAAACATCAGAAAGCACAATGTCCCCCACTCCCCATTGTCTGTTGCCTTTGGCCTTGGACCCACAGGTATAAAAATCATCTTAGTAATGTCTATTAGTGAGGATGGGGACTGCTGGTGGGGTCGTGGGAATCATCATCGCTGTCATGGGACTCGTTGGCGGCGGCATTTGCGTCCTTGTATTCTAACTCTGCCAGAGAGTCAAGGTACTGGCATGACCAGATCTGGGGCTGGTTCTCGTAGAGTGCAGCCAAAAATCTCAAGATGTGCACCCTGTTGGTTTCGAGGAATGCCCGGGGCCCCCAGAGAAGCTCGTATTCTGCAGGCTCAGTGAAGGGGATTTGCCTGTACTCTAGGTACCTGTGTCTCACAAACACACTGGTGATGAGCTTCTTTGTAATTCTGAAGAGAACACTTGTCTCCTGGACATCCAGCCCTAGCTGGAACAGAAAACTAAAGAGCAGATTCTCCCTGATACAGTAGCCTTTCATAAAGATGAGGCTCAAGACCACCATCAGGAGACTGAACTTTGGCCTCTCGAAATAGGATGCCAGCAAATTACACTGAGGGTACGCCATCTTGTTGACGATGATGTAAGTGTGGGTTTTGGTGTCAACTTCCTTCAGCTGACAACCAAAGGTGCACTCCAGCTTAGTGTTGGCACGGTTGATGATGTCTAAGCTGTCGTCTTTGTATTCTCGGATGACAACATTTATCATCTCCGAGAGCTGGACAGGCACCTTGGCTTGGTCTTTGACCAAGAGAAACTGCACCAAAGCGTTTGCTCTCTCATCTAAGGGAGATAATGGCTGACTCTCCCTATCAGGGTCCTCCTGAGCAGCACTGGGTCCCCGAGAGACACTTGGGACCTCAGAAGCCATCCATGTCTGAGACCCACCCGAGGCACCACAGAATCCCTGGTCCCGTGAAGTGCTAGGGCCCTCCAAGCTCCTTGGCATCCTAGAGGTGTTGGGGCACCCCCAGTCATTCAGGCCCTGTGGAGTGTAGAGGGATTCCCGGTCCCCCAGGAGCTGCATAGCCCTCTGAATCTCCCAGTCAGAATGACTGGGATTGCCCCAGGTTCGGGGCCCCCGCCAGTCATGTGAGGAGAGCCTGTGTCCACAGTTGTCTTCTTTGGGTTCCAGATGCTTCTTCTTCCTGGTGGCTTTGCCGGGGCGTCTTGGCGGCTCTGAAGACTTAGAGGCCTCTGCAGCAGTGGCACTTGCCTGGGGGGCAGCTGCTGTCACCATCAAGATGGCAGGCACTGACTTACATGCTGATGAGGCATTTCCATCTGGATACGGAACCCAGGGAACTGCAGGCAGGGCCTCTACACAGGCATAAGGATCCTGCAGAGCAAATGGCAGTGACTTTGGGCTCTCCGAGGCGTCAGATGGACCTCTAAAGGCATTAGAAGAGGCAGGCTGGAAATGAGAGGTAGATGGAAAGGCCCTTGAGGTGGCAGGAAAGGTCTCTGATGTGGCAGGCAAGTTTTTCCAGGCAGTTGGCACGTATGCCCTGGATGCTGATGCTCCCCTTGGAGCACAGAAAGTGGCACCAATGAACATGCGCTCTTTTGGAGGACCCTTTTTGTCCCTTGCAGGTGCCCTACGTTCCCTAGGAGGGCCCCGAGGTTCTAGAGAAGAGGGGCCAGGTTCTCCTGATGGGGCCATACGTGATCGAGAGGAGCCCCGGGGATAGTTTGCCAGTGTGGCAGAGGCTCCAGGCTGGGCCTGCAACATGGGCAGTGGGCCTTGCCAAGAAGGCTGCAGCTGCACTGAAGGCAGTTCTGCCTGCAAGCCAGTGGCTTGGGCCTGGTGGGGAGGCAGCTGAGTTTGCGGTGCCTTGGAGGAGGCTGGAGCTCCCTGAAAGGGCTGCTGCTGTTCCACATGGGCGATCTGAGTGGCCTGCTCCTGGGCCTCCTGGGCAGACACAGGCTGCCAGAAGTGAGTAGGTACCTTGGGTGCCCGCCAGCCCACCGCCTGGGCCTGCTGTACCTCCTGGAACTCCAAAGGCACCGGGAGCTCCTGTGGCACCGGGAGCTCCTGTGGCACTGGGAGCTCCTGTGGCACCGGGAGCTCCTGTGGCACCGGGAGCTCTTGTGGCACTGGGAGCTCCTGTGGAATTGGGAGCTCCTGTGGAACTGGGAGCTCCTGTGGCACCGGGATCTCCTGTGACACCGGGATCTCCTGTGGAACCGGGATCTCCTGTGGCACCGGGAGCTCCTGTGGCACCGGGAGCTCCTGTGGCACTGGGAGCTCCTGTGGCACCGGGGGCTGGCCTTTGGGGGCCTGCCAGATGATGGATGGGCAATGCACAGTCCTGGGAGCAGACTGAGCAGCAGCCTGGGGTACAGGAATTGGGATAGACAGTTGGGCTGGCAGTACTGTCTGGGGCACCTGTGGGCCTGACTGTGGCACCAAATGTATCTGAGCAACTGGTGGTACTGTAGACACCTGGCCTGTTCCTGGTAACCTCGGGAGCAGTAGACGAGCCTGTGGAGCCTGACGCAGTGGAGGTGGGGGTGGCAGGACCTGCCACAGCTGAGTCTGGCTTGCTATGCCATGTGGAGCTGGTCTGATAGGGACCTGTCGGATCAGTGGTGGGGCTTGCCGCATCACAGGTTGGATCTGACGGATTATAGGAGGTATCTGGCGAAGCAATGGAGCTGGTCCAGGTCGAATGGGTGTATGACCAGTACGAATGGTTGAGTGCCCTTGGCGCACAGGTTGAGTGGCCTGCCAGGCTATTGTGGGGGCCTGCCAGGTCACCTGTGTAGCCTGCCAGGTCAAAGGCGTCGCTGGCCACCCCTGGGGGGTCACCTGCCAGTTGGGTGTGGTGGCTTGCCAGCCTGGGGGTGTGGCCAGCTGTACCTGGGGGACTTGTGGTACAGAGGGAACCTGTGGAGGAGCCCTTATGACTTGAGACTGGATTTGTAGGATCAAAGGCTGACCCTGTGGGGCCCAAGTAGCCAGAGGCTGCCCAGGGGGCAGCACTGTCTGAGCCATTGGTGCTCCTGATACTGGAGTCTGAATGATTGGACCTCTGGCACCTGGAGGATGGATCATCACGACACCAGGACCTGGAGGCTTGGCCATCGGAGTAAGCGAAGGTGCAGGCTGGGTCATCAAGGCAGCCTGTGGAGGTGGCTGGACCATCGGAGCTCCCGGAGCAGGCGACTGGACCATCAGGACTCCTGGTGTCAGCTGCTGGGCCATCAGGACTCCTGGAGTTGGCTGCTGGGCTATCGGTGTCCCCGTAATGGGAACATGCGGCATTGGAGTTCCATGTGGTCCCCCATGGACCATCGGGGCTCCATGAGGGAGAGGATGCACCATCGGGTTCCCCGGTGGAGGATGGGTCATAGGGTTCCCAGGAGGAGGATGGTGACCCATCGGAGTCCCAGGAGGAGGTGGGTGGGTCATTGGGGTCCCAGGAGGAGGAGGAGGAGGGGGAGGAGGAGGAGGGTGCGCCATCGAGGTCCCGGGAGGGTGTGTCATCGGGGTTCCTGGGGGAGGAGGATGAGCCAAAGGGGCCCCCGTGACAGAAGGATGTAGCATCAGGACTCCCGGAGTTGAAGACTGGGCCATGGGGGCTCCCGGAGGGGGCTGATGGACCATCAAGACTCCAGGAGTTGGAGGCTTGGCCATCCCCCCTCCGAGCGGTGGAGCCTGGACCATTGGGGCCCCTAGACCAGGAGGCTGGGCCAGCTGAGCCACTGGGGCAGGTAGCTGGCCCTCCGGAGCCTCCCAGGCAGGCTGAGGAGCCTGCCAAGCAGCCATGGGAGCCTGCAAGTCCACTGGAGGTGGATCCCAAGGGACAGGAGGAGCCCGGGAGGAAGCAGGCGGAGCCCGCATCAGAACCGTAGGGCGGCTATGGACTGCAGGCACTGGGGACTCCGGAGGGCTGGAATCACCCAGATTTGTACTTAGCTGCGACATGTCCCTTGCTTGACTGGTGGTGGCCCGTCTCCGGTTGCTGCGCTTTTTCTTCCAGTGCTGAGCATGCCGACGTGGCTGTCCAGGATCCCCCTCCAGCTTGAAGGCTGAATAGGAAGCGGGTGCAGACTGCCGTGTTCCGCGGTTCTCTCCGCAGCTCTCAGCGAGCGCAGCCGGGTTCTCTCAGCAGCTCTCAGCAAGCACTACCTGGCTGGCACCGCAACTCTCAGTGAGCACTGCCTGGCTAGCACCGCAGCTTTCAGCCAAGTGCTACTGCCTGGCTTGCTCCGCCAAGCAGCTCACAGCTCTCAGCTCACAGCTCGCAGCGCAGCTCACACAGAGTGTCGCTGGCTCTGCAGCTCTCCGCAGTAAGAAGGAGGGGGGAGGGGGCTCAATCCCGCCCCTTCCCCGCCCCCGACCACCACAAGTGGATTGTTCAGAGGGGCGTCTACCAAAGTCCCTACTGACTCAATATCTCTTCTCCTGCGGTATAGATCCTCAACTAAGCTAGTTCATACTCTTTAAGCAAGAGTTTATATAGACAAGTGACAGGGACAGATTTACGGTTCAAAAAAAATCACTGTGCTGCATTATGAAGTGGGAATAAACCACTAGCAACATGGAACATGTCCAAAGGTGGGGGTAGTGGTGTGGTCTGAGCTCAGAAAAGAAGTACATTGACGTAAGAGGGACTGGGGAGCTATTCGAGACAGCTATTACAATTTAACGAAGGTGTAGAAAAAATGACTGTATTCAGGTATCTGTCTCGGGTGTGTGAATTTCCTGGAGTAGTTTATTCTGTCAGGTAACTGAAGGGCAGGAAGCACACGCAGGGTAAAGGGAGTTGATGAATGTTTGCTAGGACATGGGTCAGTCAACCCAGGGATAACATAGGTGGTCTATTATAACTGTATTCATTAAGAGGATCTGAGAATCAAGTTTGCCCATTCTTTATCAAAACATAGCAGTAGTAGTGAATACAATTTTTTAAAAGTGTGTTCAGAGGGGGAAAAATCTAAACTCATCTAGAAGAATACTGACTACATCGTAGAATCGGGTAGAGAAAAGAAGAGCCAATTAGAAAGGAAAGAAAAGGAACCTTGAAAGTAAATTAACAGAAATTCACGGAGGCAGAAGTTTAAACGCGGGAAAATCAACTTCTGAAGTGGGTGAGATGAGACAATAGAGTGTGAAAGACATCCTGAAAATAAAAAATGAAGCAATGTGCTGGAAATTAGCATTCAACAGGATAGGAATCCTTCTCCATATAGTTATAGAGAAATGGAGAGTATAAGAAAAGTTTCCTGGACCATCAGCTCAAAAATGGACATATACCATGTTAACAAATAAAGAGGTAGCCATCAAAATTACTGCGTATTGGTATTCTTTCTCCCCAAAATTAAGTGGCAATCTCAGTTTAGTTGGGCAAGTTTAGCGGTTTATAGATGGTAACTAGCAAGCATTAGGATTCCTTTACAAGGAGTGGTTTGCAGCCTCGGGCAGTCGTCCAAGGCGAGGATAGAAACCACTAGGGGGCAGAAGAGAATGTTGAAGGCTGTACCCAACTCTTAACATACCTTCAGCACATGCTCCTAAGTAGTTTTGTTGCTGTTGTTTGTTTTTAACGGTGGGCCATAAAGAAGAAATGTGCCCCAGGATGACTGACCGTTTGTTAAATAATTATGGCAGAATTTGGGGCTCATATTTCAGAGACCATCCAGTCTTTGAAAGCATGTTACACCAGAGATTCATGACAATCTCTCACTTCTATGTACATGCAAAACAAGGTTGCCTTCGAAGCAGAAATGACTTTCCATAGAATGAACACTTCAATGTTGTCATGATTTTCAGTTTCATTCCTCACCTCAGGTTCATAGCCCCAATCTCTACAAGAATTGTGAAATCGGGGGAATACAATCCTTTGGGAAGAACCTAGAATAAACACAGAACCCCTTTGCTCTCTTTTATGAGATCTGCCGCATGGCCATTTCTAACTGTGGGTGGTTTGAGGAAAACTGGCTCGTTCTCCTCATATGTTAACTCACATAAATGAAGACATCAGATTAAGTTTTCCCACTAACCATTTATTTTCTAGAATGGCGACAGATTTGGTTTTCAGTCTCCCAAAATGTAGGCCATCCCACAGGGCAAACGGTGTTCATTAGGGCACGGTTATTCTCTCTGATTTCGACATCAATGAATAGTTCTGCCATATCACATCGACTCCCACTAAACCTGCTGTATGGAAAGAGCATCTAATTATGTCAACAGACAACATACAAGCCACAAAGTAATGATTAGGAAAGGTTCAGGGTGACAAAGAGAAAGACGTAGTTATAATTAGAAGCAGATGATAAATATCTCACAACCTGAAGAGTGGCCACTCCTTGGTAACATGTATCAACAACAGCATGAGCATGGAGCATGCGTTGGTAGTAGACGGGCTGGTAATAGTGGGTACTTCCTCAAAATGCAGATCTGTAAATGCTGATCAATTAGTGCTCTGTGTCATACCCAGACGCCAAGAAGAGTAGGATTCCCTCTGTAAACTGACCATGTTAAAACATAAGCATTAAAGCATCTCCAGACTAGAGAGCCATATGCATGGCAAATTTGAGTTCCTTTTTTTTCCTTGTGAAATCTTCCAGCTTCCAGAGTCCTTCATTAGCCTTTTATGCAAGTCCAGTCCTTTTCCTCAATAACTATGAGTTAAGCATTCCTCTTCCTCAAGAAGAGCTTGAAAATTCAAGAAAATTCATAGAAAACACAATGGAAATGAATAGAAAACATTCATGGAATTTTAGCATCTGTCTGTTCCTTCAGTTGCACAAGTTAGTGTATAATAGATTTGAGGAAATAGTGGAAAAATGGATTTACCCTTGCATCATAGGAGCAGTGTTTGATTTTAAAGCTTTTGGGAGCTTTGCTTTGACACACTAGTTAACATCGAGAACACAGACCAGTCAGTAAGGGGCTGTGGACTGAATCTGTAAGATTTCAACACCAAAGCTGAGTCCCTCGGTCTCATATTTAGGTGGTAGAGTTTGTATAGATATTCTGAAGTGAGGGAAGTAAGTTGTGGTTTTCACAACTGAAAAATCACTTGCTTATGATGCATTCTTTGCCAAACATTCAGTAGATGCCTAGAAATGTGCTATACATACAACTATATACAAGAACCTCAAGGCAAGATTTTATTGTTCATTCCATACAGATACTAATGTGATGATTTTAGTGTTACTGTGGGAAAATATATTGATCATAATTGACAGAAATAATCAAGTATTCACTTTGTTTGGAACATAAATAGTGTGTAACTATCATGATAAATGCATCTGTGAAATGAAACAACAACAAAAGAAAGACTCTTGAATACTCTTCAAATAGATCAACTGTATAAGAAAAGGAAAAAATACCGAAGGTACCAGACATAGAAATAGTTGAAAGAAAAATTATAAGGTCTTCATTAAGATGGGAAAATTATCATTTACTTAATGATTGTTATTTGATAAAATATTGCCCTCAGATTCCTATATATACAATTTGTTGTTTAAAATATTTTTTAAGTATTTGGTTTCATTTTGTTTACAAATAGTGTAGGATCAGAATGTTAATTTACTTGCTTAAGATTTAGCAATAGATAGCAGAATGCAGATTTTTTAATATAGCAAGTTGATAGCCAAAGGCAGCAGTCTTAGTCACTAAAGCAGGGATGCACAAACCCTGAAGATTTTCATGTAATTAACATAAAATAAAATGCACAAATTTAAGATAATTTTAATTAGTTCTTTTGAGTATCATTTAACATTCAGAGGGATATTTTCATTATTAAAGCGAATTCTCATTTGCCATTGTAGCCATGCTTTTGCATTCAAAAGCAAAAATTTTCTATTCTGCCTTGTGTTTAATTTACCTAGTCACTAAGGCAGTTTTCATTTATAAAAGCCACCAATAGGTATATGCTATTTATTTTTAAGATTCTGTTGTTCGGTGAAATGCAAACATTTACCTATTAGAAATTTGTTTTTTTAACTCTGAAATTGATAGAATTGTATTTCCTACTCCATAAATCATTTACTATAATATACTAGCATCTGGGATAGTCATCACTCAATGTTATTAGTAAATTCCATTCCTTGTTCTTGGTAACATATGTTTTCATTTATTTTAGCTAAATTACTAGGAGTGAGGGGGTGAGATCAAAGGTCTGGTATTTGTTTGTAAGATTCTGAGTCACTCGTCAGAGTTATGTTAAGACATTTTATACTCTCAGAACATAGAGGTCAGATATTCATATCATTGCCAAATTCTGTAAGTTTAACTTTTGTAAGTTCCTTCCATTTTAATGATGGCATTGCAGTGAAAGTAGAAATGTGTTTGTATAATTCTATACTCAGATTGGCAAATATGAGTACCACATTCTTGTCAAACTGATACTGAAGGACACTTTAATTGTCATAATAATTATAGATACTTATTAGGTGTGTGTGTGATAATTAGACACATCTACACAATCTGTAGTTACCAATTAAGATTAATTAGCATTTTATCTCCTTAAGTAGTGGTTGTTTCTTTATATTAAGAACCATAGAATAAATTCATCATAGTTTTCTATAAAAATGTGGCAAATTATTGAAACTAACCCTCATCCTAATGTACAGCACAGTAATAAAGCTTGTTATCCTTATCTAACTATATTTTGGTACATTCCATCTCACTTCTATCCCTTTCCAATCTCCATTGTGACACAAGCAGCTATTATCATACTCTCTAGGTCTATCACAATAAACTTTAAAGTTGTGTTAAGGACAGAAAACAAGTATTTTTCCTTTGTGCTTGGGCATTCATCCCATACAATTCCATCCATGATGTAGCAAATGAGTCTGTCTGTCACACAAACCCCGGCTGAATCCCACTTTGTGTATATACCATGACCACTTTTAGTGTGTTCAGTTTTTCTCTATGACCCAGCTTTAATTCCATTATCTGGGCATTAAGAACAATTTGATAATAAACATAGGTGTGTGCATTTCAACTTGTTGTTGTTTATCTAGAGAGTTAATCTTTCTGCAGTCTGGCAGGCCTGAAATGTATGATAAAGCTCAGTTTAGCCTTTCATGCCAATTTTCCTCTTTCAGCCACATGAGTTTTAGGTTTATAGGAATGTGATATCACACCTAGATATCTATTGAGTGTATCAATTTCCTTTCTTTGCCAGTATATATCTAAGAGTTAAACTGCTGGCTCATATGTTCTATGTGTGTTGACAAAATTAAGGTTGTATGTGCTCACCACTAAAACAATTCATTCAATAGTGACATTGTATCTTATATAACTGAGAAATATTTCTATATCATGCAAGTCTGGGTAAGAACACTTGTAGCCATTCATACAATGACAGTGTAGGTGTTAGATATAGCCTCACAAATAGGAATGACTGCATGAACATTAGTATACATAATATTTTGCTGTCTTGGAAACTCCTTCTGGTTCCTCCTGCAGAACCCCTGGTAAGTTTTAGGTTTGTTTTTGTCTGTTTTCACAGTGTGCCTTTTAAAATATGTTATATAATTTTAGATTTTTCTGTAAGTTATCAGCTCAAGAACCTTTCTAAAGATAGGTCAGAAGAACATGCAACCTTTCTCATTGTCAACATCTTCCACTAAGGCATCATCTGTTACAATCCATGAACTTGTATTGAAACAGAATTTTAACCTGAAATTTCATAGTTTGTACCAGGTTTAACTCTTGGTATTTTTTCTGCTATGGGTTTTGACAAATGCTAAGTATCATATGACCATCAGTACATGATCATAGAATGTGTGATGTTTCTCCTCCTGTGTCTGGCTTATGTCACAAAAATCTAGCGTTTTGGGAGACCAGTGGCCAAAACTACCCCAGTAGATATGAAATTCCAAGGATGCCTCCACTCCTTGTATGACTTTGTAGCAAGTGCTTGCACATAGCACGTTAAATATTCTGCATGATGTGAACAATCTCTTGATGACTTATATCCCATACAATGTAAATAACATACAGTTTGTTATAAACTACTATTTATATAACAATCCCTAACATCCTCTTTTCCTGTTTCCTCCAACTCACAGGGATCCACTTGCCTATGTCCCCTGAGTTCTAGGATTAAAGACTTGTGCCACCACATTTGGCACCTTTTTTGTTATGTTTTAAAATATGCTTTTTGAAAATAATATACTTTTCATTAATTCTTATTATGTTACCACCTTAAATCATCCAGAAAAATTTAATTGATTCAAAACTATTTCATAATTTCCTGTGTGACTTCCTTGACTCATGGGATATTTCAAATTTTATTAATTACCAGATGCTTCAACATTTTATAGAAATTTTAATCACACATCTTTTTTCAGTGTAATTAGATAATATGCACAATTTGGTCATACTCATTCAAAAAATATATGAACTTTCTGCACTCAATCTACTTTGAAATAATAGTAATAATAGTTTGAAGCCAGCCTAGGCTTCACATGGACTCCTGTGGTGAGAGAACATTCTAAACATGTTCTGAGTAGGTTGTTCTTATCTTATAGTTTCACTTTACTTTTTAAATTTTTCTTATGGTTGCTTGCTTACTTCTTCTGAGATGTATAAAATCTCTAAATATGTGTGTGAAATTGTTTATTTCTCCTACTTAATTTGACTATTATACTTAATATGCTATTAACTCTTTTGGTGTGTTGTCCACATTACATATGATTATGTCCTTCCATTTGACCTCTTAATTGTTTTGAAATGCCCTCTTAGATTTGGGAGTGTTTATGGCTTGAAACCTTCTTTGCTTGACAGTAAAAGGGCCACCCTGGCTTTCTGGGGCTTGGTCATTGTATACTTTGTTTATTTTCATCCTTTGCTCAGTGTTTTACTGTCTGGAGATCTGACTGGGTTTCTTTCTCCTGTCAATTAAAGAATTAAAAAGAAGAAAATCTCAGAAACATCACACAGCAGTAGTTAACAAACTTCATTAAAGTGAAGAAACACATACTCACAGAGATAAAGAGTGAGGCACACAGTAAAACTCCCTGTAGAATGGAGGGTTTAACTGGTCTTGGTGGTCTAGGATGTGTCCTATTTCCCATTTTTTCTTTTTTTTTCTTTTTAACTTCAGATTTTATTCCCCTCCCAGTCCACCCTCATACTGTTCCACATCCCTTACCTCCTTCCCACCCCCTGTCTCCACAAGGATGTCTCCCCAACACAACTAGACTAAACTCCCTGGGGTCTCCAGTCTCTTGAGGGTAAGGTGCAACTTCTCTGACTTTATGAGGGTTTTAAAAATGCTCTGAGTGCAACAGATCTTCTGGGATGTCTCAGGATATGGTGTCATCAGGGGAGCAGACTAGCTAGCAGTCTGTCCCAGCAGAAAGGATATTTCTCCAATTTTGGATGGGTTAAGTTTAAATCAGAAAAGGTGAGCTGAAATGGGGAAGCCCCCAACTTCAGGAAACATTCATTCATGATGGTATAGAGTAGGTGTCCTTCCCCATTTTATGGTTGTTGTATTTTGACAAAGAAAGAGGAATGGATCAGCCCACAATTTCAATTAAAGATGTGCAGGACTGGCCTAGAGCATATCTGACTTGCCTACACTGGTCAACCGGAAGGGAAAACCATCTGATGGAAGAAAAGTCTGCCAGACCCTTTTATTTTCAAGTTAACTGGGTGAAGAGGAAGCCAGAAATGTGACTTCACCATTATCTATCTGAAGCTGATTTTCCTATTGCTCTGTCAGAGAGCCGAGAAGCTCCTAGTCTGTCAGCTGAACACATATAAGCAAGTTGTATATAAAGTACCTGGCTTAATGATTCTTCAATTCATAAATCTTCAGCTCTAAAAAGGTGAAAATATTACAAACATTATGTGAAAACAGTGATTTGGCTTCTGACATTTCATCTTTTTACTGTAATTTTTGTTTTTTGTTTTATTTTTGTTGTTTTAGACAGAGTTCCTCCGTAGAACCTTGGGTGTCCTAAAATTCACTCTGTAGACTAGGCTTGTCTCTAACTAATTGAGATCCACTTGTTTCTGCCTACTGAAAGCTGGGTTTAAATGATGTGCCACAACCATCAGGCATTTTACTGGAGTTTTGATAGGTGTGTGATATTCTTCTACAGGACTGGGCAGTAACAGGTAGTTGTAAATCAGCCATACAGGCATGAGGGAAGATGATGAGCAACAGATACCCAACACAGTGTTCTGAAATTCTCACATTTTGGATTTTGTTTTGTGTAATTTTGCTCTTTTTTATGTCTACAAAGAGTAACCCCATATGGTATATACATTAAATAGTCAAAACTCTCATAGACAGGTTTTTGTGTCAGATGACAATACTTAACTAAAGGCTTTGGTAAGTATTCTGAGAACATTAAAGTAGGCTACTGTGGTGTTCATTATCTTCACAAATGCTAAATGTAGTTTTCAAATCATGACACTTTCCTGTATACACTGGTTATCAGTGCATAATCCCACATCTAGCCCAGGATTATCTAAATGTTTTCTATTTCAGAGAGAGAAAGAGAGAGAGAGAGAGAGAGAGAGAGAGAGAGAGAGAGAGAGAGAGAGAGATACAGAGAGAGACACACAGAGAGAAACAGGGAGACAAAAACAGAGACAGAAACAGAGATAAACTCACAGAGAGAAACAGAGAGAGAAACAGAAAGACAGAAATAGAGACAGACAGACAGGGTAGGCAGTCAGAGAATAAATTAGTTGAAATTTGTAGGTGGAGTCTCAGCACGCTTAGGGCAAGTACAACCTGTGGTTTAGCTCCAAAATTGGTCTGAAGATACAAGAACCTCCAAACTTGATGGTGCAGTTGCAGTTACAATTAGGCATGCACAAGACCCACTGCGAATTAACCTTTAGGCTGAATTTAAGGCATCCTAGCAAGAAGCCCAACAAGCAGAAGGAATTCTCTCCTCTTAAACAGAAAGGGTCTGTCTTTTTGTCTATTCAAGCCTTCATCTGGCTGAGTACAACCATTCTGAATGATTTATTCATTCCGCTAAATTAAATGTGACTTCCATCAAAAATATTCTCACCGAAACCTTATGACTATGCTTGATTGAAGATTCAGGCGCCCCATCATCCAGATAAATTAATTTTAATTTAATTATTATACTCAGGCTCTGAGTTTTAAAAATGTATTCTACTGAGTTCTGCATTTTTATGGGCTATTTATTTATTAACACTTAGTGTTATCCCTATCAGGAATAAATTAACTGCATTGATTTATGTTTTCTGTATGACATTTGTTTTTATTTCCCAGTTTGGATTAATAAGGTTTATAGAATTTAATTTTTCATTCTGTATTAACTGTTACATCATCTTCTTTTCATCATGGATGCAGTAACACTCACAGTGCTATCTTTTACTTTCTTTGTTTAGTGACTTTATGCACCAAGGCTAGCTACAATCCTGCCTTACTCAGTCTTTAATAATTGTACCTGTGTCCACTGCCTTTCAGGGCTTGAAATACTCCTCTTTAATTCAATACTGCGTATGTCAAGATTCATGAATAAGGTGTTTGCAACAGTGTTATTCCAGTCAAACTGCTCATGTCCTTTTTATTCTCATTGTCATGCATTTTCCATCTGAACATGCTAGAAATCTCAGAACACAAAGATCCAGTGAGGACTGGGATGTTCTGGTGTGCCGTATACTAGAGAGTGACTGCAGTTGGTGATTCGCGGTGTGTAATAACAAAGCTAGAATGTGGATTTTGAACGTTTCCATCACATAGAAGTGGTATACATTCTAGGAACTAGATTTCCATTTCCTGATTATACTAGGTGTGCACATGTGGAATCATCACAAGGTACTCTGTACTATGTAAACATTTTGTATTTTTATATTTAATCCTCAAAATGAATTTAAAAAGCTAAAAGGTGTTCTTTGGTTGTTATCTGTAAATGAGAGCATTCTTTTTGCCATTAAATTCTATGTAAGCTCCATTTTGTAACTTTCTTCGATTTGTCTTTTTCTTATTTTAATTATCATCATCATCATCGCCATCATCATCATCACCATCACCATCACTACCATCATTACCATTTTTATCCTGATTGGGAAAGCAGGTTAATGCATTTCACCATTTTAACAAAATTCTTGCCTCTTTAAATAATTCTGTCATATTCTTTCTATTATATGTTTGTATATCCCCTTATGAATTTTAAATGCATGTTCGCCTCTTTATTTTTCTACACTCCAGTTTGCATGTTTTTTTTTTTTTTTGAACAGACCTGGCTTTTTGTTCACTGATCCTTTGTTCTTTTACTGTATTCATTTTGCTCTTAGGTCCTCTGAACTGACCATTCATTTTATTGTTGTATTTTTCCATTACATTGTTTCCACTCATCTCTTTGTAGTTATTGTATCTGAAATACTTCATTTATTCACATGTGCCATTTTCTTTGTTACGGTATAATGGAACACACTGATTATCATTATTTAAATTCTTCTTTGTCCATCATCTATTTTGTGTCTAAATTTCCCTGTAATAAAGATTACCATGCTCATTTATTGATCACACATTCTAACATCTCCTATTTCTTACCTTTTATTGTATGGGAGACAATGTGTGTAAATAATTAGAGGTTAATATAAATCTTATTTTCTCTCAGGGGAAGCTATTTACTTTTCTTCTGTCAGACCACAAAAATGTGGTCTTTGATCTAAAAAAAAATATGAGCTCTATCTGGGATTTCTTACAATTATATTTAGATTAGCTTCACTGTGATTGTTACAATCTATTTTCCTGGTATAAAGGGATATTTATTAAAGCAAAACTTCAATATAAAACCAGGAAGGTGTTAAATATCTCTATGTATTAGACCCAGATATTGTCTCTTTCTGCCCACTACTCTTTCTCTCCTCACAAAGAACAATTTTACATCTTTTGATCAATAAAGGACTTTTCTTTACTCCCTACCTCTGCTTCTGGATATTCCAACCTCAGGAGATGGCTCTTCTGTTTATTTTCTGCTTCCAGCCTTTGTCAGGCTGAGTCTGCACACTCAATGAAGCTTTTGTGTACCTAGGGGAAGACGGTGCCTGTCCTCTTTCTCAGCACATAGCCTCTGCAGGCTGCTGCCTTGTAATCAGGAGGTGTCTGTGCATTGCCGACTGTCTGTTCAGTTCAGTCCTGTGCTGGTCTCATTTCGGCTCCTGTTTCTAGCCATCCGTGTGCTATTTCATGTCGTCAGTTAGGAGAATCCCTGAATGAGAGATTCGGTGGACTCTTACTTCCTTCAGAGGCTTTAGAATTATGGCCTGTCAAGCCAGACATCACGAAATCAATAAAAGTCTACCGCTGGTCTGGCTTCTCTTTATAGCCCTAAAAGAGAGAATTCACTTTAGGTTCTGTGCAGTCCCCAGAGATCAAAGCAACAACAGGCCTGTTTTCTTAAGAATTGCTCCCCGCTCATACATTTAATTAATTTAGGATAATTTAATCAACATAAGAGTCTTTATGTCTCCATTTCTCAGTTTTATAATCTCTCTGCATATGTTTCACGTCAAGGTTGAATATTTTGCGTCCATCCCTAGAAGTGGGAATTCTTTTCCAACCTATTTTAGCCAGCAATTTCCCAAAAGACCAAGGGGTCTATCATTGTGTAGTAGAGTTGGAGGTACTCCTACAGTGACCCTGCTTGACCCTGAAATTTTTGGAAATTACATGATTTACATTAAACTAACTTAAAGTATGTTTTCTACTGCAAATATGGGAAGGCCAAGGAATTAAAGTGTAAGTGTTTGACTAAAAGTGGTAGTTCTGCCATCCTTTTAACTTAAAATAGCATGCTGGATAACTTTACCAAAATTCACTATCAGGACAGGAATCTGTGCATTTAAGCTGTGAGTTGTAAAAGTATCGTCCAGAGAAATGTGTGACAAAGATCACTTCTGCTGCAGTTCCACTCTACCAGAAGAGGGGAGTGGTTAAAAATGCACCAGTACGAACTGGGGGGATGGATTCTACAGTATAAGGGATTGAATCTGATGAAGGGAGAGTTAACATTTATACTTAATGAATGGTGAAAGTACAGAGGGTGGAACTAGGCAACTACCTTGAAGAGTACAAGGTCAAAATCTTGAAGGAACTTTTGATATAACCTAGTTTCCTTGTGGAGTAAGACAAGTGTGAGCTTAACAAGTTTGTAGGCTGAAGTATTGTTTTTGAGAAGGGAAAAAGAACTATACTATAGGGAATTACTAAACATTTCCAGTAGACAATATGTATGGGCATATGGAATGAAATATTCATATCCGTAAAACTTGGGCATAAGTCATGGGGACGATGTCGCTGTTCAGTTGAGTTAAAGAATTAACTGTGAGAGGAATATTGAACTTTCACCTCTTAGGTCACGTGATCATGCCCAAACCTGCCTCCTTTTCCTCCATGTCCTCACTATTTGTTCTCTATTGCCTTGTTAAATGCACACTTGAGTTATTTATGAGATCTAAAACTCTTTGTGCCACAATTGTTTTGTCATGAGATCTACTCTAAAAATTAAGTTCCCACTTTCAGTTTCTAGAAAATGCATCTGTCTAGAAGGGAAATGTGGAAATAGTCATGAGGTGGCAGAAGGATTAAGCTACGCCCCTTACATGTGGTCTTGGGAGGCATCAATATTTTTTTTTTTTTTTAAGAAGGGTAGAGGATTTGGCATTGAGGTTCCACTTATGCTGAAAGTTGGAATGTCACTGAACTCCTTCGAGGTTTGAGTTGGATGAAACTCTAGAAAGCATGCCAAGGGGATACATTTTCCAAAGACACCCAAGGACAATTCTCTGAGGAAATCTGGATGGTCACAAACAGACAGAAAAATATCTGAAAAAAAAAGTGGATAAAGAAACACCACTCTCTATAATTATGAAACCAAACAAATAAAAACTGGAGTAAGGACTGAAAATGATTGGGTATTCTGGCAGACTTTCTGAATAAACCATGTGATTCAGGCAGAGGGGCATATCTCTGATCAGTTTTCCATTACACTCCATCTCCTTCACTGAATCTAATCCACCTGGGCCCCTGTCCTGATTTTAACTCCAGTTTCAATGTACAGACAATTGCAGAAACAATTTTCTGTTTGGACTCCTCTCCTCATAAACTGAGAAATCTCTGTTGCTCCCTTACGTTGGAACTCTCTTGACCATCAGTTCTTTTCCTCGGAAGTGTTTATCTTGACAATGTACTACTAATCTTCATCACCTACAACCGTCCTGCACTTTTTAAGTTTACTTCATATATCTCACCATTAAAATTTATTTTATTTGGTAGTATTATTATCATTGATATATTTTAACTTTTTATTTTTGAAACGGTTCTATGTTTAAGAGGTATTACAAAAATAACATTAATGCTGCATATCACTTGCGTCCAACTTGTTCCAGTAATAACAACTTATACAGCTATAGTGCTGAAATCAAAATAGCTGAAAGCTACTAAATAGACCATTATTTTTCAATTTTTCAAGTTTTAAAATGCATTCATTTCCTTATGCATTACAGATATTTGTAAAATTTATCATAGAATAATTTAATTTTATGGTCATCAATGTCATTAGGATACAAAACTACTCCATCATTTCTGATGGTGAAACTCTATCCCAATTCCTTACCAACCATCTACCTATTATTTCTTGTTACATTTTAGTTATTTCCAGAATGCTTTATAAAAATCAATCACAAAATTTTTCTATATCTTTCTTTGTGTTCTCATCCCAACATTTCCACATTTGCTATAATTGCTCTGTATACCAATACTGGTTTCTTCTTGACTTACTTATTTTAATTTTTATTTGTATGAGTTCTGCTTGCATGTATGTATGTGTACCGTGTGCATGTTTGGTGCCTTTGGAGTTCAGAAGAGGGTAGGTGCTCTTCCCCTGGAGCTAGGGTTAAGGATGATTGTAAACTACCATGTAGGAATTGAAAACTGAATTCAGCTTCTTTCAAGAGCAACACATATTCTTAAATGTTGGGCCATTGCTCCCATGTTGTTTACTTTTTATAGCTGAATGTTATTTTGCTTATTTACTATTTTACATATTTAGAAACACATGGAATTTTCCATTTGTGCAAACTAAAATTGCTATAAATATTATCATACACAATTTAACAGGAAAACATGCCTTGAATTCTGTATATATTCATGTTGGGTGACACCCATTGGGTCATAGGATCAGTATATGATAATAAAAAAGCAATTAATTTGTTTTACAGAGTAGCTACTGATTTAATACATCCATCAGCAGTAGGTGAGTGCTCCATTTCTTTTACAAAATCTCTATTATATTAACAGTGTATTTTTATAACCACTCTAATATGTGAATAATGGTATTACTTGTAAAATAAAAATAGAGATATGAATGTTGCGGGAAGCTAGCTGGAAAGAGGAAGGTGATTAGTCAGAGTATAAAAGGAACTAGAACGAGTATTGGTGGGGTGAATATGCCCTATTAAAACCTATTCTTATATATAATTAACATATGCTTTATAATAAAACGTTAAAACTAATTACACTTCTTCAAAGGTGAACTATGTTATCCATCATTTCAGGAACTTATTTGTTATCCACACATTTTGACTGATGTCACCTTTCTTCCAATACCTATTTCCAAATTGGTTTGGTTATTAGTTTTAAATTTAGAACAACTTGGTTAAGGTAGTTGACAATTTTATACATGTGTACAGTGCACTAGGATCATGCTCTCCTTTACCCCCTTTATCTCTTTTCTTCTCCTGTCAATCCCATGCTTTTTCACCCAACCGTTTGCCATGCTTATGACATTTACTTTGTCTTGTGTCCCATATAGATTAACCAGGGCTATCTTCGGGACCATCATATTGAAACTTTCTTTTGGAAATGTGTGAGGTACAAACTTGAGACAATGCCCAGCTCTCTCCCCATATTTGTTGAATGAAATAGTTTGCAGTAAGGGGCCAATTCTCGAGGTCCTGCACATTTCTCATATTCTGTAGATTTCCTCTTAAGATAGTAGAGTGTTCCTTATGCTTTTCAGAAGTTCTTAGTTACATTAGGTAAGTTTGTCAGTTGTTGGGTTTATTTACTGAGCAATTAGTGTTAGAGGCTAATTTTACATGATAACACAGTTCTTATTTGGGTGGGGGGAAGGTTCTGTTTGTTTGCTTTAGATTTCTGGACTTTCTTAGACCAGGTCTCACTATGTAGCCTTAGATAAGCTGAATTTTAAAATGTATGCGAGACTGACCTTGAACTGACATAAATCCACTTTCTTTTATCTCCAAAGTACTGGGATTAAAGTTATTAACCTTGGCATGATCACTAGCTCCCTATTATGTACAATATGCTTCATATTTTAATGTTTATGTTTCTTAGTTTATTCATTAGTGAGCCCGTTTTGAATGACCCAAGAACACTTCTTCCAGTGAACATTGAGAATCCCCCATTCTATTTTCCTTTTAACAGTCTTTATAGGTTGGAGAGAAGACTCCGGAGTGTAAGAGCAATTATTTCTCTTGTAGAGGACATGTGTTTAAATTTTCAGCATCCATATGGTGGCTCACAACTATAAGGTATCAGATACTTCCTTTGACTTCTATAGATATGCACATGATTTACAGACATATGTAAAAGCAATGTACTTATATGGATAGAGTAAAATAAATAATAAATAAATAGTTTTAACAGTTACAGATATTTAGAGCCATACTAAGTTTTAGTTAATATGTATGTAAAGTTTTTGTTGTCTTGGATTTGTGTGAATTTTCCATACAATAACATTTATTGAGGGGTCAACTGCTTATTGAAATGTTATGTCATTTTTATCAAAAGTCAGCTGTTAATTTTTCATGACTATGATTGACTTCTGTGTTCTTTTGTAGTAACTATGTGTTTACCACTCTGTCAATGTCCACATTGTTTTCATTTCTGACTTGAATAGTCAGCTATGAACTTTGAGGGCAATTTCTTCAGCTTTGTTTACCTATTAGATAATTTTAGTCTGATTTTCTTCTTTGGGTATTTGTGTGTGAGTATGTGTGTGTGTGTTTCTGTATGTATGTGTATATATATAATTTTTGCTCTGTCAAATTAATACTGGAACAATAACCCCTTCAGAGATCAGCTTGAGTATTGTTTAGGGGGGTGGGAGGAATCATGTACACTTTCTTTGAAACATCTTCTTCTCTTTATTCTCATCCTTATCTCTTACCAAGTTATATGGCTATTATTTTTTGTCATATACTTTGAGAATATAATTTTATGGCAAGCCAGCATTTTGCTGCCTTTCCTGTGACTGGTCGTAATGAGCTGTATCCTCTAAGGACCTGATTGCTTCTACTTCTGTAAACCCAGCAAAACCATTCATGTTTCTGCATCTTTTCTAAAAATTGAAAAGTTATTAAAATACTAATTGCAGAAGCCTCAAAACACAAGCAAGCATGCATCCCCATTTTTAGCAGGGTTATGTGGTCTGTGAAATATTTAACAGGTAATATATTTTCATTTCCTTTGATGTGAAGCTCATAGACTGAATGGAATTTGCCAAATTTACATTGGCACGATCTGCCAATGATACATATGGATGAGCAATATCTACTTAGGGCTTGAATAAGATATAAATAATCTTTTGTTTTTGATTTTCTGAGACTTAATTAAAATTTTCATAAAAAACAAGAAGATAATTGGAAATTCTATTTTTTAAATTAAAGTGACTCAGAGGTAGGTGGAAATACGTGTTTTGTTTCCTATTTGATGCATCCCTTGATATATAATAACAAGCATGATTGATGAATAGACCGAGCAGAATCAGCTGCACACCAATGCATCTGCTATCCACAGTTGCTATTTTTTGCCCAGAGGATATTAGTTATAAAATATAAGTCAGGAGATGTAATTTTGCCCAGTTTTTAATTTTTTTAAATTAGAGGTGTATATGTGCTTGTTTATCCATGTTACCTAAGTAATCTAGCTACTGTAATTTTTAAATAAATACTGGGATGTTCTTGGGAGAGAAATAGAAATATTTAATACTTTGAGATGATAGTCATACCTCAGCCCCCATGGTTACTCCATTAATGTCATCTAATCACAGATTTAAAACATATGAAAAATGTCTATATTATACATGTAGGGACTTTTTTCTTGTTATTTCCTAAACAACACACACATTAATTCTTTCTGGATGGTTTAGTCTATTAGGTGCAAAAAAATCATGGAGAAATGATGAAGTATGTGAATGTGTCGTAATTACATGTAAACATGTTCACAGTGTTTCTTAAAGTACTTGAAGGATTGTGTCTCTTCAGTGGTCCTAGAACAATGCCCCACAGACACTGAGGAGCATTTTTACATGCATGTTTTATGCTAACCCTGTGAGATTTAGTTTTCTTATTGTGGAAAGCTCCAGAAACATACACAGAGTCCAGAGGGCATCCACCTGCAAGCCAAAGGTGGACTCAAGTGAGCGCTTTCTCCTGTACTTTTCAGAAGGAAACAGCACTGCTGTTACCTAGGTGATGTGCTTCAGCCTTCATTATGAAGAGATGGATTTTTGTGTAAACCACCTGGCCTCAGTATATTGCTGTTCAGCCCTGGAAAGGCATTGAGATTGCTTTTCTTTCTCCATTATGCTCAATCAGAAATGCTTTTCCTCTGCTGTACACAATGTTCCCTCTTGTTTACTTACCAATCTCATCCATTTATATGTTCCCTCTAGAAACCATTAAAATAGCACCATAATTTAGCCTACCAGACTATGCTAGCTTTCACATTATTGTTGTTCTTGTTTTCTCTATTAGAGTTCCCGAAAACCATGGCCAGTACTCATAATGTTAAAATGTGAAGTACCACTAAATTGATAAAAAGCAGAACAGCAAATCTACCGGTAAAGGACTTTCTTATTACTGCTCATGGTCAGAACACTTCATAATTGACAAAATAAGTCACAAGAGTTGTAACTGTACAATGATAGATGGTCCAGTTTTTCAGGATGTTCATCATTGGGTTACCAATGGTCAGGGGAAAACAGTCACAGAGGCTTGAGAAAACAAACTTTGTAAGTTTGACCATAGAAGCCCTTTAGCTGTTTTAAGATTGTGAATAGGTTTAGTAACCCTAAACATATTTACTCATAGATCACACACTATTTGATTTTTATATTTCACAATCACTACCCAGAAAGTGAGAGTTTTTGGTACCAAAAGTAGGAAAAACATAAACATTTGATTTTTATAGGAATTGCACTAATCCTATAATTTGATTTGTCTCTTTATTCTGTTCTGATTTATAATCATGACATTTCTCTTTGTCTTCTTGGACATTTTCAGGTGCTTTATGTGCTTTTCAATATACAGATCCAGACCACTCTTAGTTTGATGTATATTCAAATATTTCTGAGCTAGGATAAATTATACGGGGTTTTACATGTCTGTTTACTGTTGTTGCTTGAAAGTAGAAATTTGCCCATTAATCTTGAATTTGGTGTTATTACTAAACACTTTTTATTATTCTAGCAATATTTCATTTCTGGTTTTCTAGGGTTATTTGAGACTTTCCATGTAGACAATCATATCATAATATGTAAATAAGGATGGATTTCTTTTTTACCTATCTCATCATCTTTAAAGAAGAATTTTGCTGCTAAGTTGAAAAGGAAGAGTAAGGAATAAAAGAGGATACTTTTCTTTCACATCCAATCTTAGCAGAAATCATTCTATCAGAGAGGCCCCTTGGTCTTTCAAACTTTATATGCCCCAGTACAGGCGAACGCCAGGGCCAAGAAGTGGGAGTTGGTGGGTAGGGGAGAAGGGTGGGGGAGGGGGAGGGTATAGAGGACTTTTGGGATAGCATTTGAAATGTAAATGAAGAAAATATCTAGTAAAAAATTGAAAAAATAAATCATTCTAGCATTCACTATTAAATATTAAGCAATGCTAATTATAGTGCTTTCAAGATAAACTTTGCGAGGCTGTTGTTTCATTTCTTTTTAATTTTAATTGATACGTGACATTTCTAAATATTGATTTAGTATGATCAGTTGACGTGTGTGTACAGTGTGTAATGATCAAATCAGGGTAATTAGCATTTCGATCTTGTCAAACATTTATCATTTCTTTGTGTTGGGAAACATGATCTAGTAATCCCTCTGCTGGGTATAGAGCCAAAGGAAATGAGATAGGTTTATCAAAGAGACACCTTCGCCCCCACAGTTATTGCAGTGCTGTTCAAAATAACAAACATATGAAATCAACTAAAAAGTCAAGATATATTTTGGATAAAGATCTGTGGTTTATGAACAGTGTAAAGTATTATTAGCCCCAAAAGAAATTATGTCAGTTTTGCTGAGACATAGATTAAATTGAATGGGCTCGTGTTAAATTATGTAAGCCAGTACTGGAAACAATACTGTATAGTGTATATACAATACTGTATAGTGTCACTCCTTTTTACTTCCTTTGGGACTCTTTTCCTCCTTGTCCCTTCAATATACCCCATAAATCATTATCTTCTCTCCAAATTCATGCCCTCTTTTTTATTTTTATTGCATGAATATATGTTTTAAAAATACATACATATTCCTAAGTATAGCCTGTTGAGTGCATATGGTGTTACTTTTATTATGTTTTGAAGGCTGGTCATTTGGCACTGGGTTGCCATTTGTTGTCCTGTTCCTGGGGAGGACTACATTTTCCATTTCCAGCTTTGCTTGTCTGCCCATATTTGTATAGTGGGAGGCCTTACATGTTTTTCCTTGTTCAGTCTAGCATACGTTTTGATATCATATTTGTTCGGCTCATGTTAATGTGGTCATACTGATGAGACTTTATGGGTCTAGTTTCTGATGTTACTATGAGACACAGTAGCATAAAACAAACAAACAAACAAACAAACAAACAAACAAACAAACCCCACTCTGATCCTCTTCTGAAATGTTTCAGGAGACTTACCACAGAGTATTTTGTAGATATATTAATTAGAACTAGTGGCCACAATTCTGCACTTTGATAGCTTATCATTTTCTATAGTGGTCTCTGTCTATTGCAAAGACAACTTTCCTTGATGAGAGGTAAGGGCTAACTTCTTTGTAGGTATAAGGACAAATGCTTATAGGATTTTATTAGGGATTATGCTGGTTTATTAAACTAGTGGTTATATATTCTTCTCCAATGACCATGACTTCAAAAGCACTGAAATGTTAGCTGGATTTCCAGTACCAGTCTTGGGATTCATCTTATTGAATGCATCCCAAGTATGGGAGAAATATGAAACCATTACAAACAAAGAATTAATTTTACTGATGTTTCTTTCCAACTCTAATTTACTGACATTTTTTAAAATAGCAGTATTAATAAACTTTCTCAAATGTCCTTTCTGTGTGAATTGATATAACCTTATATATTTTCATTTTCTGGTTATTAATATGGTGAGTTATGGCAGTTCATTTTTAAATATTGCAATCCTGGAATAAATGAAAAAAAACATGACAGAATTGTATTATTCTTTTTATATATTAGTAAGCTAAAATCTCTAATAACAACTGGACTTTGCCATGACAGACTGCTGAGATTAACTCATTTGGATCAGTGTTTAGTAAATTACCTCCTGCCGCCTTCTAAGAATATCACACCATCAACGTTTGTCACAGGCACAAATAGGCATGCAACTATCAATCATTTTTATCGACCTGTCTCATCTATACACCACATGCATTCCCAATTCCACTTAAGGCTTGTCGCCCTGCTTATGCTGATTGTCACTTCATCTGCTTAGTGCTTCTCTCAATCTTCAATGTTCAACTTGTTTGTGTACAGTTATCAATTATCACTTTGCTAAAACTCAGCTTTTGGTGGAATCAGACTTTTTGTGATTTGTTTAACAGTTTTAAAATAGTTTTTTTATATATCAGTAGACATATTTCTGATGTTTCATTACTTCAGACCCGAGGCACACCCACCCTGTGACCCCTGTGATTTTTACAACATCACTAAACCAAATTCTCTAGATTTCACTAGACTTTATATTTTCTTGATACTTTTTGAGTGTTCTAACTCCAAGATTCATTGCTTCCCCTCCCACCCCCGCCATCTTCCTTCCTCCATCCCTTCTCTCTTCCTCTCTAAGTTTCCCAAGCATATCTTTAGTAGGAAGAGGGAACAGACATATCTGATGTTTGAAAGTTTCCCACACATATCTTTAGAAGGAAGAAGTACCATGCATATCTGATGTTAGTGTCTGCAAATGAGCAGCAGATTGCATTTCCTGCCTAAATTGCATGGGAACAGCACAGTTTACCAGCACTATCTCTCAGCAGTCTCCTCACCCATGAGTTCATTGGACTGTATTCCACACTTCAATGTTTTCTCTTGTGAATTTCTATTCAGTCAAATTCACATCTCTGTTTGTGTATCTCACACTCATGCCAGAATCAACTTCTTTTCAATGGGATTTATCATCCTCCCACATGAGTCTGCTGTGTTTACTTCCTAAATAAACGACTGATACTCAAGAAGCCCAGCATGCCAGGAAGCTGCCCACAGTCCTCCATTCATCCTACCCTTCTTATCTCTAGCACTTACTTAATCATTGCCTTTTGTCAACCTGATCTATAGATATTTTCAAATTTTCTTCATTTATTCCCATCCTCATTATTTATTCCCTGGTTAAGTCCTCAATTCTTGCTCACCTGAGTTATCAGAGTTATTGCCAAACATGTATTATGTGTCTAAGCTTTCTTCTTTAAACACCGAGGATCCTATTGAATGCAAAATCTCTTTCCAAATTGTTTAAGATACTTCAAGAGCATTTGATACCCTTGGCCACTTCCTCTCTCTGAAAATGTTGCTATTTTGATTTCATGACCTTGTACTCTGCTGGCTTTCTTTTTGAACTCTTATCCAGGCACTCTTTGTAGTGTCATTGCCAGACATTCCTGCAGAACTTGACGAGGAAATGCTTCAGGTTCTCAGAGTACAAGCATGGACACATTTTTTTTCAGAGTTTCTGTAGAAAAAGGCATTTCTCCACTGCTGAACTAAAATATTCTCCTTTGAGCCAGATATGTTTATTGTATAAGTCTTCTATCTTTTAGTATATTTAATAGATTTTCAACATAGAAACTGCTATTTTTCCTCCACACTTGTTCTCCCCTATCCTGTTCCGGTCTCATCAACTAAATCTGACCTTTAACCTGTATTAAAGCTTGAAACCTAAGTCAGCACCTGTTGCTCATTTCTCACCTCATCCTCTATCACTCAACTTCCAAAAGCAAAAACAAGGACCAAGTATTCCAGTATGCTATGAAACAGTCATTGGTTTCATTGAAATTTTTCTTTGGGAGACATTACTGAATAAAATTAGAATCATTTCAACCACAGACACCTAGGCTGTTGAGCTAATCACCAAGACAGTTTCTGACAATTCTTTTTATAAATATAGCATATATTATACACTTGTTGAAGCCATGTTTCTAATTTATCAGTATCTCCAAGTTCCTACAAGTTAATCATACAATGAAGTTCAATGTTTTATTAACCAAATCGATAAATGCATACATCAAATCCCAAAAGCTGTAATATCTTCTCATATTAAGTTACTGAGAAAATAATTTGCCAAAAGTGTCTATAACAGAGGAAATTAAGAGCCTAAAAATATTTTAGGCAAGTTGGAATGGAATTTACTTTCTATTTTCCTTTATTTCAAGATAATATATAGTCTCACGAGTCTGTTTGCTTTCTTAGTACAGCCCTTAAGCACAAAGAGATCCTCCTGTCAAATAAACCCTTCCCAGTATCACTTTTAAGTTGTTAATCACCCTTTAAATATACATGCAAATTTATACAACATTTCTTTTGGAAAATCTGTGTTTTAGGCATCTGTTTGTCTCCCTCTATCCCCATATTGTTTCTAGTATGGTATTCTTTGTGCTGAAGGGTGATTCTTGTTATTCACCTAATTAATACATTCTGACTGCACAATGATCATTCTGTTTATTGTTAAATCCTTAACTCCCAGCACATCATCTTCTGAACACTGGACTCTCAACATGCATGCTAATGAGTACAGAAGGCAACATGTAGCATATGTCCAACTAGAGAAGGGCATGTGGTTGCCTATTTTAATTAACTAGTAATAGAATGGACTATGCATTCACTTTTATTATATATTTAATCACTTATTGTATAAAACATATCTTAATTTCTTAAATTGGCTTTTTTCTTCATTTTCTCAATTGATATTTTATTACAACAGTACTGAATTGCTTTTGTTCTTTTTAATTTTTTATGAATGTCTTATTGTATTTTATGTATTCTTCTCTCAGATGATGTAAACTGACCACAGCCTCATCTCCCTTCTCTTCCCCCAGTCTCAACCCTCTCCTTTCTTCCCCAGATCCATTCCTCCTCCATTTCCTTTTTCAAACGAGCAGGCCCCCTTTATGTTTTTTATTAAATTTATATTACTATTTTAATTAAAATAGAATTATCATTTCTTTCTTTCCTCCCTCCAGCCTTGTCTGGCTACTAGTTTTCACCATCCATTTGCCCAGAAAGAAGTTGTTAATTTGTATTATTTATTCTTTAAGAACCCCTGGAACTGATTCATATTATTGAGCTTTAAAAAAAAAACTGGTTCTTGCTCCTGTTTCCAATATTTTCTGCATTCATTTCTTTCCTTGTACTGCTACCACTTTTCTATGTTTCAGGCTAGTTGAATGTGACTGCTGTTTTTGTTTTTCCTTTCCTTTTATGAAGATGTTATTTTTTTAATATTTTGAGTTTTCAGGTCCTTTGTGTATATGTTATAACTTTTAGTTTTGTATTTTTGTAGGATACCTGAGTATGCAAATGAGCAGTTCTCTGTAACTATATCTTTTTCTTGTGTCTATGCCCTACCTCCTTTGGATGTTCCCTTCTTTCTGATTGTATTGTCCTATTCTGATGTGCTAGTTTTTGTTTTATCTTACTATATTATATCATTATCTCATAGAAGCCTGTTTGTTTTTTAGTGAGAGACAGAAAGTGGGTGAATCAGGGAGGATGAGGAGGTGGGTGGAGCTGGGAGGAGCAGAGGGAGGGAGAAATGTGATCAGGATATATTATATTAGAAAAATAAAATTTAAATGAGAGGAAAAAAGAGCAAAGAATGCTCCATTTATTTTCCAAGAACATCCATGGGACAGGCCCATAGTAAAGAGACTTTAGTTACATGGTGGGTAGTTTTCATATACGACTCTGCCTTCATGTATCTAACAATTTACAAGAGTTTAACAAAATGCACGTATTTATAAATGTCATATGTATTCTGAGTGGCCATTTAAATATGGATGCTATAAACAGTACCTGGTAGGGCTTCCTATGTTTGTTATGCAATATTATGGTAGTGGTAAGAATACTGGGATATATAGGAAAGACATAACTTTACTGGTTCATTTTAAATACCCATTTCTTATTTAATCATAACTCAGAGCCATATTTTTCTCTGAGGTCAGCTTAAAGTAGATATTATAGTTTATATTTAAACTCTAGAGGTTTTCTCCACCTTAGGTGAAAATGAAGTCAATTAAAGTGAAAAATGTGAACTAACAGAAAAATTAATGTGAGATAGCTGGGGGTGACTGGATGGAGGAAAGGGATTAGGGAGTGATGTAATTCTATTTCAATTAAACATATTAACATAAAATAAATTTTAATTGAAACATAAAAATTAAAAAGAACAAATAGTTCTGAGCTATAAGAGTAAAATATCAAGGTAAAAATGAAGTTACTGTTGGTAGATAAAAATAATCAGGGAAATCTCTCCCAGCTAGAGTATCAAATCATCATAGCTATGGGCTCACAAACTGAGTCTGCTAAATGTTTCCTGATTGGTCTATTTGAGCATCTTTTCCAAAATACTTGGAGTACTCTCCTATTTTTTAATTTTTAGGCCAATATGAAAATATAAGAAAGTTATTGAGTAATTCCTCCCTTTGTCCGCAGGTTGTGGTGTCTACTGAACCAGGCACCATGAATTAAACCCTCCATATCTGCAAAGCTTCCTCCTTTATGGCAAGCTGTCTCCAAGACAACGCAGTTGGAGAGCAGCCCTGCTCTTGTGCCTGTCAGTAATCAGCGGCTTGTTTCTCACTATCCTATTCCTCAGCAAATGCTTGGCCAGGGTGCCAGTGTCAGTAATCTTGAATCTGTTTTACATAGGTCTGCAAAACGGCAATCTGCAAAACAGACTTTGCCAAACAGACCCATGCAAAACAGATTCAATATTCTTACAGCAGAAAAACCCTAAACGTTTTAAATAGGTGTGCCAGCTAGCATCAGCTCTTTATGAAGTCTGCTGAAAGCCAGGTCACTCACATTGGGGTTATTGTCAGTATCTTCCCACTTTCCATTCTCACTCCAGTGAAAGACTATGGGCACAACTAAATACGATGAGTTCCATTTTAACAGACACATGGATTATAAGCCTTTTCATTCCCTGCATCACCAGCTAGGTAATGCCACTAAATGTCGGCAGTTCTGCATGTCAACACACTGGTTGCATCTCTTTCATATTAATAGGACTCCCCGTTTACTCTTTACTCAGTATGGTGTGACAGGTATCTCCCCTTATTCACCTTCCCCAGGGGGAAAATTACTTTTTAGCTTTTACTAAATGACTTTTACCACAAAGTCTAAAGGATTTCTAATCTCATTAAAGCCTCTTCTCTCTCTTTCTCCCCAGACCAAAAGCTTTCTAAGGAGATTTTTGCCCCAGTTGTTGCTGTTTACAGTGATTCTCATCCCATTTCACCCTCTCTTCACCCACTGCCCACTGCAATATACTGACTTCTGAGTGGCAAATGTGACTGTGCTGCTGGGGACAGCTCCTTAATCCCAACCCCTCCTCTATTTCATTAGTGCCATGACTCTTACTGGTACGACTGTCAGAATAGTTTCGCTCATCTTCATCCTTCTGGAAAGATGAAATTCCAGATCTTGTTTTTACCCCTTAGCAAGATAAGGACTTGATTAGGTCATCAATTCTTTCTGAAACGAGTTTCCTAATTTGTACGTTCAGAAGCTAATTTTCTGTGAAACTCTTGGAATTAATTAGAAAAATCAAACCCCTAATGCATACAGCAGGGAGGCCAGAGTGCTTGTGTGAGTGGTGGCCATGGAGAGCTTAGTGTCAAGACGCCTGTATAAAGGTTTTAGGATAGTTCATTACCAACACTCCTTTTATTTTTCTTGCTCTGTGCTGATACAGTTATTCCTTACTTCTTATGGCTGGTGGGAGGACAAAATAAAGAAGAAAATGCACAATAAGGGTTTATTCTGCTAAAGTGCCCTTGAAACACTATTTTAAAAAACGCAACAGAAAAGGGGCAGGCCCTCCATATACCTGTTATTATCCCCATGTTATGTGATAATGAGCTTTGTTGTTGTTGTTGTTACACCTTTTTATGTGACGAATTTCTTAAAGCACCGCAAGTTTCTTCTGAGTGGTCATGTGTAGTGGCCTCCCACTGTAAGGACACCGTGTTTGCTCATGCTGCACATAGGGAGAATCTTTCTCATCCCCACCCATTCCCACTCCCCCTTTCATCAAAAATAAATGCCTCCTCCCCCCAAAGAAATTATTTCACAGTGTCTTTAATGCTCATTTTAACGTTTATTTATGGTGGGGTTGTATACATGTTTTGTAAAGGGTGCTAAGTGCCTACACTGAGAACAGTCCAGTTCAAATCAGTCCATTCTACATGGATGCTTCCTGTGCCAGTTGAAGTCACATGGAGAAAGGCCTTGACCTTTCTCTTGCTCAGGTCTGCGTTGCTGTTAAGTCCTGCTAACTCTCCAGGGCCTTCTTTGTCGATACAGATCATCAGTCCCATACAAAGAACAAGATACAGAACACCTCAATGTATTTCACAAGTTTAGCACAGCACATCTCTTGTACAAAAATCCACAAAAGCACAAAAGTGAAAGTACCAATTACTTATCACCCATGCATCAATCTTAAACACTACACGAGTACACAAATGAATACATTGCATTACAAGGTACAAAAGCACTGTATGGGAAACTTAAAAAAAAATTATACATGAAATACTGCACTGTGGATTTGGAATACTCTAATGACTCAACCCCACCCGTACACAGCCTTATTATGGGTCAGAAACTATCAGTGTGCCCCTGGACCTTTCTAGTCCTCAGAGACACTGCTGCGGGGGGCCTGGGCAGCAAGATTAGCCTCCCGCAGAGCTCTGGCCTGCTCCAGAGCCTCCCTGTATCGGGAAGGCCAAGCCTGGGGATCTTTCTTGAAGACTCTGGCCAGGAACTCCATGATCTGCATCTTGGTGATTTCACGGTTAGCTCTGGACCCCCAGAAGAACTCGTACTCGGGAGGCTCGATGTGGGGCACACGCTGGTACTTCAGGTAATTCTGCTGGACGAACTCCTCGGTGATAATCTTCCTCACGTCTCCGAAGGTGGAGTGCTTCTTCCAGGGCCTCAGCCCCAGGATGCGCAGCACGTTCCAGACCGCACCCTCTCTGGCCCCGCGGCCCTTCACGTAGATGAGGCTCAGGATCATGAGCAGGAGGCCTGTCATGGGCATACGGTTGTTGAGCGCCACCCTGTCTAGCTCCTCTGGGCTGAGGGCTTTGACCAGGGCAAACTCCATGGTGTGGAGATTGGTCAGCCTCAGGTGCAGCCCGAACACTCTGGCGAGGATGACGCTGGTGCGCCTGAGGATGCTTCTGCACCATTTCTTGTAGCTGCCCATGACCTCTTTCACCATGTCTGGAAACCAGAGGACCATCCTCTTCTGGTCCTTCACCAACACGTACCACATGAGCTCATGCGCCTTCTGCACCAGCTGGGCAGGGGCTGGCGGTGCTGGGATCGGCCGGGCTGGACTCTGGGGCTGGTGGGCGCGGCCCTCCTCTGCGGCCTGCTGCAGGATTTTAGGGTCAACATCTTCGATCCGTTCTTCGGGTGGTGGCGAGGCCTGTGGGGCTGCCATAAGGCCTTCGGGAGCGCACGGTGGCCCTGCGAGGTTAGCGGCCAGAGAAGCGGGAGGAGGGATCCCCACCGGAACAGCATCGCTGTCCTGCATCTCACAGTCGGGGGCCTCGCCTGCAAAGTTAGGGTCGCTCAGATCCTTACTTTGTTCCGACATGTCTGCGCCTTCGGATCAAAGCAGGACCGATGCGGCTTGGAGCTCTTGGAGCCAGCACTCCCTCGGTGGAGACCAGCAGAGGAAGTGCGCTTTACTGAGCACTGCGCCTTCCGCAGCAGCGGGCGGGCGGGGCTGACGTGATATTGCGCATGCGTGTTAGGAAGCCAGAAGGGTGGTAGGGCTGGAAAGGAGCGAAGCAGCAAAGCCCAACCACTGGGGTCTAAGGGAGGGTACCACTACGCTTATGTAAAAGATTTCCTGGTCTCCTGTGTGGCACAGAGATAGATAATGGTAGGGAAAGAAACAAGTTGAAGGAGAAAGATGTAGCTGAGATGGTGAAGTTAAGTTCGAATACACTGAGTTTGTGCAAAATCAAATTAAATGTGAAGGTTCTGCAGAAAGGGGAAGACTAATTCTTGAATTTGGTTTTTCTACAAAAGAATAAGAGAAACAGAAATGACCTTCTTCTTCTTCTTCTTCTTCTTCTTCTTCTTCTTCTTCTTCTTCTTCTTCTTCTTCTTCTTCTTCTTCTTCTTCTTCTTTTTTTCGGAAAGCCGTACCTTATGATGATGATGAGTTAAGATTGGAATGTTGAGAAATTATCAATAGAGATAAATTCTTACAAATCTGAGTGCAGATCAAACAAGGAAGTATGTAAAGTGTAGTTACAGACACTGGAGATAAATCCATGTGAGATTTGAATGTTCAAGAAGTAATAGATTCATATAGCATAATTGATGGGAGTTTAAAATTTTAATTAAAATGAGACTTGGTTCAGTGGGTAAGAGCTTTTGCAGTTCAAGCATGAGAACCAGAATTTAAATCCCCCAGGTCCCACATGAAAAAGAGGGATATATAAAAATATGTATATGCATTCATTCATCATTGGATGCTTAGTTTGTTGGTTTACAATTATTTTAATAACTATAGATTTGGGCTTTCCATTTCTATTAGGTCACTTTGTTTTCATCTAAAGCTTCCGTTAAGATTCTAGTGGAAAATGATCAACATATTTATTAATACACATTTTATGACAGTGTATTTTTCATATTTTCCCAGTACCCTTTTCCCCTGCTTACTGCATTGTCTGCATTTATAAGAAATCTACTTCTTAAATTATGTCATTCACAAATGACTAATTCCATGTTGTGAGCACATCCAAATCTTTCCCAGTATATTTTAAATGCAGTTCTTTTAGATAGTATCTAACAGTCTTTCATGAATAAGATGCAACATATTGGTGTCCATAAATAAAAATGTAGATTGAGAGGTCATCTAAAGCTTATATTTCCTCAAACTCTCCTTTAATAATGACCATTGTTGAAGCTTCCAAAGCCAGAAGTCCTTAGCTTTGATCATCTTTCTTAGCCCTTCTTATCACTTAAAACAGACAGATTTAAGATATCATGTTGGCATTCCTAGGTTCTAAAATGTGTTTGTTTAGACATAACAGATATCTTTTACCCGGAATATTTATGGCAAGAAGTGATTCAGAGTTTTCCAGATTTGAGAATATTTGCACATGTACAAAAACATGTTATAAGCTCCAGCATAGACATGTTATTAGCTTGCTTCCTATTGACATTTTTGAGGGCAACACTTTCTCTCAGTTGTGATCTACTCCATGAGATCTGATGTGGAATTTTTCACTTGTGATATCCTGCATATCCTGGAAAAGTTTCACATTGTATATATTTGAGATTTTAGGTGTTTGGGCTAAGAGAGCTCTAGTTCTCTGATGCTCATTAATAGGAACTGTTTTTCTGCAAGTGGGTTGAGTTTGAAGAATTTTCTGCAGTAAATCACTATGTTTATATATACAGTGTATTTACCATCTTGTACTTAATGGATTCATGGAAACAAGTCACAAGTATGGGGCTGACAATCTTGAAGTTTTTTGTTGTTGTTGTTCAGGGAGGATACCAGAGATGGGACCAGAGAGCTACTTGGGCATCAGCTACTGAATAAGATGAGCTATGTAGTTGAATTCCTAGCTGGAACTCACTCTGAAGAATCTGTTAGCATGATAGTAGGCAGAACCCCTACTGAAGCTCACTAGACACATTCCTACAGATAAGAAAGTTGCTTAATGCTGAACCAGAGACTATAGATTAGGACCACACTCATAGATAGTGCTTCAAGAATTCAAGCCACAGAATTAATGTTCAACTTAAAAGGAGCCCAGTATAAACTGTGGTGCTGCTTAACCTCAGAGTTTCAAAGCACCCCTACAGATAATGGTTTCATCTATTCAAAGAAATCCTTCTGAAGAAGATCAACACATTATTATAGAGAGAAGGAAGAGAGTTTGGGATAATGTTTAATCACAGAGCACAGACTTTAAGCAGAGAGCACATTTAGCATGAAAGCTTGGGAGTTAATAGCTACACAATATATTGCTTACTCCTATAGAGACTGGATGGACATTACATAAAAAAGAATGAAAAGGAAGTAACATTAAGTAAAGGAAAATAAGCCAGTACTGGTGTGTTTTCCATGACTACTCTAAACCCAAAGGATATTGGGACTAGAGTTCTAAGAATGTTGGGAATAATTTAGACTTGGGGGATATCCTTACATTTAGTTTAAGAGGAGATAGAAAATAAGATACTACACTAGAATTTAAGATGAAAATGCAGGAAACTTACACTAATGGCTCCCAGAAAAGATTCAAGAAGAGATTCAGAAATAGAAAATGGAGACATTATGTCTTCAGATCTTTTGGAAAAGACATTTTTTCCAATGGGTTTCTTCAGACTGTAATATGGAACAGATTATACAGCTGTGGAATAGGCTGTTCTTGGCCGACTCCTCTGAAGAGGCCTCTCCTGGCACTGGCTTCCATAGAGAGCTGAGGAAGGAGGGGTCATCCTGGAGCCTCCTGAGGATACTACACATGCTCTCAGGGCAGGGTCCTTGGATGAAATGTGAATTTTTCCTGGCTCTTTCTTGTCTACATAGGCAGTGACCTTTCTCTTGAAGCCCCCAAATAGGCCCCACATGCCTTTTCAGGCCAAAAACTGAAACAGAAAACTGATTTTAATATTTTCAGCAAATATTTTTGAGCAGTGTTAGCCTTAGTTTTAAATTTTGCATTTAGATCTGTCTTGCAGAGAAATGTCGCATCGGAAGCACTGCAGCTAAGTACCATTTTTGTTACAAAAATTAGGAATAGGGGACAGAAACCTGCATTCCACAATTTGAGGGAGGAGGAGGGACCAGCCTCTGACCTGTCATATTTGCATCTTCCCTATGGGGTGGAACTCAAGCTTGTTTCTTTTTAATGGTAGCTACACTTACCCATAATGTTCAGCTTTGTTCTGTACAAACTCACAACTTGTTCAACTGATACACAGAGAGAACTAGGGTTCAGGGTGTCTCCTAAATGCTTACCTTGATACCGAATTTAGAATGGAGCTAGTGATAAAAAAAATTGGTGGTGGTGTTCTGAGTAGGCAAGTCATTTGACACTCCTATTGCAACTATAGTTTAGGTCTTTGCCTGAAATAGAATGCAGAAAGACATATGATAAATGGGTAAAGGGAAATGACAAGGAGAAACATAAATAAGAGATGTGTGTTTTGAAAGAGCAGCAATATTGACATCTAGACTGGACAAAAGTAAAGAATGTTCAGTAGAAATACCAGTGAAGAGGTATTCACCTGTGATGTGAAAAACAGGAAGATGAATCTTCTTCAGAAGTGGGTCTGAATAAACATTGCTGTGTAACCACAATATGCAAGAGCATTCTGGAAATCTATGTAGACAGAAATACCGACTTAACATGCCTGGGATAGACCTTCATAAAGCCAGGAAAGGTGGCATTTATCTGAATCCCAGGACTCCATAATGGAGTTTGGGTGATCCAGAGTTCAGAGTTCAATAGTGATACAATGTCACTCCTTCTCATCTGTAAACCCTAAACTCACCACACACACACACACACACACACACACACACACACACACACACACACACACACACACACAAACTGCATACAATTATCCTAAAGACATCTTGGCTGCAGTTAGATAAAATTTTGGAGATAAAATGGTAACCACTATCATCCTTACAGTTTCTAGAACCACATTCTTTATAATGACTATTCCTGGCATAGAAGGAAGATTAAATTTCGTATACAATGCACATCCCAGTTTCCTACCTCTACACTCCTTGGGAATACCAGAGGGAAGGCAGAAAAATTAAAATTAAACTTTTCTCACCCTGCAAAACTTTACATGGTTTTCATGTAAGCTGTCAAAATTATGTGTGTAGTCATGTTTGCAGTATATCCTCTTTTGTCTTTTGCCATCAATCATTTTTTGCACAGTCTTTACCAGGATTTCGTATCAGGTATAATTTCATAAAACTGTTCTTCCCCACTTTGGTTTACGGAAACAAATTTGTAGCTCTTGATTCACTTCTTTAAATGGTGAGTAGCATTTTTTCAGTGCTTAGAGAATTCTTTTACAGATAGTTTGTGACAACAGATGAAATTTTAAAAATCTGTTGTTATATACCTATTTAAATTATCTCTTTCTTGTTGATAGTTCATGGTTTTCATATAATGTGTCAAAATTATGTTTGCCATAGTGTTTTCATTATTTCCTCTTACTCCCTTTGTGATCAATTCATCTACATTGCTACTTTTAGGCTTCCACTGGTTGTACTGGAAGTACACAGATACCTCCACTCAAGAGACCCCTAACTCCTCTAGATACATCATAGGCAGCCTGGACATATGCGAGATTGCCCATGCTTAGGATCTTTGGCTGTGTATTTTTTCTGTAACTGTCTCCTAAAGTTTGGGGCTACTTGTTTCTCTGTTATTTGTCTTCATCTCTTATCATCATTATTCTTCAGACAAGTTTTACTTGTCAGGGCTTGACATTTGCATCTCTGTCACAGTGAGATCCAAGTGTGCTCTTTCAGTGCAATACAGTTTTTCTTTTCTTTATAGCAGTATATTTAGTTACATTGTTGTATCTAACTTAAGTCCAGTTATCAGGATCCTCTTCAAAGTCTGGCTGTGTTCTTTCCTTGAAAATAGCCTAGGGCTTCCCACTTCTTTTCCTAGGAAAAGAAAGTGAGGATAATATGGATTAATATGGATTCAACGTTATTTTTTATGCTTTTTTTTAATTAGGTATTTTCCTCAATTACATTTCCAATGCTATCCAAAAAGTCCCCAATACACTCCCCCCCAGTCCCCGACCCACCCACCCCCACCCCTTGGCCCTGGCATTCCCCTGTATTGGGGCATATAAAGTTGGCAAGTCCAATGGGCCTCTCTTTCGAGTGATGGCCGCCTAGGCCATCTTTTGATACAAATGCAGCTAGAGTCAAGAGCTCTGGGGTACTGGTTAGTTCATAATAATGTTCCACCTATGGGGTTGCAGTTCCCTTTAGCTCCTTGGGTACTTTCTCTAGCTCCTCCATTGGGGGCCCTGTGATCCATCCAATAGCTGACTGTGAGCATCCACTTCTGTGTTTGCTAGGCCCCGGCCTTGTCTCACAAGAGACAGCTATATCTGGGTCCTTTCAGCAAAATCTTGCTAGTGTATGCAATGGTGTCAGCGTTTGGAAGCTGATTATGGGATGGATCCCTGCATATGGCAGTCTTTAGATGGTCCATCCTTTCATCACAGCTCCAAACTTTATCTCTGTAACTCTTTCCATGGGTGTTTTGCTCCCAATTCCAAGAAGGGGCACAGTGTCCACACTTTGGTCTTCGTTCTTCTTGAGTTTCATGTGTTTAACAAATTGTATCTTATATCTTGGGTATCCTAAGTTTTTGGGCTAATATCCACTTATCAGTGAGTACATATTGTGTAAATTCCTTTGTGAATATGTTACCTCACTCAGGATGATAATGTGTGCATATAATGTATGTAGTGTATGCAGGGATAAATATTTCTCTCTCTCTCTCTCTCTCTCTCTCTCTCTCTCTCTCTCTCTCTCTCTGTGTGTGTGTGTGTGTGTGTGTGTGTCTCCTCTTTATGTTTGTGTGTGTGTGCTCATTTGTCCATGTGTGTGCATGTGGATTCCAGAGGTCCTCAATGGCTCTCCATGTTGTTTCATGAGATGGGATCATTCATTTAACCTGGAGGTTTTTCAATCAGCTAGAGTGTCTGGCTATCCAGTCTCAGAGATTTTCCTGTGTCCAACCCTGCTCTTCCTAGGGCTGGGATTGAAGGCATTCACCACTTGGCCAATTATTACCCAAGTGAAGGGGATTGGAAACAGGTCTTCATGCTTTACAGGCTCCTCAGTTCCCATTAAGCCATCTCCAGTCCTCACCTTTACCCTTCAGATCTAGAAAATATATATTTCTGAATCCTGTATAAAACTTATCACTTCTCAACTCTCAAGTTGACATGGATAATCATTGCTTCTTCTCAACTGAATACTACAATGTGCTCTTGAAATACTTACACACTTGCTTATTTATTTAAGTGAGGATGTTCCCCACACTGAACCCAATATGTTCACACACACACACACACACACACACACACACATACAGAGGCACAAAATATTAATTTACTAAACATTGTACCACCAATTCTTTCACCTTGAGTGGTTTCCAAATCCAGAAGTATAAACTGTAATGGGTATGGTATTCAGGACTCTGAAATTAAGTGTTGGAATGATCATGCCCCACAAAATTTTACAAAAGAATACCTTTTTGATTTTCTTTGATTTCATTTCATGTTACTACTTTATTTTATTACAGGGTCATGCTGTCTATCCAAGACTAGTCTTAAATTTATAAATCTGCTTCCTCAGTCTTTAGGGTGCTAGAATTATAGGCATGTAGTTTCTCGTTCATCTTCCTCACCTTTCTAAGTATAGATGGCTCTTGACATTTTCCAGATTGTAGCAGTACAGTTCCTATATGTGTCTTTGTCCTCAAATGGCTATGTAACCATTCTTCCATTTATTTGATCTTCACTCCCTTACTAAGTGTATCACTTATTAGACTGAGGAATATCTTGTCTAGGAAAATATTTTTAAAGGCCTTATCTTAATCACATCTTTAAAGATACTTTCTTGATTTGCTTGCTTCTTTGTTTATATATGAGATGGATATTAACACATTCCAGTTATTAGGAACATGACCACTCTTTAAAGGGTTCTATATATTGTTAACCACAATGGCCAAACCCAGATTAAGCTCACCTAGGCATTGCATTATGCTGATAAGTAAAGAATAACCCGAGAGTTTAAAAAGAAACCCCCAAACAAATAAACAACAAATTCTAACAAACTTTTTTTCTCCAAAGATTATCTCCTGAAGGGATGGATTTAAAAAATACAAGATTGATGATATGGAAAACAGGTAAGCAGACTTGCCAATAAGCCTGACAGCCAGAGCTCAATTCTTTGCATATAAAAATGTACAGAGAGACTGAATCCCTGCAGGTTGTAGTGCCATGGTGAATCCCTGCAGGTTGTAGTGCCATGGTGAATCCCTGCAGGTTGTAGTGCCATGGTATTCACACACACACACACACACACAACCACACACACACACACACACACACTAACAAATGGTACATTAATAGAATACTCTAATACACATAGAGAAAGTAGAGTTCTGATTTCATGACTGATGCATATGCTTATGCTAAAAATGAGTGTCAGATAGCTTGGTCTTAATTTATCAATAGAAGAGTGGTATCCAAACCCATTATCTATCACTCCTAAAGTTTGTAATTGAACCCTCAGTGAGTGATTAACCTGAACCCCAGGTGCATGCCATACTAGCCTATTGACGTTTCCATAGTGTTAATAATGTTCTTGATTATTAATTATCCCCTGAACCCTAAATTACTGTTTCATTGTAATAAGGACACTCCTGTAACTGAAGACAGTACACAGGATTTTGGATTCAGATGCAAACACCAAACATTTGTTTGTAGGGTCTAGGCTTTCATAAAACACCAGATTAATCTTCACTCTTTCTGGTACTATAATTTTTTTCCATTTGATGTCTATAATGCCTTATATTTTTTACTTAAATGTCCCTATTCTAGGAAAAGCTTCAGTGACAGCTACAGGACAGTGAGTTGGAATCACCGGCCTCTCCTTAGGAATATGCTGTCTACTCATCTTGGTGCAGTAGGAAGAAGATGTCACTGTTGTCAGATATGTGCCTTTGGGTATATTTCCTTCCCAAACCTTGAATACACACACACACACACACACACACACACACACACACATATATATATATATATATATATATATATAACATTTACATAAATACATATATATTACATTTACATAAATCACTACACCTCTATACTTTTTATTAAGACACCCCTATGATTCCCACATATTGATAGTATATAATTTGACTGTTCCTGACATGTGTATCCATTACTACTGTATAATAAATATACTCATCACTTTCTTATGTCCTTTTATAATTCTCCTATGCACCCCATGTTTGTCTTCTCAGTTTAGCAGTGAGCTGATTTCTGGCTCGGTAAGGTTGTCTGCAATTTCTATAGTGGTTATAAATGGAATTTCTCTTTTACTCATTTTCTCTGACACCTTTCTACTTTTAGTTATGAGACTCTTCCTGTTTAAGATATGTCTAGAGTTTACTACCTCACTGAATAGTATTGTGCAGCTATTCCTTTCATATTAATGTGACTAAAATACTGTGACCAATAATATATGTTAGGAATACTTTATTTTGGCTCATGGTTTCAGAGAGTCTCAGTCTATCATGATGAACAAGGCAGGTTTTATTGTGGTGTGGACATGTGGTGAGAACCACTTGAATAGCAGCATACTAAGAACAGATAGCAGCTACAATGTGTTTCTGGGCTCTAACATTACAGTCTTACCTCCATCATGAACGTGTAGCAGCTGTTTCTACCTGCACAATACTTGCACGAATCTATTTGAAAGATAGAGGCATATTAGCTGGGAAAAGAAAGAGGTGCAATGTAGGTAAACATGATCACAATTCATATGAAACCCAGTTGCTGGTGGCCTCCTTTGACCAGGTGAGCCCCACCTTGCAAAATCTTCCATAGCCTACCACAACATGAACCTATGAGTGTTTTCATAGTCAAAACAAAATGATCATACTGTATGAATATACTAAAATTTATTTATCATTTAATTATTAATAATATCTTGATCTCCAATTTGACATCCTGATATAATTGATATAACTGTTCTGGCAAAAACATTTTATTTTCTTAAACAGCTATTTATTTATTTATTTATTTATTTATTTATTTATTTATTTATAAAACTTCACTTAACAACCTGGTCACAGTCACCCTCCCTCCCCTCTTCCAAATCATTTCCTTACAAATCCTCATTATCCCCCATCTCTTTCAAGAAGGGGAGTCCTCTTTGGGTACCACCCCACGCTGAGACATCTAGATACAGCAGGATTAGGTTTATCCTCTCCCAGTGAGGATCAACCAGGCATTGAAATATGCCATTTATATCGATTCCTCTGTTGAGGGGCATCTGTGTTCTTTCCAGCTTCTGGCTATTACAAATAAGGCTGCCATGAACATAGTGGAGCATGTTTCTTTCTCACTAGTTGGAACATCTTCTGGATATATGCCCAGGAGAGGTATTGCGGGATCATCCTGTCCAATTTTCTGAGATACCGCCAGACTGATTTCCAGAGTGGTTGTACAAGCTTGCAATCCCACCAACAGTGGAGGAGTGTTCCTCTTTCTCCACATCCTCTCCAGCATCTGCTGTCACCTGAATTTTTGATCCTAGACATTCTGACTGGTGTGAGATGTAATCTCAGGGTTGATTTGATTTGCATTTCCTTGATGATTAAGGATACTGGACATTTTTTCAGGTGTTTCTCAGCCATTTGGTATTCCTCAGGTGAGAATTCTTTGAGGAATGGATACAAAAAATGTGGTACATTTACACAATGGAGTACTACTCGGCTATTAAAAAGAATGAATTTATGAAATTCCTAGGCAAATGGTTGGACCTGGAGGGCATTATCCTGAGTGAGGTAACCCAATCACAAAAGAACTCAAAAAATATGTACTCACTGATAAGTGGATATTAGCCCAAAAACTTAGAATACCCAAGACATAAGTTACAATTTGCAAAACACATGAAACTCAAGAAGAACAAAGACCAAAGTGTGGACACTTCTCCCCTTCTTAGAATTGGGAACAAAACATCCATGGAAGGAGTTACAGAGACAAAGTTTGGAGCTGTGACGAAAGGATGGACCATCTAGTGATTGCCATATCCAGGGATCCATCCCATAATTAGCCTCCAAACGCTGACACCATTGCATACACTAGCAAGATTTTGCTGATAGGACCCTGATATAGCTGTCTCTAGTGAGACTATGCCGGGACATAGCAAACACATAAGTGGATCCTCACAGTCAACTATTGGATGGATCACAGGGCCCCCAATGGAGAAGCTAGAGAAACTACCCAAGGAGCTAAAAGAATCTGCAACCCTATAGGTGGAACAACATTATGAACTAACCAGTACTCCGGAGCTCTTGACTCTAGCTGCATATGTATCAAAAGATGGCCTAGTCGGCCATCACTGGAAAGAGAGTCCCATTGGACTTGCAAACTTTATATGCCCCAGTACAGAGGAATGTCAGGGCCAAAAAGTGGGAGTGGGTGGGTAGGGGGTGGTGTGAGGGTATGGGGGACTTTTGGGATAGCATTGGAAATGTAAATGAGGAAAATACTTAATTAAAAAAGGAATATGCCATTTAGGAACTGGATGTTTAAATCATACATTAATTCAGTGTTTATCTTTTAAAAGTTAAATGGAAGAATTTAGCATTTCATTTCTATACTATCATGTGTGATAGAGTCAGGTCCTCCACATCTATAGAAATCTTGGATAAGGTGCTTAAAATTTTAGTCTTTTTTTTCCACCTAAGTATATCAGTGTCTTCAATTTCTAATTGCATCTTCCTAATGATTAGTGATCTTTCTTGTGCTTTCTTTTATCTACTTGCTATCTTTGGTAATCACACAAATCCCCCCTCTTCCCCCCTCTTTTGCCTCCCCCCCCCCATGCACTCACACATACACACACTTTACTCTTTGCCTTACTTGTGGTTAAAGTCTGAAGTTGCCTGAAACTCTCTGGGATTACTGGCATAAACAGCTATAGGTGACTCCTTGTTATCATCTAATAGTATAGGTTAGGAGTAAAATATTTTTATCTACATTATATACAATTGATCTTCTTCCTTTGAAGATTCCTTTTTACTGTGTAAGTTTGTGCCTATGTGTAGTTATGTACATGTGAACCTGGGTGCCTGTACATCAGAAGTGTTGACTTGAGCACCTGGAGCTTGAGCTCAGTTACGGTGCTTGGAACCAAACTTCGGTCATCTACATGGGAAGCAAGTATTCTTGGTCACTGAGCCACATTTCTAGTCCTGAAAAAACTTATTCTCAGTGAATAAGCATTAAAGCTGAGAAACACTGTGCTAAACTGAATATACACTATTTTTCTTCTAGAAAAAAATGAAATTTTAGGTATAATATTTGGATCATTGTATATCACAAATGTTACTTTTTATAGTAGCCTATGTTAATTCTTGAAAGTATAACATATCTGTTGAGCTTATTAGGTTGGAAGACAAGATTGTTTGGCACTGCTATTCTTTTAGAATTTATCACCTGTCCACCTGTCCACCTGAGCTTCTATACCAGGACTGGCCATCTTGTTCTATTGATCTGCCTTCTTTTTTTTTCCAAAGAAGGGAAGTCATATGCAGTCTTAATGAAGGATTATATCTATAAACCACAACAATTATCAGGATGCCTTGATGACCTGGGACTATAGCTCATAGGCAAAACACTTGCATAACAGGAATAGGTCAGTGAAATGCTACAGTCAATTGGACCTAGTCAATCACAGCAATACATGTCTTCATACATAAAATGATGACACTGGATGTAATACAAAATTAGAGTGTTTGTAACTAGCTATTTTATTTCCCTTTAATTCTGTTTTTCAATGTACGTATGGAAATATGTATAAGAATGTTTTCTTTTGGTTCAATACTATCCCACTAAATTGGAAGAACATTTTTTTTTCTTTTTAGAGGTTAATGGAAATTGTATTTACTTTTTCTTTTTTTTTTTTCTTTTGGTTTATTTGAGACAGGGTTTCTTTGTATAACCCTGGCTGTTCTGGAACTCACTCTATAGACGAAGCTGGCCTCAAACTCAGAAATCTGCCTGCCTCTGCCTCTCAAGTGCTGGGATTAAAGGTTTGTGCCACAACTGCCCAGCTTACTTTTTCATATTTTAAACAGTTTCTCTAAACACTAATATAAAATCTGAGTGGAAATGCGTTTTTATTTTTCATAGATGAAAATAGTTGAATCATAGTTTACTGTGCTCATTGGTTGTGTAACATACATATCTATTTTTCAGAGTGTATCTATACTTTTACACTATCATGGACAGCATACAAGCTTTCCAATTACACTACAATATCACCAACTTATGAAAATGTCTTTCATTTAGGTTTATATTGTATGGCATTGCATCACATCATATCACATTGTATTGAATTGTATTGATTGTATTAGTGATAATGGCTACAATAATGCTTATTATACTTTTGAACTTCATTTTCCTAATTAAAACAACATTAAATATTTTTAACAATTAAAACAATCTCTGTGTGTATTATTCTCTGGGTGTGTGGTATGTATAAATATGTGTATGCGTGTAAATGTATATTTATGTAAAATTTTATGTGTATATGAATGTGATGTATGTATATATACATATATATATCTGTGAACATATGTATAATGTAAATTATTTCTGTCCTTATATGTATATGTATAATATACATATAATATACATATAATATGCATATACATATACATATAAATATATATATGTGTGTGTTTATGTCTAGGCATGTTTGTTTGCATGTGCATGTATGAGTGTATTGTGTATTCATGTGTGTTTTACCTATTATATTTTACCTATTTTAAGTTTATGTGTTTATGTGTATGTGATTGTGTGTATGTGAATGGTCACATGTGTGTACATGTGTGCATGCATATAGGCATGCTTATGGTTATATATGTATGTAAAATTGTGTTTGCATGTGTGCAGATGTATTTGTGCATATTTAAGTAATAAATACCTATATGTAAATGTGTGTATATGTGTATGCATTGATGGGTATGTGTGAATGTGTGTTTAAGTTTATGCATGTAAATGTGATTCCTCTGTGACTTATGTGTATATGTATGTTTATGTATGTGTGCATGTATGTACATGTTAAAATGCATATCTAATGTGTGTGTATGCTGAAGCTCATGTGTATATGTGCTTTTCTGTTCATGTGTATGTATGTGTGGGTATGTACATATGTTTATATGAATTTAAGTGTACATATTTTCACGCATGTGTGTATGTCTTTAATGTTTGTATTGGTGTATTTGTATAATTAAGAATGTGTTTATGTCTATATGCATATATATGTTTATGTGTAAATGTTTGTATGTATGTATAATTATATATATATATATATATCTGTAAATGTATGGATATGTAATTATGTGTATTTATGCATGCATATGGATGTGTTAATAGACCCATAAGTATTTGTACGTATGTATATATGTGTATGTATAATTTTAAGTTTTCAGGTGCATTTATGCTTATATACGTATATATTCTTATGTATGTGTTTTTTGTTTTGTTTATGTATGTTTGTTTAATTATGTGCATGTGTATGCATGCATGTATGTATGTATGTATGTGAACATTTTTGTGACAATGAGAGCACACATGTACCACAGCATAATTGTGAATGTTAGAAGAAATCGTTGGGTGTTAGTTCTCACCCTCCACTTCATTTGAGACAACATCTCTTAGCTGTCTCTGGGTTTGTAAGGCCGATTGACCTAGATTGATCCAGGGATTCTACTGTCTCTGGTTTGTATATCACTGTAGGAATGCTGGGGTTACAGAATCAGACTATCTCAGTCTGAATTTTGTATATGTTCTGAGTATCCAAACTCAGGTCCTTATACTTGTGTGGCAAGCAGTTCACCCATTGATCCATCTCTCTAACTGATATTAAAGCAATTTTTTGCTTATTGCACATTTACTAGTTTTCTTGGACAAATATGTATTCAGTTGGCTCACCTGTTATTTGAGCTGGATTATTTGAGCTTCAGTAGTTCCATAGGTGTTATATGATTTCAGATACTAGTCCTTCATCAGATAAATTATTTTCTTCTAACATAAGTGAAAAATATTTCAAAAGATAGCAAACTGACTGCAATAATGCATGGAAATATTACACATAATCACCTAATATAAAACATATTTCAAGTATGGAAAGCATCTTCCAGTTGAAGAGTGAATTAATATAGCACATTGCTATGTCATGAAGCCAATGAAAAAGTGTTTTCACGTTGTACATTGCTATGCTACCATTATGAGTTCAATTAATGACTATTTAGATCACATTTAGCTAAACCTACAGAGGATATCATTTTGGTTTTTCGCTTCTCTTCATCTATTTCTCAGATCTTATCCTCCCTTGCATGCTCTTCCCGTGAGTTGTTGTCTGCCACAAGCCTAACAGCAGTCAATCATACACTGAAGTCTCTGACACTATGAGCTGAAAGACAACGTTTCTCATTAAGAGGTGATTATTTAAAGAACTCTGTCAAAAACGAAAAGCTAACTAACATACCCAACTTCAAGCTTGCTATTTCTTTTTTATTTCTTTATTTCAGTTATGTTCAGTATACAGATGAGCTCAATATAGTCATCCTTTATTTTCCCTACATTACTTTTAACTCCTTCATATAGGTACTCATTTCTGTTCATGTTGCTCATCTTATTTTGCATGAGAATTTTTTTTAAATTCAGAGCTAAGCATAATTTTCAATTATTTTAAATATGTATGCTGGTAATTAAAATGTTTGTATTTCATCAGAGTCTGTTTTTTATAATTAAGTGTAGCTTAATATCTTCATATTGGGTCTCTTTTGCTTTGAATATTTTGTAGGAAGTAGGGTACATTGTATACAAAAATTAGAAGTGAGGTTATGGGTAATTTTCTATTAATATGAATAAGAATTGTACTTAATGTTCAATTAAGTTGATGTCAAGATACTCACATTCTTCTCGTATCTGTGCTGGTACCTCCTGTTTCTCTTGATCATTTGTAAAGTTTCTTGTTAGAATCTGCATGATTTGACCCTTGCTTGCTTGTGTGCTAAGATAGAAGATGAGAAAAGATAGGCTGTAATCTTCCTAAATTTCATCTTTAGAAGACCTGAATTCTTGAGATGTAAGCTATATAATATTTTTGGCCTTTCCATCCTTCTAGTTAAGATAAAATGTAGAAAACTAGAGCTAGAGAAATATGCTCACCCCAGGATTGAGCAAAATTTTTGCTTAGAAACTTTGACTGGAGAATTAAGCTTTAATATGATTGTCATTTTGCCTTAGAATTTAAAAGCCATTCCACTAGGGTTTGAGCAATGATTCCAAAAGACACAGGCTTTAATAGTATACTCAATTGTCAAAATCCTCAAAGAATTAAATTTTTGACGTTTAAAACTAAAAAAAAAAAAAACCCAAAGGATGTATAGTTCTAAAATTTTAATAATTTAATAGTTCTATGTTTTTTTTTTAAAGTAAGATTTGACACTCAGGCCCAGATTGTCTTTCTTATTATATATGATATGACGACCTTTATTCTACATTTTTTTTTTACTTCAGCCAGCCAATAATGTCTAAACTCTTCCCATGTATCTTTGAACGTATATATGCACAGGCTGTGTATGTGTGTACCTATGGTAATTAATGCTGATACATATATTAGGAGGTAAATGTGCATGTTTGTGTACATATGTGCATATTCTAGTAGGACAGAGGTTGCTGTCAGATGTATTCCTTCTAATCTTACTTATTTAGAAAGAATCTCTCACTAGAACTCAGATCTTTCTGAGTTGTCAAGGTTAGCTATGCAGCTTACCATTTATGTTAGCTAGCCATCTAGCTGTGTAGAACTTGTATCTCTGCCTTAGGAATGCTGTGACTATGGGCAATCTGCTATGCTCACACATCATATATATGGGTGCTGGGACTCTGAACTCTAGTGTTCTTTGTTTTGTCTCTAGCACTTTGTCTACAGAGTCACCTCCCAAAGACCAAATAGATATATTTATTTTATTTAATTATAATTTTATATATTCATAGTTAAACAAAAATGTTCATTTAGTACACTGCAAAGAGGAATTGAGCATCACAATAACAGAAAAGCATTAATTGTTTTGTGAAAGTAGGTTAAATTGAGAAATGTATTTGTATACTTCATAGACAACTGGATATCACATGAGCAAAAGTGTTAATAACAAGTAGTTATGAAAGCATAAACACTGAGACTTATTAATTACAGTAACATAGTTACATTAATTAAGTATACAGACCATAAAATTGTACCAAACAGTGAAAAGCCCAGGTGCATATACTTAGAAAATGCAATGTGTCCCAGAAATATAATGAAGCATATATTTCATATGAGGTTAGTATGTTATAATTTTAAGCCGAAGTGAAGTCCCTGCTGAACTATGTTGTCAATCCAATACTTTAAATTCTTTTTACCATATAGATTGATCTGAATAAAAAGATGAGAGTTATAATGAAGTCCTTCATTTGCTGTAAGTTGAAGTCCACTTAATAATTCATTATGGTTTGTAGAATCAATTAAAATTTCTTCTTTCTGACAATTGTACATCTTCAAATAAGTTTTAAAAACAATTTTAGCTATTTTTCTTTTTCTTTTATTGGCTATTTCTTTATTTACATTTCAAAGGTTATCCCCTTTCCCAGTTTCCCCTCCAGAAACCCCATCCTTCGCTCTGCTTCTTTGAGGGTGCTCCTCACCCACCCTCTCCAGCCTCCTTGTGCTGGTATTCCCCTACACTGGGGCATTGAGGTTTAAAAGGACCAAGAGTCTCTCCTCCCATTGATGTCAGACAACACTATCCTCTGATACATATGTAGCTGGAGACATGGGTCACTCAATACATGTATATTCTTTGGGTGGTGGATTAGTCCTTGGGAGCTATGGGGGAGGAGACTAGTTGGTTTATATTGTTGTTCTTCCTATGGGGCTGCAAACCCCTTCAGCTTCTTCAGTCCTTTTTCTAACTTCTCCATTGCGGACCCAATGCTCAGTCCAATGGTTGGCTGCAAACATCTGCCTCTGTATTTGTCAGGCTCTGGCAGAGCCTCTTGAGAGACAGCTATATCAGGCCCTTGGCAGCAAGCATTTCTTGGCATCAGCAATAGTGTATGGGTTTGGTGATTGTATATATATGATTGATCCCCAGGTGGGGCAGTTTCTTGATGGCCTTTATTTCATTATCTGCTCCTTACATTGTCTCCCTATTTCCTCCCACAAGTATTTTGTTCCACTTTCTAAGAAGGATTAAAGCATCCAAACTTTGGTCCTCCTTCTTCCTGAGCTTCATGTGGCCTGTAAATTGCGTATTGGCTATTCCAAGATTTTGGTCTAATATCCACTTATCAGTGAATGCATACCATGTGTGTTCTTTTGTAATTGGGTTACCTCACTCAGGATGATATTTTCTAATTCCATCCATTTGACTAAGAATTTTATGAATTCTTTGATTTTGATAGCTGAGTAGTGCTCTGTTGTGTAAATGTACTAAAATTTCTGTATCCATTCTTCTGTTGAGGATCATTTGGGTTCTTTTCAGCTTCTTGCTATTATAAATATTCCTGCTATGAACATAGTGGAGCATGGGTCCTTGTTTTGTTAGAGCATCTTTTGGGTATATGCCCAGGAGTGTTATATCTGGGTCCTCAGGTAGTACTGTGTTCAATTTTCAGAGGAACCACGAGACTGATTTCCAAGGTGTTTATATCAGCTTTCAAGCCCAGTGTTCCTCTTTCTCCACATCCTCACCAGCATCTGCTGCCACCTGAGTTTTTGATCTTACCCATTCTGACTGGTGTGAGGTAGAACCTCAGGGTTGTTTTGATTTACATTTCCCTGATGACTAAGGATGTTGAATATTTTTTTAGGTGATTCTCGGCCATTCATATTCCTCAGTTGAGAATTATTTGTTTAGCTCTGAACCCCATTTTTTTTAAATTTTTAATATTTTTTATTACATATTTTCCTCAATTACTTTTCCAATGCTATCCCAAAAGTCCCCCATACCGCCCCCCACTTCCCTACACACCCATTCCCATTACTTGGCCCTGGCATTCCCCTATATTGGGGCATATAAAGTTTGCAAGTCCAATGGGCCTCTCTTTCCAGTGATGGTCGACTAGGCCATCTTTTGATACATATGCAGCTAGAGACAAGAGCTCCGGGGTACTGGTTAGTTCATCATGTTGTTCCAACTATAGGGTTCAGATCCCTTTAGCTCCTTGGGTACTTTCTCTAGCTTCTCCATTGGGAGCCCTGTGATACATCCAATAGCTGACTGTGAGCATCCACTCCTGTGTTTACTAGGCCCCGGCATAGTCTCACAAGAGACAGCTATATTTGGGTCCTTTCAGCAAAATCTTGCTAGTGTATGCAATGATGTCAGCGTTTGGAAGCTGATTATGGGATGGATCCCTGGATATGGCAGTCTCTAAATGGTCCATCCTTTCATCACAGCTCGAAACTTTGTCTCTGCAACTCCTTCCATGGGTGTTTTGTTCCCAATTCTAAGAAGGGGCATATTGTCCACACTTTGGTCTTCATTCTTCTTGAGTTTCATGCGTTTAGCAAATTGTATCTTATATCTTGGGTATCCTAAGTTTTGGGCTAATATCCACTTATCAGTGAATACATATTGTGTGAGTTCCTTTGTGATTGTGTTACCTCACTCAAGATGATACCCTCCAGGTCCATCCATTTGGCTAGGAATTTCATAAATTAATTCTTTTTGATAGCTGAGTAGTACTCCATTGTGTAAATGTACCATAATTTCTGTATCCATTCCTCTGTTGAGGGACATCTCGGTTCTTTCCAGTTTCTGGCTATTATAAATAGGGCTGCTATGAACATAGTGGAGCATGTGTCCTTCTTACCGGTTGGGACATATTCTGGATATATGCCCAGGAGAAGTATTGCTGGATCCGCCAGTAGTACTATGTCCAATTTTCCGAGGAATCGCCAGACTGATTTCCAGAGTGGTTGTACAAGTTTGCAATCACATCAACAATGGAGGAGTGTTCCTTTTTCTCCACATCCTCGCCAGCATCTGCTGTCACCTGAATTTTTGATCTTAGCCATTCTGACTGGTGTGAGGTGGAATCTCAGGGTTGTTTTGATTTGCATTTCCCAGATGATTAAGGATGTTGAACAATTTTTCAGGTGCTTCTCTGCCATTCGGTATTCCTCAGGTGAGAATTCTTTGTTCAGTTCTGAGACCCATTTTTTAATGGGGTTATTTGACTTTCTGGAGTCCACCTTCTTGAGTTCTTCATATATATTGGATATTAGTCCCTTATCTGATTTAGGATAGGTAAAGATCCTTTCCCAATCTGTTTGTGGTTTTTTTTTTTTTTTGTCTTATTGATGGTGTCTTTTGCCTTTCTGAAGCTTTGCAGTTTCATGAGGTCCCACTTGTCAATTCTCGATCTTACAGCACAAGCCATTGCTGTTCTATTCAAGAATTTTTCCCCTGTGCCCATATCTTCAAGGGTTTTCCCCACTTTCTCCTCTATAAATTTCAGTGTCTCTGGTTTTATGTGAAGTTCCTTGATCCACTTAGACTTGACCTTAGTACAAGGAGATAGGAATGGATCGATTCGCATTCTTCTACATGTTAACAACCAGTTGTGCCAGCACCATTTGTTGAAAATGCTGTCTTTCGTCCACTGGATGGTTTTAGCTCCCTTGTCGAAGATCAAGTGACCGTAGTTGTGTGGGTTCATTTCTGGGTCTTCAATTCTATTCCATTGGTCTATTTGTCTGTCACTATACCAGTACCACGCAGTTTTTATCACAATTGCTCTGTAGTAAAGCTTTATTTGGTTCTCTGGAATCTAAACTTCTTGAGTTCTTTGTATATATTGGATATTATCCGTCTATTGGACCTAGGGTTGGTAAAGATCTTTTTCCAATCTGTGGGTTGCCTTTTTGTCCTATTGACAGTGTCCTTTGCCTTATAGAAGCTTTGTGATTTTATGAGGTCCCATTTGTCAATTCTTGATCTTACAGCATATGTCATTAGTGTTCTGTTCAAGAAATTTTCCCCTGTGCACATGTGTTTAAAGCTCTTCCCCACTTTCTCTTCTATTAGTTTCATTGTATCTGGGTTTATGTGGAGGTGCTGGATCAAATATTGGACTTGAGCTTTGTACAAGGAGATAAGAATGGATCAGTTTGCATTCTTCTACATGCTGACCTCCAGTTGTATGAGCATCATTTGTTGAAAAATGTTTTTCCCCTGAATGGTTTTTAGCTTCTTTGTCAAAGATCAAATGACCTAAGATGTGTGGATTTATTTCTGGTTCTTCACTTCTGTTCCAGTGATCTACCAATTGGTCTTTGTACCAATACAATGCAGGTTTTTATTTTTTGTTTTATTGTAATTTTGCTTCTTTATTTCCAGTTTCAGTGGTATCCTGTTCTTTTTCTGATCCAAATGCTCTGCCTGCAATTTTCATCCAATACCGAATAGATGTAACAGATGTAGGCACCTTGGTCTTGTTTTCATCTTCAGGGGAAAGTTTTCAATTTTCAGGTTTTTCATAGATTCCCTCTACTATGCTAAGGAAGCTCTCTTTCTCTTCTCTTTTCTTTTCTTTTCTTTTCTTTTCTTTTCTTTTCTTTTCTTTTCTTTTCTTTTCTTTTCTTTTCTTTTCTTTTCTTTTCTTTCCTTTCCTTTCCTTTCCTTTCCTTTCCTTTCCTTTCCTTTCCTTTCCTTTCCTTTCCTTTCCTTTCCTTTCCTTTCCTTTCCTTTCCTTTTCTTCCCCTCCCCTCCCCTCCCCTCCCCTTCCTTCTCCTCCCCTCCCCTCCCTTCCCCTCCCCTCCCCTCCCCTCCCCTCCCCTCCCCTCCCCTCCCCTCCCCTCCCCTCCCCTCCCCTCCCCTCCCCTCCCCTCCCCTCCCCTCCCCTCCCCTCCCCTCCCCTCCCCTCTCCTCTCCTCTCCTCTCCTCTCCTCTCCTCTCCTCTCCTCTCCTCTCCTCTCCTCTCCTCTCCTCTCCTCTCCTCTCCTCTCCTCTCCTCTCCTCTCCTCTCTTCTCTTCTCTTCTCTTCTCTTCTCTTCTCTTCTCTTCTTTGTTTTTTGAGACAAGGTTTCTCTTTATAGCCCTAGCTGTCCTGGAACTCCCTTTGTAGACCAGGCTGGCCTCGAACTCAGAAATCAGCCTGCCTCTGCCTCCCAAGTGCTGGGATTAAAGGGGTGCACCACCTAGCGGGAAGCTCTTTCTTCCCCCCAATTTACTGATACAGTCTTTGTCTTGCCTTACGAAGTGAGGAACTTTGTAGATAACTTTATCTTTCATCTTCCACAGTATTTTCTCTTGTATTCTGTTGGGGATGATTGCATCTATGACCCTGATCCCTTTGTGATTTTTTTTTACTGTTTTTATTTCCATTTTTAGATCCTGGATGGTCTTGTTCAATTCCTTCACCTGTTTGGTTGTCTTTTTATGTAATTTTTAAGGGGTTTTTATGTTTCCTCTTTAAGGGCTTCGACCTGATTACCTGTGTTCTCTTGTATTTCTTTAAGGGAGTTATTTATGTCCTTCTTAATGTCCTTTATCATCATTATCATGAGATGTGATTTTTTAAATCCAAATCTTGCTTTTCTGGTGTGATGGGGTATCCAGGACTTGCTGTAGTAGAACTGGCTTCTGATGATGCCAAGTAACCTTGGTTTCTGTTGCTTATGTTCATATACTTGTCTCTTGCCATCTGGTTGCCTGTAGTGCTACCTGCTCTTGCTGTCTATAAGTGAAGTCTGTCCTCCTTTGATCCTGGTTGTGTCTTCAGAGTCCAGCTGTCTCTGTGATTCTGTGAATCTATGATCCTGTGATCCTGATATACTGGGTGTGTCAGAGCTCCTGAGGTGGGGGAGGGGGTGTCAAGCTGCCTCTGGGATCCTGAAATCCTGGTGTGACCAAGCACCTGAGATCTTGTTGTGTCAGAATTTCTGGGAGTCATGATTTTTCTGGGTGTTGCAGGGGTAGATGGGTATCCAGAGCCCTTGGTTTGCTTCAGGAACAGGAGCCTGCTGGAAAGAACTCTTGCCTCTGCATGGGCAGTGGGCCTGTGTGTGGGTTGTTGTGTTTCCCTGGCTTCTGTGGTTGTCCCAGTTATACTGGGTGTTGGGTAAGATGTTGTGGCCTAACTGTGATCTTGAGTGTATCAGAGCTCCCATGCTTCTGAGTCTGTCTGATCTTCTATGAGTAGAGCTTCTTCTATGATCCTGTGATTCTGTGATCCTGGGTGTTTCAGAGCTTACAGGAGTCTGGCTCCTTTTGGGTGTTGTAAGAGTGGGTGCAAAGCCAGCATCACAGGTCTGCTCCAGGTGCAGGTTCAGAAAAGAAGCAACCCATGCCACTGGCTGGGCTGGGGTTCCTGCATCCCTGGATCCTGGGAGACCCAGATACTCTGGGTGTTAGGACAGACATTGAGGTCTCTTCTGTTGTGATCCTGGGCATGTTAGAGCACCGGGTCCTCGAGCTTCTTCTAGGTGTTGTGGAACTGGGTGTGGAGCCAGGGCCCAAGGTCTCTTCAAATAAGTTTTTAGAAATGTTTACTTTTTCCTGTTTCCTCATAAGATAGCATTGACCACATGCAGGTTTATGGACAAACAAACATAAGTACTTTCAAAACACAAAGCAAAGTTATGAAGCACGAGTCAATGTGAGGTTTCTGCTTTGTATCTATGTTTGCAGCAGACTTAATTAGCAAGTCCATAATAAAAGAATAGTTTAACGTTAATGTGTTTTTGACTCATTAAACACAAACTAGCAGCAAACATGTTCAGTACAGAAGTACCTACTCTCAAAAGAGACAGCTATATCAGGGTCCTTTCAGCAAAGGCTTGCTAGTGTATGCAATGGTGTCATCGTTTGGAGGCTAATTATGGGATGGATCCCTGGATATGGCAGTCTCTAGATGGTCCATCCTTTTGTCTCAGCTCCAAACTTTGTCTCTGTAACTCCTTCCATGGGTGATTGTTTCCAATTCTAAGAAGGGCCAAAGTGTCCAAACTTTGGTCTTCGTTCTTCTTCAGTTTCATGTGTTTTGCAAATTGTATCTTATATCTCAGGTATACTAAGTTTCTGGGCTAATATCCACTTATCAGTGAGTACATATCATTTGAGTTCCTTTGTGATTGTGTTACCATACTCAGGATGATGCCCTCCAATCCAACCATTTGCCTAGGAATTTCATGAATTCATTCTTTTTAATAGCTGAGTAGTACTCCATTGTGTAAATGTACCATATTTTTTGTATCCATAACTCTGTTGAGGGGCATCTGGGTTCTTTCCAGCTTCTGGCTATTATAAATAGGGCTGCTATGAACATAGTGGAGCAAGTGTCCTTCTTACTGGTTGGGACATCTTCTGGATATATGCCCAGGAGAGGTATTGCTGGATCCTCCCGTAGTACTATGTCCAATTTTCCGAGGAACCGCCAGACTGATTTCCAGATTTGTACAAGCTTGCAATCCCACCAACAATGAAGGAGTGTTCCTTTTTCTCCACATCCTATCCAGCACCTGCTGTCATCTGAATTTTTGATCTTGGCCATTCTGACTGGTGTGAGATGGAATATCAGGATTGTTTTGATTTGCATTTCCCTGATGATTAAGGATGCTGAGCATTTTTTCAGGTGCTTCTCAGCCATTCTGTATTCCTCAGGTGAGAATTCTTTGTTTAGCTCTGAGCCCCATTTTTTAACGGGGTTATTTGGTTTTCTGGAATCCACCTTCGTGAGTTCTTTCTATATATATTGGATCTTAGTCCCTGATCTGATTTAAGATAGGTAAAGATCCTTTCCCAAACTGTTGGTGGCCTTTTTGTGTTATTGATTGTGTCTTTTGCCTTGCAGAATATTTGCAGTTTCATGAGGTCCCGTTTGTCAATTCTCGATCTTACAGCACAAGCCATTGCTGTTCTATTCAGGAATTATTTCCCTGTGCCCATATCTTCGAGGCTTTTCCCCACTTTCTCCTCTATAAGTTTCAGTGTCTCTGGTTTTATGGGAAGTTCTTTGATCCACTCAGATTTGACCTTAGTACAAGGAGATAGGAATGGATCAATTTGCATTCTTCTACATGATAACCACCAGTTGCGCCAGCACCCTTTGTTGAAAATGCTCTCTTTTTTCCACTAGATAGTTTTAGCTCCCTTGTCGAAAATCAAGTGACCATAGGTGTGTGGGTTCATTTCTGGGTCTTCAATTCTATTCCATTGGTCTACTTGTCTGTTAGTATACACAGTGCCATGCAGTTTTTTTTTTTTTTTTTTTTTTTTATCACAATTGCTCTGTAGTAAGGCTTTATGTCAGGCACGGTGATTCCACTAGAGGTTCTTTTATCCTTGAGAAGAGTTTTTGCTATCCTAGGTTTTTTGTTATTCCAGATGAATTTGCATATTGCTCTTTCTAATTCATTGAAGAATTGAGTTGGAATTTTGATGGGGATTGCATTGAATCTGTAGATTGCTTTTGGCAAGATAGCCATTTTTACAATGTTGATCCTGCCAATCCATGAGCATGGGAGATCTTTCCATCTTCTGAGATCTTCTTTAATTTCTTTCTTCAGAGACTTGAAATTCTTACCATACAGATCTTTCACTTCCTTAGTTAGAGTCACGCCAAGATATTTTATATTATTTGTGACTATTGAGAAGGGTGTTGTTTCCCTAAATTCTTTCTCAGACTGTTTTATATCCAGTTACTTCACCGAAGCTGTTGATCAGGCTTAGGAGTTCTCTGGTGGAATTTTTAGGGGCACTTACATATACTATCATATCATCTGCAAAAAGTGATATTTTGACTTCATCTTTTCCAATTTGTATGCCCTTGTTCTCCGTTTGTTGTCGAATTGCTCTGGCTAGGACTTCAAGTAAAATGTAGAATAGGTTTGGGGAGATTGGACAGCTTTGTCTAGACCCTGATTTTAGTGGGATTGCTTCAAGCTTCTCACCATTTATTTTGATGTTGGCTAATGATTTGCTGTAGATTGCTTTTATCATGTTTAAGTATGGGCCTTGAATTCCTGATCTTTCTAAGACTTTTATCATGAATGGGTGTTGGATCTTGTCAAATGCTTTTTCCGCATCTAAGGAGATGATCATGTGGTTTTTGTCTTTGAGTTTGTTTATATAATGGATTACATTGACAGATTTCCATATATTAAACCATCCCTGCATCCCTGGAATAAAACCTACTTGGTCAGGATGGACGATTGCTTTAATGTGTTCTTGGATTCGGTTAGCGAGAATTTTATTGAGTATTTTTCCATAGATATTCATAAGGGAAATTGGTCTGAAGTTCTTTATCTTTGTTGGATCTTTCTGTGGTTTAGGTATCAGAGTAATTGTGGCGTCATAGAATGAGTTATGTAGAGTTCCTTCTACTCCTATTTTGTGGAATAGTTTGTGCAGAGGTGGAATTGGATCTTCTTTGACGGTCTGGTAGAACTCTGCACTAAACCCATCTGGTCTTGTGCTTTTTTTTTGGCTGGGAGACTATTAATGACTGCTTCTATTTCTTTAGGGGTTATGGGATTGTTCAGTTCGTGAATTTGATCCTGATTTAACTTTGGTACCTGGTATCTGTCTAGAAATTTGTCCATTTCGTCCAGGTTTTCCAGTTTTGTTGAGTATAGCCTTTTGTAGAAGGATCTGATGGTGTTTTGGATTTCTTCAGGATTTGTTGTTATGTCTCCCTTTTCATTTCTGATTTTGTAATTAGGATGTTGTCCCTGTGCCCTCTAGTGGGTCTAGCTAAGGGTTTATCTATCTTGTTGATTTTTTCAAAGAACTAACTCCTCGTTTGGTTAATTCTTTGAATAGTTCTTCTTGTTTCCACTTGGTTGATTTCACCCCTGAGTTTGATTATTTCCTGCCGTCTATTCCTCTTGGGTGATGTTTCTTCCTTTTTTTCTAGAGCTTTTAGATGTGTTGTTAAGCTGCTAGTGTGTGCTCTCTCCAGTTTCTTTTTGGAGGCACTCAGAGCTATGAGTTTCCCTCTTAGAAATGCTTTCATTGTGTCCCATAGGTATGGGTATGTTGTGGATTCATTTTCATTAAACTCTAAAAAGTCTTTAATTTCTTTCTTTATTCCCTCCTTGACCAAGGTATCATTGAGAAGAGTGTTGTTCAGTTTGCACATGAATGTTGGCTTTCCATTATTTATGTTGTTATTTAAGATCAGCCTTAGTCCATGGTGGTCTGATAGAATACATGGGACAATTTCAATATTTTTGTATCTGTTGAGGCCTGTTTTGTGACCAATTATATGGTCAATTTTGGAGCAGGTCTCGTGAGGTGCTGAGAAGAAGGTATATCCTTTTGTTTTAGGATAACATGTTCTGTAGATATCTGTTAAGACCATTTGTTTCATAACTTCTGTTAGTTTCACTGTGTCCCTGTTTAGTTTCTGTTTCCACGATCTGTCCATTGATGAAAGTGGTGTGTTGAAGTCCCCCACTATTATTGTGTGAAGTACAATGTGTGCTTTGAGCTTTACTAAAGTGTCTTTAATGAATGTGGCTGCCCTTGCATTTGGAGATATAATTTTGCTGAAGATATTTGCTCGCCCTTTAATTTGAAAATCTTCATTCTCATCAACTCCTATTATCCGTAGGTTTGTTCTTCTCATTGTGTCCTCTATTTCCTGGATGTTTTGAGTTAGGATCCTTTTGCGTTTTGTATTTTCTTTGATTGTTCTGCCGATGTTCTCTATGGAATCTTCTGCACCTGAGATTCTCTCTTCCATCTCTTGTATTCTGTTGCTGATGCTCGGATCTATGAGTCCAGATTTCATTCCTAGGGTTTCTATCTCCAGCGTTGCCTCACTTTGGGTTTTCTTTATTGTGTTTACTTCCCTTTTTATGTCTTAGATGGTTTTATTCAATTCCATCACCTGTTTGGTCATGTTTTTGTGCAATTCTTTAAGGAATATTTGTGTTTCCTCTTTAAGGTCTTCTACCTGTTTAGCTGTGTTCTCCTGTATTTCTTTAAGTGAGTTATTAAAGGCCTTCTTGATGTCATCTACCATCATCATGAGATATGCTTTTAAATCCAGGTTTGCTTTTTGGGTGTATTGGGGTGCCCATTACTAAGTCGGGTGGGAGTGCTGCATTCTGATGATGGTGAGTGGTCTTGATTTCTGATAGTAGGATTCTTACTTTTGCCTTTTGCCATCTGGTAATCTCTGAAGCTAGTTGTTATAGTTGTCTCTGGTTACAGCTTGTTCCTCAGGTGACTCTGTTAGCCTCTATCAGCAGACATGGGAGGCTAGCTCTCTCCTTAGCTTCAGTGGTCAGAGTATTCTCTGCAGGCAAGCTCTCTTCTTGTAGGGAAGGTGCTCAGAAATCTGGTGTTTGAACCTGCCTCCTGGCAGAGGTTGTGTTCCACTCACCAGAGGTCTTAAGATCCCGTGGAGGGTCCTGTGAGGACCTTGGGGGTGTCCGGAAACTCAGTGCGCAAGGAACCACGGTGCTAGAGTGGACCGAAAGGGACTTGTGCCCCTGATCAGGCCGGGTTATCTGCTTCCCTAGTTAATGCAGTCTCAGGTCCCGCGCAATTTGATTGGAACAGACACTGTGTTCCACTCACCAGAGGTCTTAGGATCCCCAGGGGCATCCTGTGTGGGTCTTTGCGGGTGTTGGGAGACTCTGTGGGCAAGGCACCCTGGTGCTGGGGTGGACCAGAAGGGACTTGTGCCCCTGATCAGCCCAGGTTATGGGCTTCCCTAGTTAACGCAGTCTCAGGTCCTGAGCGATTGGATTGGAGCAGACACTGTGTTCCACTCACCAGAGGCCTTACGATCCTGTGGGTGATCCTGTGTGGGTCCTTGCGGGTGTCCGGAGACTCCGCAGGCAAGGCACCCAGGTGCTGGAGAGGACCGGAAGGGGTCTTGTACATTCTAATACAGTCTCTGTGGGTTTATATGTCCAAAGTTTTTTTTTTTTAATTACCACTGGCTCTTATTATCTTTCCACTGTATTTTGTGCAATCATCCCTTGTTCTTGGAAAAGCTGTGCATTCCATATGTGGGAGATATACAGCTTTTTCCCCCATGTGGGTCCCCCCAGCAACTGGAGCAGGAGCTGTCCATGACTCTCTTTGCTTACCTGTAGATCCTGTTCCCCTAACTGGGCCTCAATGTTCCTATTACTTTATATCCTTTATATACCAGCATGTGCTGTCACTTGAGGTTTTTTTCTTAGCCATTCTGACAGATGTAATGTCAAATCTCAGGGTTATTTTGATTTGAATTTCCCTGATGACTAAGAATGTTAAATATTTCTTTAAGTGCTTCTTGGCCATTCGAATTTCCTTTGTTGAGAATTCTCTTTTTTAGTTCTGTGCCCCATTTTTAATTGTTTTCTTTTTGTTTGTTGAGTCTAACTTCTTAAGTTCTTTATATACTTTGGGTATTAGAGCTTGATTGGATATGGGCTTAGTGAAGATCTTTTCCCCAATATTTAGTTTGCCATTTTGTCCTATTTACAGTATTCTTTGCTTTACAGTGGCTTTTAAGTTTCATGAGGTCACATTTGTCACTTGTTGACTTTAGAGCCTGAGGCATTTATGTTCTGTTCAGGAAATGCCCTCCCCACCCCCTGTGCCAATGCATTCGAGGCTATTTCCTACTTTTCCTCCCTTAGATTCATTGTATCTGGTGTTATATTGAGCTTTTTGATCTATTTGGACCTGAGCTCTGTACCAGGTGATAAATATAGGATAAATTTGCATTATTCTACAAGCAGACTGCCAGATAGACCAGAACCATTTGTTGAAGATGCTTTCTTTGTTCACAGTATGGTTTTGGCTTCTTTGTCAAAGATCAAGTGTTCATAACTGTGTGGGTTTATTTCTGACTCTTCAGTTCTATTCCATTGATTGACCTGTCTGTGTCTGTACCAATGCCATGTGCATTTTATCACTATCGCTCTGTAGTACAGCTTGAAGTCAGAGATGGTGATTCCTTGAGAAGTTCTCATATTGTTGTGAATTCTTTTCATTGTCCTGGGTTTTTTGTTTTCCCAAATGAAGTTGAGAACTGCTCTTTCCATGTCTGTGAAGAATTATGTTGGAATTTTTATGGGAATTACATTGAATCTGTAGACTGCTTTTGGTAAGATAGCTTTTTTTCTTTCAATTTATTTTATTTTTAATATTGTGTATCTGTGTGCATATGCATGTTTCTCCATGGAGGCTAGATGTGCATGATCCTCCTGGAATGTGGATCACCTTTAGATGTATTGGGGGCTTTACCTGAGTCCCTGCAAGAGTAGTATAGACTTTTAACTGATGAGCCATATCTCCACTCCCAAATCATTTCTTTTTTTTTATCACAATTTTTTTTAATATGTATTTTCCTCAATTATATTTCCGATGCTAATCCTACAAACACATGAGCATGGGAGACCATTTTATTTTCTGAGGTCATCTTCTACTTTCAGGATTTTTATCTTTGTGTGTTTTAATGTTCAAATTCATGTGTGTGTGTGTGTGTGTGTGTGTGTGTGTGTGTGTGTGCCTTCCTGTGTGTGTATCTGTGTCTGTGTGTTTTAGGCCACAAGACTCCTCCTCTTGTCTTTTTACTTTCATTCCTTCTAACATGCATATACTTCTTAATGTTTCTTCACACAGTTATAATTCATATATCTCCACCATTATTATTTTAAGGGTCGAATAATGTTTGTCTGTTGATTCAATGTTATCTGCATAGGACTCTGTCATTGCTTTTCTTTAATAATCTTAGAGTTAATGGTCATTATTTCTTGAGATATGTCAACTCTGTTTTCTTACTTCTATTTTTTAAGGAAATACAATTATACAAATTCTTTTGCTTAGTCTGTTTTTCATCACTTTTGATTTTTGATTTGTGTCACTTTGGATAATTTAATAGTGTTTATTTAATTAATGATTATTTTACTTGGTCATATCAATACTACCACACATCCATTACAAGAATTTTGGGTCTCTTCCAGTCCACTCGAGCACCTGGGTGCCTTGCCAGCAGAGTCTCCGGACACCCGCAAGGACCCACACAGGATTTCCCATGGGATCCTAAGTCTTCTGGTGAGTGGAACACAGCGTCTGCTCCAATCCAATCACATGGAACCTGAGATTGCATTAACTAGGGAAGCAGACAACCCGGCCTGAGCTGGGGCACAAGTCCCTTCTGGTCCAATCGAGCACCAGGGTGCCTTGCCCACGGAGTCTCCGGACACCCGCAAGGACCCACACAGGATTCCCCACGGGATCCTAAGACTTCTGGTGAGTGGAACACGACTTCTCCCAGGAGGCAGGTTCGAGCACCAGATATCTGGAAACCTTCCCTGCAAGAAGAGAGCTTGCCTGCAGAGAATACTCTGACCACTGAAGCTAAGAAGAGAGCTAGCCTCTCAGGTCTGCTGATAGAGGTTAACAGAGTCACCTGAGGAACAAGCTCTAACCAGAGACAACTATAACTGCTGGCTTCAGAAATTACCAGATGGTGAAAGGCAAAGGTAAAAATCCTACTAACAGAAATCAAGACCACTCACCATCATCAGAACGCAGCACTCCCACCCCACCTAGTCCTGGGCACCCCAACACAACTGAAAATCTAGACCCAGATTTAAAAGCATATCTCATGATGATGGGAGAGGACATCAAGAAGGACTTTAATAACTCACTTAAAGAAATACAGGAGAGCACCGCTAAAGAGCTAAAAGTCCTTAAAGAAAAAGAGGAAAACACAACCAAACAGGTAGGAGTCCTTAAATAAAAACAGAAAAACACATTTAAAACAGGTGATGGAAATGAGCAAAACCATCTAAGGCATAAAAAGGGAAGTAGACACAATAAAGAAAACCCAAAGTGAGGCAACGCTGGAGACAGAACCCCTAGGAAAGAAATCTGGAATCATAGATGTGAGGATCAGCAACAGAATACAAGAGATGGAAGAGAGAATCTCAGGTGCAGAAGATTCCATAAGAACATTGGCACAAAAATCAAAGAAAATACAAAATGCAAAAGGATCCTAACTCAAAATATCCAGGAAATAGAGGACACAATGAGAAGAACAAACCTACGGATAATAGGAGTTGATGAGAATGAAGATTTTCAAATTAAAGGGCGAGCAAATATCTTCAACAAAATTATAGAAGAAAACTTCCCAAAAGTAAAGGATGACATGCCCATGAACATAAGAGAAGCCTACAGAACTCCAAATAGACTGGATCAGAAAAGAAATTCCTCCCGACACATAATAATCAGAACAACAAATGCACTAAATAAAGAGAGAATATTAAAAGCAGTAAGGGAGAAAGTTCAAGTAACATATAAAGGCAGGCCTATAAGAATTACACCAGACTTTTCACCAGAGACTATGAAAGCCAGAAGAGCCTGGACAGATGTTCTACAGACACTAAGAGAACACAAATGCCACCCAGGCTACTATACCCGGCCAAACTCTCAATTACCATAGATGGAGAAACCAAAGTATTCCACGACAAAACCAAATTCACACATTATCTTTCTATGCATCCAGCCCTTCAAAGAATAATAACAGAAAAAAACCAACAACAAAAGGATTGAAATCACGCCCTAGAAAAAGCAAGAAAGTAATCCCTCAACAAACCAAAAATAAGACTGCCACAAAAACAGAATTCCAACTCTAACAACAAAAATAAGAGGAAGCAACAATTACTTCTCCTTAATATCTCTTAATATCAATGGACTCAATTCCCCAATAAAAAGACATAGACTAACAGACTGGCTACACAAACAGGACCCAACATTCTGCTGCTTACAGGAAACTCATCTCAGGGAAAAAGACAGACACTACCTCAGAGTGAAAGGCTTGAAAACAATTTTCCAAGCAAATGGTCTGAAGAAACAAGCTGGAGTAGCCATTCTGATATCAAATAAAATCAACTTCCAACCCAAAGTTACCAAAAAAGACAAGGAGGGACACTTCATACCCATCAAAGGTAAAATTTTCCAAGAGGAATTCTCAATACTGAGAGATTGCATTTGCAATCTCCAAATGCAAGGGCAGCCACATTCATTAAAGACACTTTAGTAAGCTCAAAGCACACATTGTACCTCACACAATAATAGTGGGGGACTTCAACACACCACTTTCATCAATGGACAGATCGTGGAAACAGAAACTAAACAGGGACACAGTGAAACTAACAGAAGTTATGAAACAAGTGGTCTTAACAAATATCTACAGAACATGTTATCCTAAAACAAAAGGATATACCTTCTTCTCAGCACCTCACGAGACCTGCTCCAAAATTGACCATATAATTGGTCACAAAACAGGCCTCAACAGATACAAAAATATTGAAATTGTCCCATGCATCCTATCAGACCACCATGGACTAAGGCTGATCTTAAATAACAACATAAATAATGGAAAGCCAACATTCATGTGCAAACTGAACAACATTCTTCTCAATGATACCTTGGTCAAGGAGGGAATAAAGAAAGAAATTAAAGACTTTTTAGAGTTTAATGAAAATGAATCCACAACATACCCAAACCTATGGGACACAATGAAAGCATTTCTAAGAGGGAAACTCATAGCTCTGAGTGCCTCCAAAAGAAACTGGAGAGAGCACACACTAGCAGCTTGACAACACATCTAAAAGCTCTAGATAAAAGGAAGAAAATTCACCCAAGAGGAGTAGACGGCAGGAAATAATCAAACTCAGGGGTGAAATCAACCAAGTGGAAACAAGAAGAACTATTCAAAGAATTAACCAAACGAGGAGTTAGTTCTTTGAAAAAATCAACAAGATAGATAAACCCTTAGCTAGACTCACTAGAGGGCACAGGGACAACATCCTAATTAACAAAATCAGAAATGAAAAGGGAGACATAACAACAAATCCTGAAGAAATCCAAAACACCATCAGATCCTTCTACAAAAGGCTATACTCAACAAAACTGGAAAACCTGGACGAAATGGACAAATTTCTAGACAGATACCAGGTACCAAAGTTAAATCAGGATCAAGTTAACGAACTGAACAATCCCATAACCCCTAAAGAAATAGAAGCAGTCATTAATAGTCTCCCAGCCAAAAAAAGCCCAGGACCAGATGGTAGACTAGTGTAGAGTTCTACCAGACCGTCAAAGAAGATCTAATTACATTTCTGCACAAACTATTCCACAAAATAGAAATAAAAGGAACTCTACCCAACTCATTCTATGAAGCCACAATTACTCTGATACCTTAACCACAGAAAGATCCAACAAATAGAGATCTTCAGACCAATTTCCCTCTGATACCTTAACCACAGAAAGATCCAACAAATAGAGAACTTCAGACCAATTTCCCTTATGAATATTGATGCAAAAATATTCAATAACATCCTCACTATCCGAATCCAAGAACACATTAAACCAATCATCCATCCTGACCAAGTAGGTTTTATTCCAGGGATGCAGGGATGGTTTAATATACGGAAATCCATCAACGTAATCCATTATATAAACAAACTCAAAGACAAAAACCACATGATCATCTCGTTAGATGTGGAAAAAGCATTTGAGAAGATCCAACACCCATTCATTATAAAAGTCTTGGAAAGATCAGGAATTCAAGGCCCATATCTAAACATGATAAATGCAATCTACAGCAAATCATTAGCCAACATCAAAATAAATGGTGAGAAGCTTGAAGCAATCCCACTAAAATCAGGGACTAGACAAAGCTGTCTACTCTCCCCATACCTATTCTACATTTTACTTGAAGCCCTAGCCAGAGCACTTAGACAACAAATGGAGATCAAGAGCATACAAATTGGAAAAGATGAAGTCAAAATATCACTTTTTGCAGATGATATGATAGTATATGTAAGTGCCCCTAAAAATTCCACTAGAGAACTCCTAAACCTGATCAACAGCTTCAGTGAAGTAGCTGGATATAAAATTAACTCAAACAAGTCAATGGCCTTTCTCTCCACAAAGAATAAACAGGCTGAGAAAGAAATTAGGGAAACAACACCATTCTCAATAGTCACAAATAATATAGTATGTCTTGGCGTGACTATAACTAAGGAAGTGAAAGATCTGTATAATAAAAACTTCAAGTCTCTGAAGAAAGAAATTAAAGAAGATCTCAGAAGATGGAAAGATCTCCCATGCTCATGGATTGGCAGGATCAACATTGTAAAAATGGCTATCTTGTCAAAAGCAATCTACAGATTCAATGCAATCCCCATCAAAATTCCAACTCAATTCTTCAATGAATTAGAAAGAGCAATCTGCAAATTCATCTGGAATAACAAAAAACCTATGATAGCAAAAACTTTTCTCAAGGATTAAAGAACCTCTGGTGGAATCACCATGCCAAAGCTTTACTACAGAGCAATTGTGATTAAAAAAAAAAAAAAAAAAAAACCCTGCATGGAACTGGTATATCTACAGACAAGTAGACTAATGGAATAGAATTGAAGACCCTTAAATGAACCCACACACCTATAGTCACTTGATCTTCAACAAGGGAGCTATAACCATCCAGTGGAAGAAAGAGAGCATTTTCAACAATTGGTGCTAGCACAACTGGTTGTTATCATGCAGATGAATGTGAATCGATCCATTCCTTTTTTTTTGATTTTTAATATTTTTATTACATATTTTCCTCAATTACATTTCCAATGCTTTCCCAAAAGTCCCCCATAGCGCCCCCCACTTCCCTACCCACCCATTCCCATTCTTTTGGCCCTGGCATTCCCCTATATTGGGGCATATAAAGTTTGCAAGTCCAATGGGCCTCTCTTTCCATTGATGGCCGACTAGGCCATCTTTCGATACATATGCAGCTAGAGACAAGAGCTCCGGGGTTCTGGTTAGTACATCATGTTGTTCCAACAATAGGGTTGCAGATCCCTTTAGCTCCTTGGGTACTTTCTCTAGCTTCTCCATTGGGAGCCCTGTGATACATCCAATAGCTGACTGTGAGCATCCACTCCTGTGTTTGCTAGGCCCCGGCATCGTCACACAAGAGACAGCTATATTTGGGTCCTTTCAGCAAAATCTTGCTAGTGTATGCAATGGTGTCAGCGTTTAGAAGCTGATTATGGGACGGATCCCTGGATACAGCAGTCTCTAAATGGTCCATCCTTTCATCACAGCTATGAACTTTGTCTCTGTAACTCCTTCCCTGGGTGTTTTGTTCCCAATTCTAAGAAGGTGCACAATGTCCACACTTTGGTCTTCATTCTTCTTGAGTTTCATGCGTTTATCAAATTGTATCTTATATCTTGGGTATCCTAAGTTTTGGGCTAATATCCACTTATCAATGAATACATATTGTGTGAGTTCTTTTGTGATTGTGTTACTTCACTCAAGATGATGCCCTCCAGGTCAATCCATTTGGCTAGGAATTTCATAAATTCATTCTTTTTAATAGCTGAGTAGTACTCCATTGTGTAAATGTACCATAATTTCTGTATCCATTCCTCTGTTGAGGGACATCTGGGTTCTTTCCAGCTTCTGGCTATTATAAATAGGGCTGCTATGAACATAGTGGAGCATGTGTCCTTTTTACCGGTTGGGACATCTTCTGGATATATGCCCAGGAGAGGTATTGCTGGATCCTCCGGTAGTACTATGTCCAATTTTCTGAGGAACCTCCAGACTGATTTCCAGGGTGGTTGTACAAGCTTGCAATCCCACCAACAATGGAGGAGTGTTCCTCTTTCTCCACATCCTCGCCAGCATCTGCTGTCACCTGAATTTTTGATCTTAGCCATTCTGACTGGTGTGAGGTGGAATCTCAGGGTTGTTTTGAGTTGCATTTCCCTGATGATTAAGGATGTTGAACATTTTTTCAGGTGTTTCTCTGCCATTCGGTATTCCTCAGGTGAGAATTCTTTGTTCAGTTCTGAGCCCCATTTTTTAATGGGGTTATTTGACTTTCTGGAGTCCACCTTCTTGAGTTCTTTATATATATTGGATATTAGTCCCTTATCTGATTTAGGATAGGTGAAGATCCTTTCCCAATCTGTTGGTGGTTTTTTTGTCTTATTGATGGTGTCTTTAGCCTTGCAGAAGCTTTGTAGTTTCATGAGGTCCCACTTGTCAATTCTCGATCTTACAGCACAAGCCATTACTGTTCTATTCAGGAATTTTTCCCCTGTGCCCATATCTTCAAGGCTTTTCCCCACTTTCTCCTCTATAAGTTTCAGTGTCTCTGGTTTTATGTGAAGTTCCTTGATCCACTTAGACTTGACCTTAGTACAAGGAGATAGGAATGGATCGATTCGCATTCTTCTACATGTTAACAACCAGTTGTGCCAGCACCATTTGTTGAAAATGCTGTCTTTCTTCCACTGGATGTTTTTAGCTCCCTTGTTGAAGATCAAGTGACCATAGGTGTGTGGGTTCATTTCTGGGTCTTCAATTCTATTCCATTGGTCTATTTGTCTGTCACTATACCAGTACCATGCAGTTTTTATCACAATTGCTCTGTAGTAGCGCTTTAGGTCCGGCATGGTGATTCCACCAGAGGTTCTTTTATCCTTGAGAAGAGTTTTTGCTATCCTAGGTTTTTTGTTATTCCAGATGAATTTGCAGATTGCACTTTCTAATTCGTTGAAGAATTGATTTGGAATTTTGATGGGGATTGCATTGAATCTGTAGATTGCTTTTGGCAAGATAGCCATTTTTACAATGTTGATCCTGCCAATCCATGAGCATGGGAGATCTTTCCATCTTCTGAGATCTTCTATAATTTCTTTCTTCAAAGACTTGAAATTTTTATTATACAGATCTTTCACTTCCTTAGTTAGAGTCACGCCAAGATATTTTATATTATTTGTGACTATTGAGAAGGGTGTTGTTTCCCTAATTTCTTTCTCAGCCTGTTTATTCTTTGTGTAGAGAAAGGCCATTGATTTGTTTGAGTTAATTTTATATCCAGCTACTTCACCGAAGCTGTTTATCAGGCTTAGGAGTTCTCTGGTGGAATTTTTAGGGTCACTTATATATACTATCATATCATCTGCAAAAAGTGATATTTTGACTTCATCTTTTCCAATTTGTATCCCTTTGATCTCCTTTTGTTGTCGAATTGCTCTGGCTAGGACTTCAAGTACAATGTTGAATAGGTATGGAGAAAGTGGACAGCCTTGTCTAGTCCCTGATTTTAGAGGGATTGCTTCAAGCTTCTCACCATTTACTTTGATGTTGGCTACTGGTTTGCTGTAGATTGCTTTTATCATGTTTAGGTATGGGCCTTGAATTCCTGATCTTTCCAAGACTTTTATCATGAATGGGTGTTGGATCTTGTCAAATGCTTTTTCCGCATCTAACGAGATGACCATGTGGTTTTTGTCTTTGAGTTTGTTTATATACTGGATTACGTTGATGGATTTCTGTATATTGAACCATCCCTGCATCCCTGGGATGAAACCTACTTGGTCAGGATGGATGATTGTTTTGATGTGTTCTTGGATTCGGTTAGCAAGAACTTTATTGAGGATTTTTGCATCAATATTCATAAGGGATATTGGTCTGAAGTTTTCTATCTTTGTTGGGTCTTTTTGTGGTTTAGGTATCAGAGTAATTGTGGCTTCATAGAATGAGTTGGGTAGAGTACCTTCTGTTTCTATTTTGTGGAATAGTTTGTGAAGAACTGGGATTAGATCTTCTTTGAAGGTCTGATAGAACTCTGCACTAAACCCATCTGGTCCTGGGCTTTTTTTAGTTGGGAGACTATTAATGACTGCTTCTTTTTCTTTGGGGGATATAGGGCTGTTTAGATCATTAACCTGATCTTGATTCAACTTTGGTACCTGGTATCTGTCTAGGAACTTCTCCATTTCATCCAGGTTCTCCAGTTTTGTTGAGTATAGCCTTTGGTAGAAGGATCTGATGGTGTTTTGGATGTCTTCAGGATCTGTTGCTATGTCTCCTTTTTCATTTCTGATTTTGTTAATTAGGATGCTTTCCCTGTGCCCTCTAGTGAGTCTGGCTAAGGGTTTATCTATCTTGTTGATTTTCTCAAAGAACCAGCTCCTTGATTGGTTGATTCTTTGAATAGTTTTTCTTGTTTCCACTTGGTTGATTTCACCCCTGAGTTTGATTATTTCCTGCCGTCTACTCCTCTTGGGTGAATTTGCTTCCTTTTGTTCTAGTGCTTTTAGGTGTTTGTCAAGCTGCTAATGTGTGCTCTCTCTAGTTTCCTTTTGGAGGCACTCAGAGCTATGAGTTTTCCTCTTAGAAATGCTTTCATTGCGTCCCATAAGTTTGGGTATGTTGTTGCTTCATTTTCATTGAACTCTAAAAAGTCCTTAATTTCTTTCTTTATTCCTTCCTTGACCAAGGTATCATTGAGAAGAGTGTTGTTCAGATTCCACGTGAAGGTTGGCTTTCTATTATTTATTTTGTTATGGATGATCAGCCTTAGTCCATGGTGATCTGATAGGATGCATGGGGCAATTTCAATATTTTTGTATCTGTTGAGGCCTGTTTTGTGACCAATTATGTGGTCAATTTTGGAGAAGGTACCATGAGGTGCTGAGAAGAAGGTATATCCTTTTGTTTTAGGATAGAATGTTCTGTAGATATCTGCCAGATCCATTTGATTCATAATTTCTCTTAGTTTCTCTGTGTCCCTGTTTAGTTTCTGTTTCCATGATCTGTGCATTGGTGAAAGTGGTGTGTTGAAGTCTCCCACTATTATTGTATGAGGTGCAATGTGTGCTTTGAGATTTACTAAAGTTTCTTTAATGAATGTGGCTGCCTTTGTATTTGGAGCATAGATATTCAGGATTGATAGTTCCTCTTGGAGGATTTTACCTTTGATGAGTATGAAGTGTCCCTCCCTGTCTTTTTTAATGACTTTGGTTTGGAAGTCAATCTTATCAGATATTAGAATGGCTACTCCAGCTTGGTTCTTCATGCCATTTGCTTGGAAAATTGTTTTCCAGCCTTTCATTCTGAGGTAGTGTCTATCCTTTTCTCTGAGATGAGTTTCCTGTAAGCAGCAAAATGTTGGGTCTTGTTTGTGTAGCCAGTTTGTTAGTCTATGTCTTTTTATCGGGGAGTTGAGTCCATTGATATTAAGAGATATTAAGGAAAAGTAATTGTTGTTTCCTGTTATTTTTGTTGTTAAAGTTGGCATTTTGTTCTTGTGGCTGTCTTTTTTTAGGTTTGTTGAGGGATTACCTTCTTGTTGTTTCTAGGGCGTGGTTCCTGTCCTTGTATTGGTTTTTTTCTGTTATTATCCTTTGAAGGGCTGGATTCGTGGAGGGATAATGTGTGAATTTGGTTTTGTCGTGGAATACTTTGGTTTCTCCATCTATGTTAATTGAGAGTTTGTCTGGGTATAGTAGCCTGGGCTGGAATTTGTGTTCTTTTAGTGTCTGTATAACATCCGTCCAGGATCTTCTGGCTTTCATACTCTCTGGTGAAAAATCTGGTGTAATTCTGCTAGGCTTGCCTTTATATGTTACTTGGCCTTTTTCTCTTACTGCTTTTAGTATTCTATCTTTATTTAGAGCATTTGTTGTTTTGATTATTATGTGTCGGGAGGTATTTCTTTTCTGGTCCAGTCTATTTGGAGTTCTTTAGGCTTCTTGTATGTGCATGGGCATCTCTTTCTTTAGATTTGGGAAGTTTTCTTCTATAATTTTGTTGAAGATGTTTGCTGGTCCTTTGAGTTGAAAATCTTCATTCTCATCCACTCCTATTATCCGTAGGTTTGGTCTTCTCATTGTGTCCTGTATTTCTTGGATGCTTTGAGTTAGGATCTTTTTCCATTTTACATTTTCCTTGATTGTAATGCCGATGTTCTCTATGGAATCTTCTGCACCTGAGATTCTCTCTTCCATCTCTTGTATTCTGTTGCTGATGCTCGTATCTATGGTTCCAGATTTCTTTCCTAGGGTTTCTATCTCCAGTGTTGCCTCATTTTGGGTTTTCTTTATTGTGTCTACTTCCCTTTTTAGGTCTAGTATGGTTTTGTTCATTTCCATCATCTGTTTGGATGTGTTTTCCTGTTTTTCTGTAAGGACTTCTACCTGTTTGATTATGTTATCGTGTTTTTCTTTAAGGATTTGTAACTCTTTAGCAGTGTTCTCCTGCAATTCTTTAAGGGATTTTTGTGCTTCCTCTTTAGTGTCTTCTACCTGTTTAGCAGTGTTCTCCTGTATTTCTTTAAGTGTGTTGTTAAAGTCCTTCTTGAAGTCCTCTACCATCATCAGGAGATATGCTTTTAGATCCGTGTCTAGCTTTTCCGGTGTGTTGGGGTGCCCTGGACTGGGGGAAGTGGGGGTGCTGGGTTCTGATGATGGTGAGTGGTCTTGGTTTTTGTTAGTAAGATTATTACGTTTACCTTTCGACATCTGGTAATCTCTGGGGTTAGTTGTTATCGTTGTCACTGTTTAAAGATTGGAGCAGAAGCTGTGTTCCACTCACCAGCAGTCTCAAAATCCTGTGGCGGGGGTCGTGGGTAGCTGGTGCTGGTCCAGCCGGAAGAGGCCTGTGGTCCTAGTCAGGCCGGTTTTCTGCTTCCCTAACTAATGCAGTCTATGGTCCCGCGTGCAATTGGATTGGAGCAGAAGCTGTGTTCCACTCACCAGAAGTCTTAAGATCTTGTGGTGGGTGTTGTGGGTAGCTGGCGAGTGTCAGCCGACCCTGCGCCCCAGCTGCCCCGGTGCTTTTCTGACCGGAAGAGGCTTGTGGCCCTATGTAGGCCGGATTTCTCTCTCCCCAACCAGAGCAGTCTCAGGTCCCGCGTGATTGGACTGGAGCAGAAGCTGTGTTCCACTCACCAGCAGTCCCAAAATCCTGCGGCGGGGGTCGTGGGTAGCTGGCGGGTGTCAGACAACCCTGCGCTCCAGCTACCCCGGCGCTGATCCGGCCGGATGAGGCCTGTGGCCCTACTCAGGCCGGTTTCTGCTTCCCTAACTAATGCAGTCTCAGGTCCCGCGCGCAATTGGATTGGAGCAGAAGCTGTGTTCCACTCTCCAGAAGTCTTAAGATCCTGTGGCGGGTGTTGTGGGTAGCTGGCGAGTATCCGAATCAATCCATTCCTATCTCATTGTATTAAGGTCAAATCCAAGTGGATCAAGGAACTTCACATAAAACCAGAGACACTGAAACGTATAGAGGAGAAAGTGGGGAAAAGCCTTGAAGATATGGGCACAGGGGAAAATTCCTGAATAGAACAGCAAAGGCTTGTTCTGTAAGATCGAGAATTGACAAATGGGACCTCATGAAACTGCAAAGCTTTTGCAAGGCAACAGATACCATCAATAAGCCAAAAAGACCACCAAGAGATTGGGAAAGGATCGTTACCTATCCTAAATCAGATAGGGGACTAATATCCAATATATATAAAGAACTCAAGAAGGTGGACTCCAAAAAATCAAATAACCCCATTAAAAATGGGGCTCAGAACTGAACAAAGAATTCTCACCTGAGAAATACCGAATGGCAGAGGAGCACCTGAAAAAATGTTCTACATCCTTAATCATCAGGGCAATGCAAATCAAAACAACCCTGAGATTCCACCTCACACCAGTCAGAATGGCTAAGATCAAAACTTCAGGTGACAGCAGATGCTGGCAAGGATGTGGAGAAAGAGGAACACTCCTCCATTGTTGGTGGGATTGCAAGCTTTTATAACCACTTTGGAAATCAGTATGACGCTTCCTTAGAAAATTGGACATAGTACTACCGGAGGATCCAGCAATACCTCTCCTGGGCATATATCCAGAAGATGACCCAAGGGGCAAAAAGGACACATGCTCCCCTATGTTCATAGCAGACTTATTTATAATAGACAGAAGCTGGAAAGAACCCAGATGCCCCTCAACAGAGGAATGGATACAGAAAATGTGGTACATTTACACAATGGAGTACTACTCAGCTATTAAAAAGAATGAATTTATGAAATTCCTAGTCAAATGGATGGACCTGGAGGGCATCATCCTGAGTTAGGTAACACAATCACAAAGGAACTCTCACAATATGTACTCACTGATAAGTGGATATTAGTCCAAAACTTAGGATACCCAAGGTATAAGATACAATTTGCTAAACACATGAAACTCAAGAAGAATGAAGACTGAAGAGTGGACACTATGCCCCTCCTTAGAATTGGGAACAAAACACCCATGAAAGGAGTTGCAGAGACTAAGTTTGGAGCAGTGACGAAAGGATGGACCATCTAAAGACTGCCATATCCAGGGATCCACCCCATAATCAGCTTCCAAATGCTGACACCATTGCATATACTAGCAAGAATTTGCTGAAAGGACCCAGATATCGCTGTCTCTTGTGAGACAATGCTGGGGCCTAGCAAACATAGAAGTGGATGCTCACAGTCAGCTAGTGGTTGGATCATAGGACTCTCAATGGAGGAGCTAGAGAAAGTACCCAAGGATCTAAAGGGATCTGCAACCCTATAGGTGGAACAATATCATGAACTAACCAGTACCCCGGATCTCTTGACTCTAGCTTCATATGCATCAAAAGATGGCCTAGTTGGCCATCACTTGAAATAGAGGCCCATTGGACACGCAAACTTTATATGCCCCAGTACAGGGGAATGCCAGGGCCTAAAAAAATGGGAATGGGTGGGTATGGACGTGGGGGGGTATGGGGGACTTTTGGGATAGCATTGGAAATGTAATTGAGGAAAATATGTAATTTTAAAAAAGAATTTTGCTTCTATTCCAATACTGAGTCAGCACCTAGGCTTTTATAGGCAGTGGATGTGTCATTAAGGGACATCCAAACTCTGCAATTTTTTAAAAATTTGGATGAAATTTCTTCCTGTGTAATTTAGGCTATCCTAAAGCTCAATATGTAGCCTTTTTATACTCAAAATTACTAGCCCTCCTGACTGTTCTTTCCCACTTTATTCTGCTGGTATTATGGACATCTATGATAATGCCTTGGCACACTGAGCCTCCCTCATGCTGATCCTGAACCTATGACTTTCCTAATTTGTCAAACTCTTATTTCTTTTTATCACTCTCTGTTTTGAATTTCCTAAGTGAACTCCCTTTTTATCAACTTATTTGATTATGTTTTTAAAATGTCATCCAAACAATTTAAGTCTTTGATATAATAATTGCAGCTTTTATAATATATTTTTCTTAATACAATGTCTGGTTTCTTCAGAATTTGGTTTTCATTAAGTCTTGTATTTTTGTGTTGTTGTTTAACACAGGGCATACCACTGCACAATTTTTTTCTCATAGACTTTACTGGTTCAAGTATTTAAGGTACAGAGTAGAAGAAACTCTGTTTTCAGTTTCTAGCTTGTGCTCCTAGATCCTGTTGGATTTCTGAATTTATGGTTCTGTACAGGATATACTCCATGAGTACCTTGGTTTGCACTGCGTTTCTATCTATGGCTTTGAATGTGCTATGTGAATTCTTCTTATATAAGAATTCACCTTTTTCCAGATCTCCTATTCTACCACTACTTTGTCATTTTTACTGTGTGCTTCTTATTTGGTCCAAGGGAGGTTCTGCCTGTGTTGACTTAGGGGGCGTTATGTTTGCATGTGCTATCCAATATTTATTTTGTCATTAGGAGTAAATATTTCAAAAATATTGTATTATAATAGATAAATGATACACATATTTATAGAATACATATGAAATTGATCTCTCTTTTTGTGATTGTGTACTTATTTTGGACAGATTAGATTAATATATTTCTAAGATCAATCACCACATATAATTATTTTGTGTCTAGTTTTTGCTTGTTTTGAAAGACATTTTGTGATATAAAATCTATTTTAATGAGTAGCATTAACTCCCTGTGAAAAGGGACTTTTCATTGAAATTGAAGATTACAGATAAAGATAAATAAGCTTGCAGTGAGTTCTGTGACTAGGCCTTTCTTCATCTGCTCACTGCTTGTATTACAGATATTCCATCATGCTCAGCATTTCATATGTATGCTAGGGATCCAAACTCAGTTCCTCTTACTTTCTTAGTTTGCTAAGCACTTTAATCCCTTAATCATTTCCTTAAGATTCTAGTGAAGTCATACTGTCTGACTGATTGCTGTATGAGAATATATTTGTGTGTGCATAATACTTGTTCTATAGTTGGTGAATGGAGCAGCCCAGAAGACAACTTGCTGGGCCTGGTCCTCTCCTTTCTTCTTTTCTTGAGTACTAGGGATTGTACTAAGGTCACTAGTTTTGTTTGGCATATTGAAGTAACTGCTAATGCATTTTGTTGGTTCGTAAGTGGACTTCATGAAGTGATTTTCCAGACAGAAACTCCACCAAGTTTATATGTGACATTTATACCATTTGATTTTGATGTCATTATGTGATATTGCCATTTTTTCATCAAACAATTGTCCCGGTTTGTCACCTGGCCTGCATATTCTGTTTGTCTACACTTGTCATTAGTACCTTGCTGCCTGTCCCTATTTTGTCTTTAATATTGCTTTCTTTTAAAATTAATCATGTACTTTTATAAATTATTGTATTTCCATATTTTAATATGGTTTTACATGCTAGATATCCCATTCACTCAGCTTTCCTTTGTCTGGGGAAGTATTTATTTCTCCATCATATATGAACTAAATTTATTTAGCTATTGGTAAGGGAAATAGAAGTTCAATCTTGGAAATGTGTAATATTCTGTGAATTTTATTCTTCCTACTATTTTTGTGGAACTATCCAATTGTTCTACATTATCCATCAGCTTTTAAATGTGCCTCTCTACATTTCTATCAATACATGTTTTATTGGTTGTAATGGATAATGCTGTCCAGTTAGTGGAAAGTTGAATATTGTAGTTTTGTATCTCACTTCTTTAAGTGTTATACATTTGAAACATTATTTAATATGCTTATTAGATATTTGTGTAGATTACTAGAAAACTCTATTATTTATTTATTTATTTATTTATTTATTTATTTATTTATTTATTTATTTATTTATTTATGTGAGCTGTAGGGGATTATTTAACCAGAATGAATTTTGTTTTACTTTATAAATTTATATGTTGAAATTCTAACCTCACTGGGCAGTGGTGGCACACGCCTTTAATCCCAGTACTTGGGTGGCAGAGGCAGGAAGATTTTTGAGTTCGAGGCCAGCTTGGTCTACAGAGTGAGTTTCAGGACAGCCAGGGTAACACAGAGAAACCCTGTCTTGATAAACCAAAAGACGAAGAAGAAGATGAAGAAGGAGGAGGGGGAGGGGAGGGGGAGGGGGAGGGGGAGGAGGAAGAAGAAGAAGAAGAAGAAGAAGAAGAAGAAGAAGAAGAAGAAGAAGAAGAAGAAGAAGAAGAAGAAGAAGAAGAAGAAGAAGAAGAAGAAAGGAATGTTAACCTCTAAACTAGATCAGGAGGGGCTAATGGTACATCATTAGGACCTTTGTGAAAAGCTTCTTGACTAGTATTAATGACCTCATTCCAGAGGGCTTCCTGTCCTGTTTCCCGTTTACAGGACGAGGAACAGCTGAAAGCAGTACTTTAAAATCAAGTATTAGATCCAAGGATGCCCTAGTCTTGGATTCCTAATCTCCAGAAATGGCAGAAGTAAATTTCTGTTGTTTATTCATTATCTGATTTATTGTCTCTTTTTTAGCAGCCCACCAAAGAACTTTACAATCCATTTCACTTACTTGACCCTTATCAGAATTATGACTTACAAATAAGTTAGCCCACAGTAAAAGAAATATGACATTTTTGGTATACTTCTTGTGCTTGCTATGATCATTGATCTTTACTACCAACTCGATTGAACTGATTGTATTTCAGGATATGGCTGTGAGGGAATTTCCAGAGATGACTAACTAAATAGGAAGGCTTGTTTCAAATGGGCAATATTCCAGCCCATATGGTGAGGGTTCAGATGAAATAAAGGAGAAAAAGCGAGAAAGCACAGTGCAGCTACTTTATTTCTGCCTCCTGTTTACCATAAGGTAAGCTGTTTTGCTACCTCTTTGACACCATGGCCACAACTCTCAGGGGCTTCTAGCATAATATTTCCTCACTTATATTGCTGTATCAGAGATTCATTCACAGTAATGGAAATTGGACTAGTATACATGCCTAAAGTATAGGCAGTGATGTGAAAGGCATGTTAACTCATTATGTTCATAATACTTGTGTTTTTCGTTATACATATTGATGTGGGATATCATGATGTGACTCTGAGCCTTTCACTATTAAAAATATCAAACTTTATACTGTTCATATTTATATTTTAATTCATCTCTGTGTTTGTCTATCTAAAATAGCAATTCTTTCTTTTTTAATTTAACAATATTTTTTGCAGTACTAAACCACTAATTTCTATCTAAATCCATTAAGGCAGCATATCTAGGTTTAGCATTTTCCTTATTTAAAAATTTATTTATTTATTTATTTATTTATTTATTTATTTATTTATACACTCCAGATTTTATTCCCCTGGCGTCCACCCTCCAAATTCTCCACACCCCATACCTCCTTCCACTCCCCCTGTCTCCACAAGGATATATATCCTCCTATTCCCTCCCCCTTACCAGACCTCTAAACTTCCTGGGGCCTCCAGTCTCTCAAGGGTTAAGTGCATCTTCTCTGACTGAACTAAAACCTGACAGTCCTCTGCTGTGTATGTGTTGGGAGCCTCATATCAGCAGGTATATGCTACATGGTTGGTGGGTCAGTGTCTGAGAGATCTCAGGAGTCGAGGTTAACTGAAACTGCTGGTGCTCCTACAGGATCACCCTCCTCCTCAGCTTCTACCAGCCTTTCCCTAATTCAACTAAAGGGGTCAGCAGCTTCTGTACATTGGATGGACGCTTGTTGGGTCTTTCAGAAGGTCGTCATGATAGGTCCCTTTTGGGGTCACTCCATAGTCTCAGTAATAGTGTCAGAGCATAATCCAGCAGAAAGACAGAGCATCAAGTGAGGGATAGGGTTGCTATCCCACAGTCAAAACTCTGACCCATAATTGTTTCTGTCTGAAAGAACGTCAGTGATGGAAATGGAGAGGAGCCTGAGGAAAAGAAGGTCCAGCGACATGCCCAAAGTGGGATCCAGCTCAAGGGGAGTCCCCAAGGCCTGACATTATTACTGAGGCTAAGGTAGCATAAAATTTATAATGAAGGTTTTTCAGTAAATTCCTCTATATCATCATTACCACAGCCATCATCAATTTATATATATATAAATAAATGGATAGCATATGTATATATATATATATATATATGGATAGCATATGTCTGTGGATTTTATGTGCATACATGTGGGCATGAGTGCCTATCAGAAGGCCAAAGGAGGATGCTGGGTGTCTATCTATGACTCTCAAACCTGTTTTTTTGTTTTTGTTTTTGTTTTGAGACAGTGTCCCCTGCAGAACCTGGCACCAGGCTGGAAGTCAGAAACCCTCTGCTCAGCTGGAGTTACAGGCTCACTTTCAGCCATTTTCAGCCTCTTTTACATTGTTGCTAGAATCTCTTTTCATATAAGCAATGCCTGGGTTTATTTACTTTCTAGCAATGTTGTACATGTGCACACTTGGAGGGAATATAATGGCAGTGCATTTAAGCATGGTTTTTACCTCACTTCAAATTGAAGTCATTTTCATTTCAGTTTCTTCTCCCCTTTTAGGAATATTTGCTACTCTAACATATAAATGAGGCATAGATTTTTTAAATAATTATTTTATGAATTTCTATTCAAGAGTGTTTCTGAAATTTGCTTGTATAAATGGCCACACACTTTATATATGTATATAGATGTAGTCAAATATGTATTCTACATATTTATATAAGTAGAAATGTTCTGTTAAATAATATAACTGTACTTTGTCAGTTTGCCTTCATAGATATTTTAGTGGTCAACTCATCAATATGAATTTCTCATTGCTTACATTCTGTCTACTAAAAACTAATCCTTTATGTATACATGCATTCAAGAACCCATAAAGTTGTTCATCTTGAAATGAACAATGTCTCCCTGACCTAATTTGCTTCTTCAAATTACTTTAAAAAGGAATATAACTGTCTTGTACATGTCTTTTTTATTGTTAGTATAAAAAGAATAAGTATTTATTGACCACATTTGAGGCAAATATTTCATTTTAAAAATTGTTACCTCTTAATCTTATTGCTATTTCTGTAGAGAAAAAGGCATGTATCAATAGAATCTGATAGGTTTATGATTGGTCTTACAGTTTTATGTGTAGTTGACACTTTTTACACTATCATTTAAAAAAAGCCATAGATTTAAACAAGTTACACACACCTTGAACAATGTTTCTGACATAGGGATCACTATCTAGGGAAAGGACTAGACTTAGTGAATCATGAGGTACCCAGTGTAAGTGGAGATCAAAATGGTACTACACAATGGTTTCCAATGAAAGCCCATGAAACAGAGAAACTAAATCCACTGGTTTTAATTCATTTCATATAGTGTATGTGTTATTATGCAACTTGGGAACTATGAAAAGCAAAACACTGTTATCATTCCATGGTTGTGAGCTGACAATATTGCTGTTTGGAGAATTTTCATTTTTGCACTGTCTACTTTTGTGTGATATAGAGCCTATTCTCTCCACCCCCTCTCGTGACTTCTCTATATCAGGTTATCATTGAAGCAGGGATCCTGTGTCTTGTACTCATAATATATATATATATATATATATATATATATATATATATATAATCCCCTGACTGTCCTTCTCAGTTCTGCCAATCTCTACCTAAGGAGAGACAGCAGAGTTTCAAAGACATCATTTTTAACTCTCTGTGGACAAATGATCTGAAATGACCTGTGGGTGTTCCTTTGGACTTAACACAATTTCCTCTAACTTTTCAATTCCAGCTGTCCATGCCTAACAGACTCTCAAAGGGAGATCCTGGCTTCTTTTTTCTTCTTGAATTGAAAGGCCCACAAGTCTGAATGAAGGCTTATTAACTATTTGCATGCTGCAGTGGGACAAATGCTGAAATTCCTGCTCCTCCAGAAATATAAAGAAAAAAAAAACCATGTGAATTATATTAAGTATTTTTGAAATATAATCACTAGAAAGACAAAGGAAGGAGATAAAATAAAAAAAAATGAAGGAAGACAGTACAAAATGGAATGCTGAGAAATGTACAGAGGCTTTCAGGTTGGCCGACGTCTGTGTATCTTATCACTCTGGTCCAGGAATTGGACATTTTCTTTACAAAATATACTCTCCTTCTCTATCAGAAATTCTATATTTCCTGCTTTTTTTATCTTTTAGATAATGTGGAATGAGATACTTAACCTCAGTTACCTCTTTAAATTGAGAATACTGATTAAAACAAGCACATGTGCTGCATAGAATGATGACAAGATGAAATGCCTGGCACTGATTAAGCAATTAACTAACAGTGCCCACCATTATCTTTTCAAATTATTTACAAGCAAAGTGTAATATTATTATTCCAAATGATGATAATAGAAACCCAACTGATGTTTACTTTCAGTGTTTTTGTTATTACTTTTGCATGAAAAAAAGCCCTACATTTTTCTGATAATGATTTTTCTTTAAAATATATAATAACCTCAATTTTCTTTTTCCCTTTATCCTCACAGCCTCTGCCTTGGTTTAGAATTTCATCATCTCTCATTTACGCAATTTCAGGAGCCTGGTAACCCGTCTCCCTGGCAACAGTTTCCACTCTACTCATCGCCTAAGGACTGATTTCCTCCCCTCTCCTCCCCTCCCATCCCCTCCTATTCTTCTATCTTCTCGATCAAATGAATTTCAGTGCCACACATATAATGTGGTATAATATTGTTTGTGTGCCTGGCCAGATTTTTTTGCATATGAATACACATTTCTGAGTAGTTGAAATGATAGCTACATATAATTTATATTCTGATTTTCACCTAGCAGTAATTTTACAAGCACTTTCCAGGCTGCTAAGAAGGCTTAGCAATTATTTTTTTCAGCAACATGAGGGTCTATCAGGGAAAAAGACCATCATTCAATTAATTATTGCATACTGTGTTTGAAATGAAGGTTGCCTCCAATTTTCCAAGGTTGTTTAAATTACGTTATTTTAGAGGTCAGTGTGTATAATGATATTTTCCTCAATTTTGAATAATTTCATCATTAAAAAAAGTATGCAGGAGTAATGTCCATGCGGCAAGGGTTGGGAATGTTTTGCAGCAGTTGATCATAATGCCAGTTTATTTCCAAATGTAGTGGCTCAATCTTGATGGGCCCTTGTGTATATTGCATCAGTTTCCAAAGACATAAGAACTGCAGTTTTTCACTTCGCCTAGTTTTCCATTTAAGGAATGAAAAATTTCTTAATTTTACAGTGATAAATTATAACCTTTGCTTTAGTTTAATGATTAGCCAAATTCAGATTACAAAAGCTTTTCACTGTGTGTAAATGTGTGTGTGGGAAGGTCATTCTACTGCAGCTATTCACATCCCCAGGTCACACATATTTATTTGCTTTTGTTTGTGTTTTGTTTTTTTGTTTGTGTGTTTGTTTTACAATGAGCAGGAGCCCTACATTAGCAGTGTAAAAGCACCTGCAGTATTTTTCCAAATGCTTTCTTTTGTTTTGATGTTTTGTTATTTTTTGATGAGGAAAGTAACATATTCGTTTCTTTTGTTCCTTTATTGGTTTTAATATCATGCGATATCCTCAGATTTGTTTGTTATTCTTTTACTATAAAAGCTTCCCTAACATCTTTGATTCCATCAATTAGAAAATTAAAAAGTAAAAACAATAACATATATTCATGAGTTCCAAGATTCTTTGTAGTGAAGCCAATCCCTCCAGTCTGCATAGAGTGAGGGGCCCACCGAGAAACAAAGTCTTTGTGTCTGCAAGACAAGTGGAGTAATACCACTGGACTAATCTAATCACTCTGAGGTTCCCTGAAGAAGTGGAGTTATAGAGCCACGCACAGCCTACAGCAACAATGTGTACCACCTCTAGGTTCTATTTACTCTTTCTTGTACCTCCTCTTTCTTGTATTATGTGTATGTCATTGAAATTAATTTGATCAAGACATAGAGCAATTGAGGGGATGGGAAAGGATCGAAGAAAATCAGTCCTCAGGCGATGGTTAGATTGGAAATTGTTGAAACGGAGACAGGCTATTGGGATCCTTTAAGTTTCACATAAGTTTACTAAGACAGACCTTTTGTAATTGGAGGTCTTCTAAGCGAATTAGACCATCCTCAATAGAGTGGATGCCTAGAGGACACACGGTGCATTTTATTTATCTGTTTATCTCTATCATTTATGTTTCAGAGAAAGACATTTAAAATCCATATTGAATGAAAGGACAGAACATTATCCTCTGGGGTACAGTGATTTTAGAAAGTAAATGAATGTGGGGATGTTGTTTCCAAATAAGTGTGGGGATTTATGCCCTTGAATGTACTCTATGGCCCTTAGAACGGGATTCTGTTGAGAGAAAATTGCAGTGTTGGATGAACAAGGCCCTAGAAATGCATTAGGTATAAGAGAATAAATTAGAGGAAATAGGCTTCAGGGAAATAGGTTCTACAAAGCATTGTTCCTTCCTGTATTAGCCAGAAGTGGACTGCTATGAGGGGCCTAAACAGATTGTCAATATGAATGCTTTTTTTGACTACCAAGGATAGAATTATTATCATTGTTTGTAATATGGTCTTGTCTATAACATTCTTTTATCTTTATATTGTATTTTGAGATGTTATTAAATGCTTTGAGTTTATTTTTTATTTTGATTTTTCATTGTTAGCATATTAGAATACAGAATTTTGGAATACTTATGAGATAATCATATATTTACAGAATAATATGAGAAGTGGTGCAGAAAGCTGGTTATGGGTATCTACACCTGTAATCCTCACACTCAGCAGTTAGATGCAGGGTTGCAGCAAATGTGAATGCAGCTTGGTCTACCAAAAAGCTCTTGTACATTCTGCTATACATAACGCGGTTTTGCCTCCAAACAATATACTTAAGACAGGACACAGAGTATTCTTTTGCACACTTTCAACTCACTTCATCTTCTAAACCCAGAGTACAGGCACAAGAGTGAGTGTGAGCATTAACACACTCAAGATCCAGGCCTCCTTCTTTTTCTCTTCCTTGCCTTTCTTTCTTCTGCTGTACATGTAATACATCATATTTTTAACCTGCTTATTTTACTCTCACATACTTTTGATCATCTCACATGTGTTTACTTACTGTTTGTAATTCTTTTCAGTGGCACGATAATTTACTTCTCTAAACTCTTTGACATATGCCTTGTTATTTCTTTATATTTTAAAATTATACTTCTACATTAAATACATGGTTCAGAAATATTTTTACCCAGTTTGTAGTTGGTACTTACACTTTCATAATTTCTGAGCAAAAGAAATGTATAATAACAATATTTTTGTTGACTTCTAGCTTATCAAATTCTTTTTTGCATAATTTACTTCTTGGTTTGAGAACTATTTTTCTATTTGAATATCCTGAAAATCGTCTATTCCTACAAAATTTTGTTTATTCATTTTCCATTTACATATGTGGTGCATTTGGAGCAACATCTGGACAGAGTGAGAGTTAAGTTAATGATCCATACTGATCTGTTGGTATTCCTCAGTCTCATGCTACTTGTTGAAATGACATATCTCTCCATTTATCTGTTTTGCCCCTATGATGAGTGTATATTTTAATATTTCTTTTGTATTGTTAATCAATGTCTACATCTATGTGACTCTTAGATACTAATTTTATTGAGATATAAGTACTCAAATTCTATGAAATATCAGTTAAACTGTAAAATTCAGTGAGGTTTATTATATTCACAAAGTTTGCAATCATTCCAAATGTCTTATGCCACAGAATTTTCATTATCCCAGAGACACATATCATTCTAAGTTTTCACACCAATGTTGTATATTTCTCAGGATCATAATCAAAATATACAATATGCAAGCTTTAGTGCTCAATGTGTTGCACTCCCTTGTATCCATCCGGTGTTACTTTGGAAGGATTCCTTGCTCCTCTCATTCACCTAGATGCTTTTTCTCTTTAGATTATGGTGAACAGTGCCGCTATTCAGACGCCTTTTCCCCTCTGTTGTTGCTATTTAATTATGTTGCACAGTCATCATATACACATGTAGGTTTGGTGTATTTTGGTTTTATAGTATTTTGTTAAGGATTTCTGAATCTACACTTCCAATGTGTGTTTGTTGTTTACGGTTTTCATTTTGTTCTATATTTGCTCAGTTCTTCCTAGGCAAAACTGATTATTTTAAAGACATTTTCATTTTCCATTCATTGAAAAAAATTGTGAAAGATTTCTGGTAATTTTAAACATTTGTATTTTTCTCCTCTTTGGTTATCAGCTTTTAATATTTTTTAAATTACTTATCAAAATTATTGCTTGCTGTTAATTTTTTCTAGTTTTCTAATTTTTAGCAAGCTTCAGAGCTTATGTCTTACTACAAAGATTTTCTGTTTAACTAGGTTTTGTAACTTGTTCATGTCATGTCTGTATATGCTTTATATATATTTATTCTTTAAGACTCAGTGCTTATTTTCATTCTTATATTGTTTTAGTACAACTAATGGTTCACCTTTATGAAATATCACACTCTGGCTAGTTGGCTAAATAGAGAATTTCTATTTTTTATTTATTTTCTAATTTTTAATTTTTTGTACATTTTGTCCCTAGTTAGCTATTGTTACTTTTGCTTTCTAAAATGCAAGATAGAGTCATTTATTTGGTATCCTAATTTTCTAAGTAAATAAATATACGTAGGATCTATGTAAATGTAGTATACCTAGGAAAAACTTCTTTTTAGCATTACTTGAATTTTGGCATTGTGTGCTTTCATTTTCATTCATCACAGAGCATTTTCTAATTCTCATTTTGCTTTCTTATTTTACATCAATTAAGATTGTGTCATTTAATTCATTCTGTATTTGTGATTCCCCTTTGCCTGCTTTTTTTTTGTTTCCTTGATTTCTAATTTTATGGCATTTTGTTTGGAGGATAATACTGTGTATGATTAAAATCCTTTTGAATTGATTGAAGCTCATTTTGCCCTGACATATGGTGCCCCTGGACAGTGTTTTTGTGTTCATCGTGGGCAGAATGTGTGCTCTGCTGCTTCTGAGTAGAGCGCTTCGCAGTTGTCTATTATGTGTAATTGGTGTGTTCTGCTGTAGGAGTACTCTATTTCCATGCTAATTCTCTGTGCAGTTGTTCTATCCATTATTGAAAGTAGGTTATTGAAAAATTCAACAATTATGTTTGAATTGCTTATTCTCCCTTGAATTCTGTATTGCTTCACCTATTTGGACATCTATTGTTAGATGAATTTGCAACCATTTTGTGTTTGTGATAAATGGGAAATTTGCTATTGTATAGTATCCATCTTTTTCTTCAATAGTAATTTTTATCTTAAAGGTTAATATTTTCAATATTGGCATAGGTTATGTTTTTCTGATTCCTTTATGAAAACTGTTTTCTCCGACTGACAAATTTATATCTCATCTATAGAGCATATAATTGTTATTCTAATAATTCCTCCTTACCTTTCTTTGGGATTTACTTCTATTTAGTTAAGTAACTTATAATATAGCATTCGCACCTGCTAAGTAACTAGTTTCCTTGTATCTTATACTATCAATTCCTTCTGGAAGTATAAATTTTCTTGTGAAATAAATATTTGCTGCTGTACAATTTTATTTTTCTTGCTTTTTCTTTGATGGTGTATTTTTGTTATTTTCTTAGTGGAGCCTTTAAACATTATAATTAGCAGCTTAATTTATAACAATCTAGAGAAAATTAAAAGCAACTTAATTGAATAGTATACAAGAATCATGCCCCTTTATAGCTGTATTGCCTCCCTCTAATTTGTCTTGTTATTGTCAGACAAATTACCCCTTTGTACATTTTAATCCCATCAGCACAGACTTGTAATCATTCTTTTATGCAGTTGCCATTAAATTAGATAGGATTAAAACATAGTTACGAACAACAAATCTCTTTCTATTGACTTTTCTATTTTACTGCCATAGTTACTGCCACTAAAGCTCTTTATGTTTAATTTTCTTTTCGTTCATTTTAATAAACCCCAGTGCTTGTTGCTTGCAGCATGGGTTTATTGAAAAATTCAATTTACCCTTTGTGTTTTCTTTTGGCTGTTATTGTTATTTTATGTCAAAGGATATCCTGCTTTCTTCTTTCTGTTTTCAACATGCATTTTCTCAATATAAGCAGTATTAATTGACAGCTGTTTTTCTCCCTTCCTTCTAATTGTGAACTTCTGCAATGCTTTGTTCATCTATGGTTTAAGTAGGCACCTGTTCATACTGCTGATGAGCTGTGTATATGGTGGTACTCCACTCTTTCGGCTTTCAGTATTTCTCTTTGTCCTCGGCTTTGACATTGTGGTTATTAGGAGTTTTAGAGATTGATGTCTCTGAGTTAATCTTACTTGAAGTTTATTATAGAGTCTAGATGGGTATATTAATGTTTTTCATCAAGCTCAGAGATATTGTTTCTTTGAATATTCTTTTTGCCTCTCTCCACCTCTTGGTCTCCTGACACTCGTTATGTTCATGCCATAGTACTTTATGCTGTTCAGCAGGTCAATAAAGCCCTTCTCATCCTTCTGAATGTTTTTATTTTCATTTTCAGATTGTTTAATGTCAACAGAGTCTCCTTTGAACTTGTCCACTATTTATTCAGCAATTTATAATGTTTCCATTTTCAATTTATTTATGCCCTAAACTTTAAATTTTAAATTTAATTTTTACATCAGTCTGTTTTTTTTTATTAAAAGAAACCAACCAGTTTATTGTTATTTACCTATGAAATACTGTGCATATATCTAGCGTTCTTCAGACACGATATCCTTATTTCCTTAACATTCTTGATGCTTATTTGATACTTGATTTGGTGAAGAATTTAGTTAATCTTCTGGATGTCTATCTTCCTTAGGATCAGTTTCAAAAGATTGCTTTCATTTTTTCCCAAGTATGTGAATCATAAAGTCTTATATCTTTGTATGCTTCCGTGGTTATGTTCAAAAATGTCATTTTAAATAGTCAGGAGTTCACATGGTAGTAATCTCTTCACAAAGTAAATACAAGTGACTGAGTAGTTTAAGGCTAACACAGGCTGCATAGCAAAACACATTCCTGAAATATTCTGTAAATTTGTATTCAGTACCTCTCTTTTTCACAGAGGTAGTAATATTATTGAATCTGGTATCCTTTTTGTCTATGTTTTCATGATTTCTAAACAATTTTAGCACATGTATGTTTTGAGATTAGATCTCATTGTGTTGTATTAGTTATTAAAGCTTGTTTTATGCTTCTGAATTCAGGCTGTGCTCTTCTTCCAGGCTCAGATTGTTTGGAGTACTTACAAATGCAGTCCTAAGATGTCGTTTCCTTTCATCAGTGCACGTAGAAACATCAAGACTTGATTAGTGTAGTGGGCACTTAACATGCTCACTATCATCAAGGCTTCCAATGACTACACAGTTGCTGTTCTTTAGCTATTTTAATCAATTTTATTTATAATTTAATAAGTATTGAACTGGATATGTGTCCCAAAAGAAAAAATATTCTACTTCATTTTCTTGTTTGATTTATTGTTGAATAACGAATGCTAATGCTTCTTTGGGTGTTTTTACCTTTGTTCATGATGTGCATTGGTCTATAGCAATTTACAGTTTATTACCTTGTGCTAACTTCTGTTTTTGTTTAGTGTGTTATAAGTTTCATGAGATGAGTTGGGAACAAGTCCTTCCATTTGAAAAATGCTATAAACTTGAAGCTCATTATTTTAAGACTTAGGAGTGTTATGCTATGCAATTGTCCAGAGGTGGAGAATTCATAGGGAGAAATTTTTAAATTGTAGATCCTATTCCGTTTCCATCATAGGAATAGTTAAACCTTGTAATACATGCTGAGTGAGTTGTAGTCATTTGTGGTATTTCCTGTCTTGGTTCATTTCAAGCAACTTTTAAATCCTTGGTGAACTATTTATAGTGTTTTTGTTATTAACTTCAGGAGTCATTGTACCAATTCTTGTTTGATTCTCATTATCCAAAATTTGCATCTTTCCTTTCTCCTTTTAGTCTTACAGACCTTTGTCAGTTTCCCTGATGATCTGACAGTCTGTTAGTTGGTCTCACTGGTTTTTACAGTATTTTTTTTTAAACCTGAATTTGATCTTTTGACTAATTATCATTCCTGTACTTACTTTAGATTTATTATACTAATGAATTTAGGTTCTTTAGGTAAAATGAGAGTTAGTACTTTGATTTGTTTCATGCTTCTAACTAATTTTGTAGATTATATACCTTTTTTTAACGACACTTTGTCTATTTTGTTGTACATTTTCATTCCTTTATGTGTATTTTACTTTTTTAAAGGCTGGGAATTTAGATAATTAGCAAAAGCACTTGTGTACAAAGCACAGGACCTCTAGTTTAAAAAGACTAATAAAGAGGTCTCCATAGTTCCCTAGAAACTTCCGTTTTGGTCAATATATTATTCAGAACTGAATTGTTTTTTAATGTGTTTGGAAACTTTGATATTATGTTTAATTTTTGTATTGCGTAAGTAGTAATAGAATCCTAGAGAATTCTAATTTTATGATTGTGTTGTTTTCTTGCATTGTCCAGTTTATGTTTGTACACACTCAGATGAGTCAAGTCTCATGGATGAATAAATAAAAACTAAAAGAGTTACTTTCTTTTTTAAAATTTTATTTTAATTACCATGGCTATGTTTGAATGGCTTTTAATAAAGCCGTCCTGATATGGGAACATTTTAAAAATCTGTTCTGAGAAACTGCTCTATAAAATTGATGTCATTTACCTAACTTTTGCTTAAACTGACCAGGGATTCATTAGCACTTGCACTACCATTATATGATTTTTGCTTGTTTTGTGCATTTCCACTTCTTGCTATATGTTTTTTAACTTTTTCCTGTAATGTTCTTGATTTTTTCTGAAATTCAGTTATGATATAGCTACAAAAACATTGAAATGTTTATCATTCGTAACGTTAACAGTTTGTATAGGATCTCACAACCATTTTCTTGTCCTATCACCTTAGTGCTAGAATTGTAGGCATGAGTCAAAAAGTCTGGCTTCTAGAAGATATTTAACATATACATATCTACTCTCACTCCGTGTGATTTTCTGATTATATATGTGTGTACACAGCTTACCATGCACTATTGAGGTTGTAATTTTACTAGTTCAAATGAAGTGTGGAAATTTTAATATGATTTTCTTCTTCATGTTACATTGAATATCATACTTTTTACACTGTTACCTCAGTAAGAACTTACTGTATTTTTTTCTGCCAGCATTAAACATATTCTGAGACATTCAACAATAAAAGAAGTATTTAATAAATGCACACATTTTTTTTTCATTTTATCAATTCTTCTTCTGTTCCCCTTCCTCTAACTCTCTTTTTCTTCCAATCCTTCTTTTCTTTTCTTTATTTTCTTCAGAAATTATTTCTTGTCCTGGTTTCTGCCATAGCTCACCTGATGGTGATAGTTGTTAGATAAATTATTTTCATTTTAACCTGAAATGCCTTGATTTTTCTGCATTTATAGATATATATTTCCAGTAGACAGAACTCCTGAGGTGGCTGTTCTTTCCATTCAGAACTTGAAAATTGTTGTTTTATCTCTCTCTGTCCCCTGTGGCTTCTAATGAGAATGCCACTGTTTTTCAAATTGCTTTTACCCCACAGGAAAGGTGTTGTTTCTATCAGCTGCATTCAATTTTTTTCCTTTGAGCTTTGGTGTTCCAAGTTGAGTATGGTATATCTTGATGTCTACCTGTCTGAACTTTTTTCTAATGAAACCTCTTTCTGTTTCTTGAAATGAGTTCACAGCTGTTGAAAATCTGGATTCAAGACAATTAAAACTTTCTTTGAAGTTACAGTTGCTCACCCTAAACTTTTCCCCTCCCTATCTAGAGGGAGCTCCTTAATATAATGTGTAGTTCTGAAGGCTTATAGTTTAGGAAGATTACTACAGTACCACAAGTTTCAGGACCTATTTATTTGTATTTTTGAACTTGTATATACACTGTGAATATTTTTGGTTTTATTATTTCTAACAAAAGTAACACAATTACAAGAAAATAGGTAAGTCAAGTAATTCCATTTTTACCCTTTTTACTCAACATGATAATAAAGGTTCTTGCAGATACAATAAGTTTTCACGTTGTCCTTATCCATAGAAAAGATAACCATGTATACAGATGTGTCAAGAAGTTCTATGAGAAAAAAATAACGTAAAACAGTATATAATTGAAGTTTTTTTTTTTTTTTTTAAAGGATAGATCCAACAAATGATTCAATGAAGCTTCAGGAAGTCTCAAAGCAATACCATAGAATCTCAAGGTTTTTTTTGTACTATATAAGAGGTTTAAATTTTACACTGGAAGAGTTACTGGAAGAAAAAGGACAGTAAGATTGGCAACTTCGAAGAAAGAAAGTCTGAAAGAATCTAGACTTGCAAGAGATGTGAACACCCTTATTGGAGAAGTAGAAGGATGCTTCAGCAGAGAATTCAGACAAGTAGACACTAAGACATGCCATAGTCATTTTAGAACACCAGAGCTCAAAGAAAAAGTATTGGATGCCCCTGAGAAGAAACACCTTGCCTGCAGGATAAAAGCAACTTGAAAAATCAGTGACATGACCATCAAAAGCCATAGGTGACAGAGGGAGGTGGAACAACAATTTTCAAGTTCTTAATGGAAAGGACAGCCACCTCAGGAGCTCTGTCTACTGAAAAATACTTTTAAAAACATGACATTTCCAGGTGACAGAAAAATATTACAATATGTTACCAACTGATGCATTATGGAATTGGCAAGAGACAAAAAAAATACTTTCGTGTCAAAGGAACAAAATAAAAGTTAACTTTAAAAAGTTTTGAGGGTGAGGTGTGAACTCAGTGCTCTCTCTTTCATGCTGATCACATTTTTCTTTTTAAAAAATTACGTATTTTCTTCATTTACATTACAAATGCTATCCCCAAAGTCCCCCATACCCTCCCCCCATGCTCCACTATGTTCATAGCAGACTTATTTATAATAGCCAGAAGCTGGAAAGAACCCAGATGCCCCTCAACAGAGGAATGGATACAGAAAATGTACATTTACACAATGGAGTACTACTGAGCTATTACAAAGAATGAATTTATGAAATTCCTAAGCAAATGCATGCTGATCATTTTATTGTCATTGATTACCACAAAGGTTTAAAATTCTCTTGCTATTTTTATCATTACACATTAACTGTGCCACTCCCTTCATGTAGAGCTAGATACATTTTAAACCCTACATAAATGGTAATAAAAAAAAAAAGATTGCGTTTCATTGCTGTGGGGATCACTTTTGTGAAGATAACCCATACACTGCTATATTAATTGTTATCCTGTCAAAAGTTAGCTGGTCAAATAAGTGTTTGAGTATGTTAATTTTTCTAATCCATTGATATATGAATCTATCTTTTGGCTCTCCCACAAATGACTTGAGTTACAATAGCTTCATAAAATTTCAGAAATATTTGTTTGACTGTTTTTTGGAATTACTATTTGCTCATAAGTTTTAGAATAAATTGAGTAATGTATCCCATAAAAGATTTACTATTTCTTTGGGTTTATTGATCCATTTTGAATAACTTTCATCCTCTCCCCTGGATCATCTGCTCTGCAACTGTCAGAGAACTGAGTTTTCCAGTTGATAAATTTACTTATCATATCTTAAATATGTCAACAGGATGACTAGCAATTTTTAACGTGGTATTCTTTTAAATACTTTAATGTTAGTAAACACTTGTAACAGTCACTTAATATCATATAAATGTATTTTCCAATTATTCTTTTATGTTAGTAGTATATACTAGTATATATTAATTTTACATTTCTATATTGTGTCTAATATACCCTTGTTGAACACATTTATTAATTGCACCTATATCCTAGAAATATAGTACTCTGTAGAGGTAGTATTTCATGTATATACAAGGGCTGTTTGTTAACTTGACTTAAAATATTTTCCATTATATCATATTTTAATTACACAGACCTCTTGCATACTCTTTGATAATTCAGTGCACATGTATTGTATAAAATGGTTAAACCAAGAAAATTAATGTCTTTATCTCCTTAAGTATTTGATTTTTTTTAACAGATGTAAAATGCCCATGCCATTGCAACAGTGGAATATGTATGTGTTTGTGTGTGTGTGTCTGTGTGTGTGTGTGTGTAACTTTGAAGAGTTCTTACATTTTTAACTCCTGAATACTACCTTATGTGTGATACTGCTGAGTTAATCTTATGGAAATTAATAAATTCATAATAATTTATTATAAAATGTCATTCCCACAGCCTTTGAGGAAAAATAGAATATACCACATATGGTATCTCTTATATTTCTAATAGAAGTAACATATTCATAAGATAGAAATGTCATTCAAGAAATAATTCCAGTTTTCCTTTTTAAAATTTATTTTATTTTTTATTGGATTTTTAAATTTACATTTCAAATGTTTTCCCCTTTCCCAGTCTCCCCCCAACCCAGAAGCTCCCCATCCCATCCACCCTCCTCCTGCTTCTATGAGGGTGCTCTCCAACCCACCCACCCACCCACCCACTCCCACCTCCATGCTCTGGCATTACCCTATCCTGGGGCATAGAGCTTTCACAGGACCAAGTGTCTCTCCTTCCATTTTTTTCCTTTTTTATCATCATGATAATGAAGGTTCTATCAAATATAATAAGGTTGGAAGAGATGCTCATATCAGGAAACACTTGGGTTTCTGATATCTAACCTTGTCTTATATTCTCTTTCTTATAGTTTTTTCAGGGCCTAGCAATCATAATATACATTCTTCTGTATGTGGTTATTATCTTGAGTCAGGAATTTGATTAAATTTCTCAAGCTGGCTTCAAGTTCCTGATCCCTAGAAATCCCCCTGAATCACTCCTTTAAATATTTGTGAATATAGGCATGTGCCACTGTGTCCAGTATACTTTTCTTACAAACAGAAAATTTTGTTTTCCAATTTTTATAGTAACTCACTACATAGACATGAAATCAGGATATTAAAAAATCTATATTAAGTATTACTTCAACTGCTAACTAGTACAGTTCATAGAAATTCATCCTTTTTTCTATTGATTTAAACACGGTATCTTTCCTATTATTATTATTTTGACAAAGGACCCAGGATGACAATATGAAAAGATAATTTTATTGAAAGGATATTTTTGGATGTAGTGTTATGTACCATAACTTGCATTCTGAAACTTACAGTCATTATCCATGAGCCACTAAGCTCCTCAGTCTGGGATACTGATGGAGGGCTGACACACATCTCCCCACTACAGTGAGGCTAGCTTGCACCATTTGAACAGACTCAAAGCCAAGAGTAGGTTAATCTTGTGTGACCTGATGCTAACATGTCTGGATTCGTGGTGTACCCATTGCCTATCCATCAACAACAGCGATGAGCAAGGAATAACTGATGGGATTAAGATGACAGATTGTGTGAAAATAATTTTATCTTCTTTATTTAATACTGTCACCATGGAGTTGTATGTGACTTGAAGAACAACTATGGTCTCTAGTTTCTGTGATACAGAAGCTATACAAGTACTTTTAAAATTTACCATTAACTAGGTATCCTAAATGAGACTAAAAGATGTATTGAAAACAATGCAAATATTTAGCTAGAAAATTTCAGATAATGGACTCAGTGATAGTGGTCTTGAAGTTTCCTTTTTCAAAAAATAAATATTTATTTAATTTGTTTATTTTTACTACTAGGCATTTAACTTGCACATATCAAGCTCATGATCTACAATGTTGCTGTACCTGGAATCCCAATTTATTTTTAACTGATACACTACATATATGTATATGTGAATCCATTTATACATTGTTTAATACCTAAATTATTTTAAACATTGTTTCTTTGTGATGAAAGTCATATAAATCCCTCTACTTCTGAAGTATATGTTGCATTATAGTGACATATAGTTACCCTACTGAGAGAACATTTGGTTCCCTGTTGTTCATGCACATGGTAACTGTATTTTTTTTTAATCTAAGTATAAATTTTTATGCATTGATCCATCTCTTCCCACCTTTACTATCCCTTGGTTACTGCAATCAATGTCTTTACTAGAATAACACTTTGGATTCCACATATGATTGAGAACACCAGGTGGTTGTGTTTCTGTGTCTGGCTTATTTCACTTAAGCTGATGATCTCCAGTTCTGTCCATGTTGTTGCAAATGACAGGATTGATTTTTGTAAATGATTTTTTCTCATGACTAATTTGAGAAAAAAAAATCAAACTGAGCTTGTCTTCAAGTGAAAAAGATCCAATTTACACTTGTATTGCCACAGAAATGTTGACTTTTTATGTTTACTTCCATAATTTGTTTTGAAGAGATTTTGTACCTGTTACAGATACTGTATGTTGTCATAAATTACTGGGCAATATCTAAAATGAAGAAACTGCCTGTTTTAAATTTAGTGGTCACACAAATGACCAATTAATGGTATTCAATATGTAGGATAGGATTCAAAATCCACCCAAGCAGCATAAATCATCTATGCAATACCATAAGGTTGCAACAACAACAACAATAACAACAATGACTTTCTGTCATAGTTGACATAAAGCATGAAGCAGAACATATGGTCAGAATGTTTAGATTTTAGATGATGCATGTTCCAATGTAAGAACAGAATGAAAAAAAAAAGTTAAATCTGGCCAAAGTCCATACAATGGTAGGATTTTGATGACTTAAATAATGACTTAAATAACTCATATTCATAACTATTTTGGAAATAAGTACATTTATGCACATTTAGATTATGGAAAAAATCTGTTAGGCATCATCTAAAAGTGAATATGATTTTTGACCAGTAATGTCCAGATGATGTTATATCATTTAATAAGTGTGTTTTTTATAAATCATTTTACTTATTTACATTTTAAATGGTATTCCCCTTCTTTGTTTCCTATCTAAACCCTCCCCATCCCATACCCCATCCCTTTTATCTGTAGGTTCCTACACCCACTCACTCACTCCCACCTTACCACCCTAGCATTTCCCTATGATGGGGCATCAAGACTCCACAGGATTAAGGGCCCCCCTTCCCATTGATGCTATATAAGGTCATCCTCTGCTACATATGTACACAGAGCCATAGATCCCTACATAAACCAACCACCCTCTTTGGTTGGTGGTTTAGTCCCTGGGAGCTCTGTGTGGTCTGGTTAGTTGATATTGTTCTTCCTATAGGGAAGCAATTCCCTTTAGCTACTTCAATCCTTCCCTTAGCGTTTCCATTGGGTTTTAATACCAGTATTGTGTTGTTTCAACTATGATTTTAAGCATAACTTGAAATCTGAGATAATGTGTGGCTGAGGGTCTCTGTCACTGCTTTTATCAGCTGTCTACCAAAGTCTCTCTAATGACAATTGGGATAGGCAGCAACCATAAAGCAGTGATTGGCTTGTATGCTTTATCAATGCTGGGTAGTTTTCATATTACTTAAAGGAGCCACACAAACTTCAAGAGGGAAAATTAATGATGAATATTACCCAGTTGTGAATCCTGTAACCCATAATTATTACCAGCCTTGCAAGAGGTGCCAGGTTCTGGTACAACAGTTATATATATATATGAATGATAATGTAAAATATATTTTATTTTTAAAATTGTTTTATTTATTTACATTCCAAATGTTGCCCCCTTCCTAGACCCCCCCAATAGTTCACCCCATCCTTCTCCCCTTCACTTCTAAGAAGGTGCTCCCCCGCCTACCCACACAACCACTCCCACTTGACCCTCTAGAATCCTCCTTCTTTGGGGCATCAAGTCTCCACAGGATCAAGTGCATCCCCTCCCACTGAGGCCAGACAAGGGAGTCCTCTGCTACATATGATATGGGGGGGGGCAGTGAAAAATCCACGTAAGTTCTTTGGTTGATGGCTTAGTCCCTGGAGCTCCCTGGGGTCAGTTTGTTGACACTGTTCTTCCTAGGGGGTTACAATTCCCTTCAGCTCCTTCAGCTTTTTCCTTAACTCATCAATAGCGGTTTGTGGGCTCAGTCCTATGGTTAGCTGTTAAGTATCTGCATCAACCTCTGTCAGGTGCTGGTAGAGCCTCTCAGAGGACAGCCATGCTAGTTTCCTACCTGCAAGCACATCTTGCCATCAGCAACAGTGTCAGGGTTTGATATCTGTGCATGGGATGAATGCCAAGGACGTGTGATCTCACCATGGCATTTCAGTCTCTGTACTATATTTTGTCCTTGCATTTCCTTTAGAGAGGAACAATTCTGGATCAAAAATTTTGAGGTGGGAGTGTAGACCCTTTCCTTAACTGGGGGCTATATCTTTCTATTGGAGATAGTCTCTTCAGGTTCCATCTCTCCACTATTGGACATTTTGGCTAGTGTCATCACCATTCTGTCCTGAGATCCTCCCACATCCCTGGTGTCTGGAACTTTCTAGTGGTTCCCCTGCTCCCCACCCCACACTGCTGCATATTTCTATTCATTCTTTTGGCACTCTGGGCTTCTATTCTGTCTCCCCCCTCTCTGATCCTGACCCCCTTTCCCTCCCCCTCCCCTCTACCACCCAGGTCCCTTCCTGCCTCTGCCTCCCATAATTATTTTGTTCCCCCTTCTATGAGGGATTGAAATATCCATATTTTGGACTTGTTTCTTGTTAAGCTTCATATGGTCTCTGAGCTGTATCATGGGTATTCTTAACTTACTATTTGACTGATGTACCTATTTTTTTTCTATTATATCATCAATTCCTGAGATTCTTTCTTCCATTGTTTATATTCTGTTGGTTATGCTTGTGTTTGTATATCCTGTTAACTTGCCAATGATTTTTGTTTCCAGAGTTTCCTCTGTTTGTGTTTTCTTTATTGCTTCTATTTTCAGTTATTGATCAGTTTTACTCATTTCCTTCAACTGTCTTTTTAAGTTTTCTTCAATTTTGTGGCTTTTTTTAAAAAGTTTTTTTTTTTACTCATTTTCTCCAATTGTTTGTCTTTTGCTTTATTTATTTAACTGATTTATTTATTTATTTATTTATTTCTGCTTTAAGAACCTCAGTCATCTTCATAAAGTTGTTTTAAAGGTCTTTTTCTTGTGGTTCAGATGTGTTGGTGTATTCGGGGCTTCCTGTGCTAGGATAACTGGCCTCTGGTGATAACATAAGGCCTGATTGCTGTTAAGGGTGATCTTGTGCTAGACTTTACATATCGGTGCTTGGAATGACTATAGTTGTAGGGGGCTGGTTACTGAGCTTGTTTGTGTTGGCTGGTTGTTATGTTTCTTGCTTTCTATGGCTTCTTTGGTCTTCTGGTCAGTGTAGCTTGTACTTCTTGTCAAGCATGGTCTCTGGTAGAGCAGTAAATCATACTTTCTGTAAAATACTGTGTTTTAATTTTGGGGTGAATTGTACTTAGATTCATCTTGGGAGGATGACAATTGTCACAGTATTATTCCTACAAATCCACGAGTATGGTAGTAGTTTCTGTCATCACTTATCTTCTTATATTTTCTTTTTAAGGATTCTAAAGTTTTCATTCAATGCATCTTTTAATTTTATGGTTAGATTTACTGCAAGATATTTGATCTTGGGGTATTGCGAATGGGATGGTCTCCCTGATTTACTTTTCTGTATGCCTGCTGTTTGTGTATAGGAAAGGGGCTAGTATATTTATTTTCTCTCTTGCTGCTTAATTAGTGTGTATCAGTTATAGATATTTTCTGGTTGAGTCTGTAAATTATTTATGTATAAATTCACATCATTTGCAAATAAGGATACTATGATCTCCCCCCCCCCCTCATTTGTAGTCCCCTTAACCTCTTTAATTTTCTTTTTGGTTTAGGCGGAACATTAACCACTATGTTGAACAAGAGAGGTGAGAGTGGAAATATTTTTTATTGTTCCTAATTTAGTGAAAAAAAATTATCCTCATTGTGGATTTACTTTCTTATGATAAAATATGTTCACGCTAACCCTACATTCTCTATTAATTTAATTGTGAAGGAAGGGATGTTGAGTTTTTGTTAATTTCTCCTGTTCTACAAAACAAGATCATCTTGGGGTTCTTGTCATTGTGGCTATTCATTTGCTGGGTCAAACCTATTAAATTACATATATTGAAATATCCTCACATCTCTGAGATGGAATCAACTTGATCATAGGATATGATCTTTTTGAAATAATCCTGAATTGAAGACTCATGTATGGGTTCAGCCTCCTATAACCACCTAATATTTGACAAAATTACAAACTTCGAAGAAAAGATGGCATCATCAATAAATGGTGTGAAGCAAACCAGATAACTATACATAGGAGAAAAACATGATCATTATCTCTCACATTGAACAAAAATCAGCTTAAAATAGATGAAGGGCATTGGCATAAGTCCTTTCACTCTGAATCTGTTGGATAAGAAATGAGGAAATGCACTTGAACTCACAGTCAGAGCAAAGGACTTTTTGAACAAGATCATTATAGTGCAGGCATTAAGACAACTACAGCAATCAATTAATGAATGGAATTCTATGAAACTATAAATCTTCTGTACAGTAAAAAAAAAATAACATAATTCCAGTGAAGACATAGCCTACAGAATGGGAAATGTGGAGGCTTTGAACTCCCAGCGCAGTGCTGCTGCTGATGCAAAATTAGTAGATAGTCATCAAAAATAAAGATTGAATTAAGATATGAATCCAGAATTCCACTTGCTATGTATATTCAAAGGAATTAAATATCTAGGTATTGATGAGAATTTTTTGCATCCATATCCTCAACAGTATTATCAATGGTAGCTGACACAAGGAAACACCAGACCCCCTTGAGAAGATGAATAAATAAAATGTAGAACAGGGATAGAGTTAAATATTATTCTTTCATTTTAAAAGACATTTTGTGGAACATAGATTAAGCTTAAGTAAATAAGAATGTAACTACTAGATAGATTTTTTTTTATAATTCCATTTCAGTGAAATAGTTAATGCCTTATCTGTTACACAGTGTTTAGAGTCATAGAACTTAATATAGAGACTCAGTCAGTGAGAGCTGTGAGACTGGCTTTGGAGAGCTTTAAATCTACAGGTGAAGAATTATTGCTTTAGAAATTAAAATATCATCTGAAGGTGGATGTTGCTGACAATTAACCAAAAATTATCAATATGCTTACTACCCCCTGAACAGTGTATTTTAAAATGGCTAATATAATAAACTTTTTGTCCTGTATATTTTACCTTAATAAAAGGAAACAATTCAAAAATTTCCATGTTGAACATTTCTTCACATATATTTGGTTCTCATATCAGAATGGAAAGTACACGGGACTATGGTATTTCATAGCAATGTATTCTCTTGAAGGGTGTGGGCAAAATAGAAAAAGCAACACTGGAAATGTATAAAGGATAATAAATTGAAGAATCAGTAATGCATCCAAACACTTTTGTAGATCCACTTAGGTGGGAGACTCAGAAAGGAATGTCAGATCAGAAGCTTGAAACCAGTGTGGACAACAGCTCAAGATCCCCAAATGAAAATCTTGATGGAACTATCTATCTATCTATCTATCTATCTATCTATCTATCTATCTATCTATCTATCATAAAAGATGGTTTAAGTTTTGATTACAATCATTTATTTAGTCATTTATTCATCTATCTATCTACCTATCTATCTATCATCTATCTAATCTATCTCTGTGTGTGTTTGTATGTGTGCACAAGGGCATGTGCCATAGTATCAGGCATGAGAAATCTCCGTTTGACTGGTATTCAGGGGAGTTCAAGTGACTCCAAAAACAATACTCCTAGTCATATACCTGAAGATTCACCACCATCCCATGAGAACACTTGCTTAACTGTGTTCATAGCAGCCATAATGGCCAGAAACTGGATGTGAGATGTCTCTCAGCTGAAAAATGAACTTAAAAAAATGTGGTTCATTTACACAATGGAATACTATTCAGCCATTAAAAACAAGGACATCATGATTTTGCAGGAAAATGGATGGAACTAGAAAATTTCATCCTGAGTGAGGTAACCCAGACCCAAAATAACATGCATGGTATGTACTCAGTTATTAGTGGAAATTAGCCATAAACAAGAATAATGGTGTTCTTTCTTCTGCTCAAAGTGTCAGATTTTACACAATTTATCTGAGTCCTGTGTTTGGAGAGTATGTTGTCTTCAGCAATATAGAGTTATCTTCAAACTCTGGGAGGCAACCAAAAGAGGTCATCAATATATTATACAAAAGTCAAGAAATGTCTTATATTGATTTTTCTGAGAATGCAAACTCAGAATACTGATGGGGACTATAACATATAGATTTAATATTTTGGTCATGCAAAGATGTTGGTGAGAACTAAACACTACTTTACATATTTTTTGTTTTCGATCCAGCTGTAGAACTCGTACCCACCTACCATAAAGGCGACATAATTCTATGAAATCTTACAATTGGTTTGAAAGACCAGATATATTTTGGCCAAACATTGTACCTGATGGGCATTTACGATAATGTCATCACCATTCTGTCCTGAGATCCTCCCACATCCCTGGTGTCTGGGACTTTCTAGTGGTTCTCCTGTTCTCCACCACACACTGCTGCATATTTCTATTCATTCTTTTGACACTCTGGGCTTCTATCCTGTCTCCATCTCTCTGATCCTGCCCCTTTTCCCTCCCCCTCCACTCTACCACCCAGGTCCCTCCCTGCCTCTGCCTCCCATGATTATTTTGTTCCCCTTCTATGTGGGATTGAAACATCCATATTTTGGACTTGCTTCTTGTTAAGCTTCATATGGTCTGTGAGTTGTATCATGGGTATTCTTATCTCTTTTGGCTAATATCCACATTTAGTGAGCGCATACCATTTATGTCCTTTTATTTTAGAACCACTTTCATTGTGTGTCATAAGTTTTGGTATGTTGCACCTCCATTTTCATTGAAGTATAGGATGAATTTAATTTATGTCTGTCTGGACCATTGTCATCGAGTCAAACTCTATTCATTTGTCATGAGCTTGCAGGCTTTCTGTTGTTGAAATCCAGATTTCATCCAAGGTGGTGTAACAGGATGCAGGGGGATAGCTCAATTTAATTCCCTGTGGGAAATAAAAAACTCCTGGAGCTGTAATACATTTCTCTGTGCACTAGTTTCATAACAAAATGGGTATGTATTTCTCTAGGTCATCACATGCTTGTTCTTCCTATTTACATATAGATTCTATTCTGTTCTGAATAGCATTATTTCTGATTTTTTCCTCTTTAGTTTAGGTATTTTATCTTGCTTGTCAGTAGTCCAGGATTTTCATAAAAGATCCCCTTAGTCTTCCATATACTGGTATTACAGATGTGCAATATGATATCTGACTGATAACTGGTTTTTGGTGTCTCATTGATCAGTCCAGGCTTATTGTTACTCCTCAAGCATGCCTCTCTATCACTGAATAACCTCCCCATGCTTAGACATCTTGCAAACATTCACCTCTTTGTCTCCCCCTGCTACACCAATGTGGGTGTGTTTAGAGAATGAATAGTCCATAGGACTGTGACTGAAACTTGGTTAAGAGCTTGTCACTGTGAAAACGCTTCACGGTGGCTGAAGAAAGCAAGCATGCAGCATTTCCTTGGCCTCATAAACTTTTCTTTCATCTTCCTGTTTTATTATTTACTGCTAAAGTGCTGGAAAAGGAGACAGAATGAACATTTTGTCTTGTGGCCAGGTGCAAGGCAATGACAATTGAAATCAAGGCTATTCGAGGGAACCTTGATATAACTGTGCATTTTGTATAGGCTTTATTTTTTAAGACAAAGCAAATGTGTGACAGAAATGGAAAATAGACTTGAAGATAGGAAAGAGACATAAAAAGGGGCCCTTTGTCTTCAGGAGATTCAGGGAGGCACAGTAGTGTTTCCTTTGTCTCTGCCCTCTTTGAAGAAGAGGAGTGGAGCACAAAGAGGGGGGCATGGATAAATGATGGTTACAGAAAACTGGGACCATGGGGAGGTGGAATCAGTAAAATGTTGGGGTACAGAAATTATTGATGGGGACACAGAGAGATGGCATCACAGGTGGGATCACAGAATAAAGGGGTCATGAATTGGTAAGGTCATAGAAATTTGGGGGCATGGAAATATGGGACAGCTGGCTTTCTTTTTTTATACTTTCTTACATCTCCACCTTGTTCTTTCTTTCTGGATGTAATGGTGTTGGTTTGCTTGTTGTGTGGTGCTTTGCTACAGAATATTCTGATTGCAGGTAAACCATTAGGCTTCTCTGGCTGATACCTTTGGATGTTTTTGTGGGTGCTGAATTTCAGTGTAGTTAATTGGGGCCCATCTGTATAAGATGATTTGAAGCTGAGAGTGAGATGGAAAAGTTTTAATTAAGCAAACTGCGATAATGGTACAGAGTGCCAAACTGTATCAAAAAATGGAACAGAAGTTCGAAATTGAGTGCAGAACACAAAATTGGAAAAATTACTATCATTTCATAAATGGCCACTATCTTCCCATTAGCTTCATTTATACTCCAGTACTAAAGAAAATGATTATGTGTGATTCAGAAGATTCCCTATGTGGGTAAAACTACTGTAGGGCCCTCAGCATTAAGGCACTTCAGAAATTATGGAGTCCTCGTTGTAAATGTGGAGAGGCTGGCTGTACGTGAGAGCCAGCACGAAGCAGTGTGGTCAAGGGAAAAAGCAGAGTTCCTTTGTGCATCAAGGGGGTCTTCACACTGAGCTTTGTAGACCAAGGGAGCTTCTTTGTGTCTGTCTCTCTTTATCTCTTGCTGGGGGGAGGTGAGGAGGGGGCTGGGCAGGCTCCTTCTCTATTCTAACCTCAGCCTATTCATCTCCCTGGGCTCAAGAGCACTAATCATCTGTTTTATATTCTATAACTGTTCAGACTTAAATTGCCTCCACTTAAGTTACTTTAATTTGCTGATCTTCTGCAGGAAGGTCTGAAGGGATCTTTGGTTCGTGTGCAGAATATAAGTATAACAAAAACTACAATGCCTATAGATTCACAGGGGGATTTGTTAGAAGCTGAGGCTGGAGAGTATCAGTTGAGAATATGAAGGATTTGCTGAGAATATGAATGAATATATCATGTAGTTTTAGGATTTCTGAAATACTGACAAACAGGTCTGCCATTCCCATTCCACACCATGCCTTGTTGTCCCTTTTCCTTATCCATTGTGTAACAGGCTCAGTGAAGAATATGAGGCTGGGCACATTCTTTGGAAATGTGTGTGGTGGTCCGCATCTGCAAAAGCTTTGTTTTGAAAGCAAATGTGTAGGTCAACAGCTGGGAGGGGAAGCATGCAGTAGGGAGGAAGAGGCAAGCTAGGAGCCCTCTCATTGTGAGGAGGGGGCTTCTGGCCTTGCATTCTCTTTTTTGATGTTCTTGTGCCTGTTTTAGGGTTATAGCAGAAACAGGGGTGGGGATGGTGGTAAGATGGATGAGACTGAAGCTACGCAGACCCTCCTAAACCACCATTCTTTTCTTTGGGCTGACAGTCTCTCAGCAGCCATTTCCTCTATCATTGTGAAGACAGCCTTCAGTGGCTCCAAATAAACTGCCTTTCTGATCTCCTGCTCCCTCTCCAATATGCTGTGGGTGTAGACATTTGGGATGAAATGTTGGGGCTTCGCTTCAGGTATGGATGGATGGTGAAGTCCTGATCATCTCTGGTTTAAGATTTGAAGTTTAAAAGGCAGATTGGACTCGACGAGAGGTGAGTTCAAAAGCAGATGCATCGAGGGTTGCTTCAAGTACAAAGAGTGAAAACAAAGAGTGAAAACATGGGGCTCAGTGATCCCTGATAGCAGAACTATAGATTATGTTTATTGAAGTTTTTTTTTGTTGTTGTTGTTGTTGTTTTTTTGGTTTTTTTTTTTTTTTTTTGCTATCTTACTCTCTACCTCAGAAGCATATGTCTCTTAGGACTGCAACAGTGTGCCAAAATACCCTTCAGAGCAGCCCACACAGAGACTGGATTCTGTACACCGACATATATATGCAGGGTTTTGTTTGTTTGTTTTGTGATTGTTGTCATTATTTTGTCTTGTACTTCTGTTGACAAAATTGATTATAGCCCTCTGGACAGTGTTTCTTTTAAACATTGGCCATAGCCTTCTGTTTAGTGAGGCTTGGGTGTTTGAAATTTGAATCCTTGAGGTTAGCTGATTTCAGGTCCATCAGTAATGGGTTGCCACTGAGAACAAAGCTTTTCAGGAGTCACTTGTGTTCAGAAATATAGAGGGGGAGGACAGAGCCCTAGTCTCTGTGTCCTGGGAGGAATCTTCTCCAAGCCTGTTCACGGATATTCCAGCATATGTCCAGGTGTGTGTGTGTGTGTGTGTGTGTGTGTGTGTGTGTTGGGGGGGCATAGGTTTCTTCTACACTGGGCACTTGATGGTGGGTGGTCTGGCTGGGAGGGAGGCTGTATGCTCCCTGGCTCCCTGAACCCCATTTATCCTTGTGACGTTGTGATTATTAATAAACTATTTCTCACCATTGCTGCAGATATAAACACTCCACTAGATTTGCGCAGCTCTTGCGTGTGCAGTCCTATTGACGTAAATGGCAGTCAGGGATTTGAGATGGGCTATGAGTATCCCAAATTTAGATGTAAAATATAATTACAATGTCTGATCACTGATAGTTGTGATGTAGAATAAAAGGGCAAGAGGTGTTTCATGAGACATAATTAAAGGCTTGAAGGGTTGGAACAAATATAACTGCTTCCTGCCCCCCTTCCTCTGTTAACCCTGTGATATGCTTTAGATCTGAGTGAGGGCATGAGGTACCAGGGTACTAGAGAAATTGAAGTTTTCACTCTGGGCCTCTTTAAGCGTATCCATGCTTGTTTTGGAAAAAGTGATGTTGGCGACCAAAGGAAAGGTTTCTATTAAGGGGTTGGTTCATGAGGAGACTTCACATTTTTATGGAGAAATCTCTGTAATGTTGCAAAGGACCTGTAGCCAGTGCATGCATTCTCTATCCCTTATTGATAGTCTGAATGTGGAGTGGAATTTTCATGTGCAGTTCTGCACTTTAACAGTTAGGACTCTGCACAGCTTACTTTTACAATTATCATACACCACAGTTCACGGACCCCAAAAGGACTAACCTGTTCTAGATTCTATGGCTCTAAAACCCTGACACTAACAATAACAATGTTTATAGTTTTGCCTTTCTCACAATATTACATAAAGGAAATTACACCCAAAGTAGTCCTTTAGTATGTATATATGCTTGTATGTATATATGTATGTATGTATGTATGTATGCACACACATTTTTATGTAATGTACATATATTGTAATGTATATTGTAGTATATATTACATCCATATTTCATATTTATGTGTGTTCTGGACATTATATTTTATAGCTAAATAGTATTCAGTTTACATGAATGCAGCAGTTTATCCTTTCCCCTATTCCTGGTGGAGAGAAATATTGGTTGTTAGAGTGTTTACTGATTATGAGTAAAAGTTTTGTAACCATTCTCATGTACAATATGTGTGTGGACATGAGTTTTCAGATCAGTTGGTTAATAACTAGGAGTATGAGTGCTGGATCATATGGCAATGTTGTGTTTAGCTTTGACAGACTGCCAAACTGTCTTCCAAAGTGACTGTGTTGCTTCGAATCCCAGTCAGCAATGGGTTAGTGTTCCTGCATCCCAGATGCTCACCATAAGTGTACTGTCAGCTTCTTTGTCTTTTGGAGTTGAGCCACTCCAAGGAGCACTGTGGAATCTGGCTCTAGTTTGCACTTCCATGATGACAAACTGCACATCTTTTCACACACAGATTTATATTTGTGTGTCTTCTTTGATGAGACGTCTGTTCATGTTTGGCTTTTCATTGAATTATTGGATTTCTTCTTTGTTGATTTTAAGAGATCCTTACATTTTTGATACCGTGTTTTCGCAACCACTCCTGCTAGTCTGTGGCTGTCTTCTCCCTGATTTAGTTGTGTCTCCTGCAAAGAAATCACCAATTTTAATAAAGTCCATCTTATTCTTCATTTTGTTTTTATGTTACATTTTAAAAAATTGAAATATAATTATAATCATTCATGTGTCATCTCTTCAATCTTTTCTATGTCTTCTCCTCAAATCCATCCAATATTCCCTCAGTTCATCACAAATTGATGGTATCTTTTGATTATTATGGTATATACATGTACAAATACATAAATATGTAGATAAAACTTTCTAAGTCCATTTAGCTTTTGGGATGACCACTTTGTATTGGATATCTAATTAGGAATACCATCTGTGGGGAAGTTTAATTCTCTCTTATTCGGGCATCATTATGGACAAGATGCCTTTGAAAATTTCCTTTTTCACATTAGTATGTCCATAGATGTTATCATTGTTCATGCCTTATTTAGGCAGCCAATGTATTGGGGTATGACGGGTGAAGCTTCCCTGTCGATTCCAGGAAACACATCCTCACACAGATGTCTTGGTACTCTAGCTCTTAGATTTTTTCTGACTCTTTATGTGTCATGATCCTTGAAACTTAAATGTAGAAGTTCTGATGTTCATGTATCTGTTGGGGCAAGCCCACAAAAATCTGTTTATGTCTCTTCTATGACCTGTTGTGGTTTTCAGTAATGATTTTCTGTTTCTTACAAAACAAAGATCACTGACAAAAGATGAGAGTACATGTGGGTATAAGGATAAGTTTCAGTATAAAGTTAGGAGTTATGCTTGTCTAGTAAGTTGACAGTAGTCAATCATCTTCTAGAATATACTGCCTCACAAGTCTTGAGTAGTGGGCCAGTTTTTTAGTACTATGTATATTTTCTCTTCCAATGAGTGAGCTGTAAGTCCCACTGTAGAGTTGTTGGTTAGCTTCAGGATATGGATGCCACTCTTGCATCTTTAGGGATGTCTTTCCATATTGTCATTGTTAGAGTTCATATGTATCACAGCTATATAGAATTTTTGTTTACTCCCCACTCTACATAGTTTACATCATACCTTCTAGTACCCTGAAAGCTAGACTGCTAGAAAAAGAATTGCAGGTTAGATCCAGCTTTAATTTTTAGAATCTGAAATGTGTGGTGTCTTTAGCATTAGAGAGTTAACTTTAACCTCTGGGAGGAAAGAAAGGTCTACTGAAATATCATATTTTGCTTTGGGAATCACATGGTCTAGCTTGTTCAACTATTCAGAGGCCTCTCATTTCTGGTACTAAAGTTTTAATCTCTACCTTCTGTGGTGGGCATTGCCAGCACAACTGGTACAATTGCATACACTTATATTTGTTGTGTCTGATTTTGTATTGTTTAATGGCCTTGAATTTATTTCTCCTTCAATCTTCCTTCTGTTTCTTTATTGACTCCTTACACCCCAAACTAGAGCCCAATCTGTTTTTCCAGATTCCCCATTCATATCACTTTGCCCTGATCTTCCATTTTTTTTAGATATACCTCTGATAGTCCCTTTTACTTTCCTCATTTTTTTGTGGTTCCTCTACATTACATAATAACATTTGAAAATTTGGAGCTAGAAGCTTCCAGGAAAATTGATATTCCAAAAAAGTCTATAATAGTCAAGGTCCAAAGAGAAAATTTAAATAACGAATATAATTATATGAGAACAGAAAACTTTTCCCATGCATTAGAGACTCTATTCTCTATTCTCTTAAGGAACTGACTGCTTGGTTGGTTGGTTATCTCTGGTTAGCTGCATATATACCATTTGTAAAGTTACTGGACATAATCTATTATATAACTAGCAGAAATAAAAGTTAATTTTTGTGTCTGGACATCTCTCTCTCTCTCTCTCCATCTCTCTCCGAAAACAGAACTGGTTAGCTACGTGATTTGCAGCAAGTAAACAGCTTTCTTCTGTGTCCTATATTTCCCTCAATACCTGAAGACTAATAGAGAGAAGTAAGCATCAATATGGTCCTGCATGTCTGTTCTTGCCAACGATTTCTTTCTTTCAGCTCTTAGGAACTAATGGTACAGGTTTGAAATGTCACCCAAAAATCTATCATAAAGACGACTTCCCACAAAAAGCCATCCTTCTGCCAGTAAAACAAGTCTAACTGTATGATGGTACAATTTGAAGTCTCTAATTCTGGATGAGAACAAATCTGATATTTCATGAGCTATGACTCAGAATGAATGGGCAGCTAGTGTAATTTAATAAATGGTACTTTTCAATCTGGCGGATTGATGAGAGAACAGGGAGGAAGGAGGACCAAGGTCATAAATCTCAGCTCCTCTCCCTGTCAGCCCTAGCACTCATTTTCATCCCTAAATTACTCTGTAAACAGAGCACTTGGAACAGGTTTTAAGACCAGAAAGTAAACATCCAAAGGATTTCTTTGTGATTGCTTTATGGATAAGAGGTCTGCCTGCTGTGGTTGCATGGCAATATGAGCCTGAGAAGAGTACTTCTGGGTTTTAAAATGTCTTTCATATGCTCACACACTACCACAGGGACTCTTTGCTAATTTCTTAGGGGCATCACAATCCAATATAGTTGACACTCAAGATTAATTTCATGTATGGAGCAAGAACTTTAGAGGAAAATAATTAACAGGATTTCTCTAGTATGTTAGATTGTTCTAATTAATCAGATAATGAATAAAGGCTGACATCAGACTCACTGAGACACCAACATTAGTTTTAAGATAAAACACAGAAAGGAGCTGGGCATTGTGGTGCATTCTAATCATTATGGCATTTAGAAATTAGAGTTACGAGACTTTGGATATCACAATCAGCCTTGATCATTTTAGATGTCTGTTCATCAAAACCTAATAACCTCCAACAAAACAAACAACCAAAAACAAACAACAATGGCAACAGAACAGAAAAGCTGGTTAAGGTTAACTGGCTGTTTGTTGTATAAATCAAAGGAAGGTGAAGGTGCATGGGTAAGAACAGTCCCGTTGGTCTACATATATGCCTTTTCAAAATTGTGAAAATTAAAGAAAACATGGATGGATAGATTGTGTTTTCTCATCTGTCTTTTTTCTGTCTGATCCCCTGATGCTTTGGACCCATATATATTGGTGTGGTGTTTCCAAAAATCCTCAGGCAGAGCCCTATGTCTGCCTTTGTATTTTCACACATACATAAAATATAAAAGTTTCAGCTATTGTTTTAGTATAGGACTCAGATATAGGACATAACAATTTCTGTTGATAATCTGTGAAAAGTGGTGTGCTGTGTTAGGCAGCTCCATGATAGAAAAGAGTTCTTTAAGGTACTTGTAGATGAAATTTCAGAGGAGTTGAATAGAGAGATCTCTTCTGGGTAATGAAAGCCCATCTATAAATCAGTGTTCTGCTCCCCAGTGACCCCATTACTCACCTGCTGCCTCTGCCCACATATTTTTGCCAAGCTTGAACAGAGATGATGGGATGCTGGCATGGTGTGTGTGACTCATCTGCCACTAGAGCAGGATGTTTGAAATTGGATATGTGATGTGCTAAATTGTCACTCTTCAGAAGAGCCACTTTCCACAGCCATCTCTGAATGTGTAATCACATGAGTTTTACAGACTCAAGAAAGTGCAGTGCAGTATGGACACCTGTTTGCTGACCTGCAGGGTATGCTAGCCAGCCAAGCCTGAGGAAGCTCAGCTATGAAATATCTAGGGAAGATCTTGCTTCAACTTAATCCAACAAATTCTCAGAATCCCTGCTCAGCAAATGGTAGGGATGGAGTGCTGGCAACTGGCTGCTTGAGTCAGGATAGCAAGAGAGGCTTTGAATTTGGTTCACTGGTGTCATTAGATATAAAGAATAATTCCAGAGAAACTGTGGTTTAAAGTGTTCACAATTTTCATTAATGAGATTATATATCAATAAGAATTTTTCCTCAGCATTGGCATTTTCCAACATAACTCCGGTTATTCTCTGTCTCTGTCTCTCTCTGTCTCTCTCTGTCTCTCTCTGTCTCTCTCTGTCTCTCTCTGTCTCTGTCTCTCTCTCTCTCTCTCTCCCCCTCTCTCTCCCTCTCTCTCTCCCTATCTGTCTCTCTCTCCCTCCCTCCCTCCCCCCTCTTGGGACTGAACTACAGAGTATCTACTATTTACTGACTTTGTCTGCTCATTTCAAACCAGTGAAGCAGTGTTGATAACATTGAAATTTGTTTACTAAGGCTGTATTGTATTGATGGCCCCTTCATATATATTGTCCAGGAAGTAATATTGAATTCAGGATCATAAACTTTGCTTCTCTTGAATGTGAGAATATTTCAGTATTTGATAGCCTGGGAAGTTTTACAAGTTCTAGTCAGGTACCTTATAACTATTCTGAGATTTTGTTTCTTATATATTGTTCGTTTTTCATGATTAGACTTACATTAGACAGGAAGGACATCGGGATCACTTGTTATTTCTATCCCCTCCATTCAAGACTGAAGACATCACAGGGTGATCCTTCCTGTATCTGTTAGCATTGCTGAACTGTATGAGGTTATGTCTATTGCATGACCATTCAAAAGAAGGCACTGTGTGCAACCCATACTGTGTGGAGTATGATCATGCTTTCTATCTTGGGTGTTGTAGAATCCAGGTAAAAATTACATAGAATTCTCATGAAAATGGACTTTTGTTTGGGAGATGATACCCAGAATTTTCTGAATGTCCAAGTGAGGCAATGATAGACTAATACAGATCAAAACATTTAAATAGAAGCTCATCACATAATTTTGTTGTCTCTGTTCATATTTGTTTGAAAGCATTCTTCTTCTCTTCCCATGGAAAGAAACTGTTTGCTGGTCTCTCAAAATGCATTTGGAGATCAGAAGCAGGACCAGCTTTAATCAGGGCATGACCACTAACTGTAGACACAGAGGGATTTCCTATATTCCAAAATCCTTGCCTTAAAACATTAGGGGGTTTGGAAAATAAAAGTATCATTTGGGTGTTGATAAAAGATCATTGGTTTCAAGGTGTTCAAATAGAAAAGTCAACATAGGAAAATAGAGGATACTTTCTCTAGCTCCTCCATTGGGGGCCCTGTGTTCCATCCAATACCTGACTGAGCTGAAGGGGTCTGCAACCCTATAGGTGGAACAACAATATGAACTAACCAGTACCCCCAGAGCTCATATCTCTAGCTGCATATGTAGCAGAAGATGGCTTATTCGGCCATCATTGGGAAGAGAGGCCCCTTGGTCTTGCAAACTTTATATGCCCCAGTACAGGGGAAAACCAGGGCCAAGAAGTGGGAGTGGATGGGTAGGGGAGCGGATGGGTGGGAGGGTATAAGGGACTTTCCGGATAGTATTTGAAATGTAAATGAAGTAAATACCTAATAAAAAATTGGAAAAAAAGAAAAATAAAGGATGACTCTGTTAAAGTACATCCTTCAGTTTGAAATTGGGGTTTAGTGTATGCAACAATCTAATGTGTGGATTACAAACAAGCAGTTTCTCTTAGCTTATATTCTCTCTCTCTCTCTCTCTCTCTCTCTCTCTCTCTCTCTCTCTCTCTCTCTCTCTCTCTCTCTCTCTCTCTCTCTCTCTCTTCTTTTTCATCTCTGGCACCAGTGTTGCTTCCTTCTGCTTCTTTGGTTCTCATATCAGGATAAGAGCTTTCATTCATGTCAGGGAAAATCATGGATGATTTCTTTCTCCTATATAAGTTTTAAACAAAAAAAAAGGTACAAGAAATTTAAGTTTTTATATATATGGCAAAATTAAAATTTAATGTGGAAAACAATGGTTCTTTGTTCTCAGATTCCTCTTCTGGCATAACTGAAAATAAGATAAATTGTTAGTTGGCTCTTAATAAGGTGTTGTGCCACAATCAGGCACTCTCCAATCTCATCATCTGTGATCATGAACATTTGTTTATTGCTCACATATGTAAGAAGCAGTTGATTACTGTTTCATGTGATGTAGCTTCTATTTTCTAGGCAGAAATTACATCACATTTTTATAGAAGAAATTAGTGTAATCACTCTTCCTTTAATGAGTCCTTTTAAAACAAGCCTGGCTGCTTCTTCTCATATTTAAAATGCAGTATGTGCTGGGGGCCAAGATCTGTGGAACATAAAATGAGGGTGTCAAATAAAAACAATAAAATCTATTATAATCCAACTTCTTACACATACTTTTTCTTGTAAGCACAAGACATGTGATAACTTTTTGAATGAAAATATCAAAGCATCATCTAATCATCGAATCACATTAGCAGACTGCAGTATTTAACAGTCTCTAGTAGGATATCTTGTATCCTAATTATCTATACATGCAAATGCAAATTGCCTTTTATTCATCTGTCTACATATGACACAGGGCCAGGATCTTCTCAAACACTTTTAGTTAAAATGTATTGTTGGAGTATTCAGGTCTTGAGGCTTCGTGGATAGTCTGAAATCTTGAACACAGACATTATGACAAATAACCTATTTCTCAGATCATCTTTTGTCAGTGTTATCAGTACTCTTTCCAGCAGGCATCTGTGGTTTCCAGCTCTACCATGTGGGGTATCTCTCATTCTCTATCATCTTTCTTGGCCACAATAAAATAGAGAATTAAAGAGCAGTGTCTCTCTGAAGGGTGAAGAAAATATTATTGGCTCAAAGATAAATTTAAGTATCAACTATCAATAAGAAATTCTGTCGATAAATCTCATTCAAAATGTAGTTACTTTTTATTCCAGGTGATTCTAATACTTGAATAGTAACTCTATAATTACTTTTCAGATATGCACTACTTGTATGTTGATGAAACATTGTACATCAAGTTAAGTTTAATTGATTGGAGCTCAAATAATTACATACATTGGTTATTTTGTACCCTGGGGTTTTTATGTGAGAAACAGTGACTGGATGCTCTTGTACTATATAGTTTATATCTCACACTCCACCCTACAAAAAGTCCATGTGTTACAAGCTTGGTCCCTAGTACATAATGCATTGGGACAGGATGCAGAGAGTAAAAGTTTGTCTCAGGAGGAAGTTTTAGTGACTGAGAGAATGTATTTTAAGGGTATTTTGGAACCATGCTTACTTTATTTTTCACACCTGAATATTTCTATAGTAAATGACAGTAGCCAAACATGCTAGTTATTACCAGTTTCCAATATCTTCACCTTTTCACAACTTCAGTATGAATCACCATGTACAAATATTTTAGCAGATATTGTTCTCAATAAAATTTGAGATAACTGAATTTTTCTGGAGCCAATTACAGCTTTAGAATTGTTTAGATTTCTGAGGGCTTGAGAAAAATATTTTAATATTTTATTTGGGGTGGTGCCTCACATGGATAGATTTTTCCTTTTTCTTTTTAAATTCCTATTTCACTGATCTAATGCTATAGTAAACTATAGCACCAAATTATCACACAATTGTTAACGTTACCTTCTTGTTTGCTATATGTCTGATAGAGGCTCATTACATTTCCTTGCATTTTATTCATTCCATGATCCAGGTTGAAAGGCATGCCATTATTCTGACAACAGGAACAAAAGCAGTCCCAGAAGCATATGTGGCTCTAAGGCTTATGTTCAAGTGTGACATTTGCCACTGCTCCTCATATTTCATTGCCAAAAGCATGGCACATGCCTAGGCATTGAATGGAGCAATAAAATCTAATAAAACGAGAGCCAACCATTTGTACAGAAAATGTAATTATTGCCATATGAAAGAAATATGAGAAGGAAGTTCTTCATCATGTCTTTGTATAGTATATGTAATATTATTTGCATAATGTATTCACATACTGTGTTCAACAATTTTAAATTGCATTTTTCTAAAAAGAACCTAAAGAAATTAAGCTGGGGAATACACGGAAAGGCAGAACCATTTTGCTGGCTTTTTGCCTCCTTGCTGGAAGCAATATATCTTAATAGAACTTCTTCTGTCCTGTTGCCATGGAGATAGAACAAAATACTGCTCAACATTTAGTCACTGTTACCACCTGTTTCCCTGTTGACAAGCACTGTAGTCACTGGAGTTTGAAATGAATTAAGGTGATCCCTAATGAAGGTTTCTCTAATGTATGCACAAATGTACTGATGATCAGTGATTTTAAATAATTGATAAAGCATGAGATTTCAAGACAAGCAAGTGAATGACAGACAAAGAAGCACTTAGCGTATTCCTGTGAATTAATCCAAGAGCATATCTGATGCAGCAGTGTTAGCTGTATTGTTGGTCTCTCCTTGCAATTCCTGTGCTCATTCCTAGAAGCATTTTCTGGCTTTGAGAAGAACACAGCTGTTGAGGACATGCTATGTGATTTGTACTACTACAATCAGAAACATGTAAAACTAGACCAGGGAAATTTAAAGCAGATTTTTAGCACAAAGAAGCTTGCATGTCTGTTCATATTGACCTACCAAGACTAAAGTTTGAAGGCAGATGTATGGCAAGACATGTTAAAAAAGAGATAGAGACTTCACTGGGATTAAAACATTATAATTTTATTTTTGTTGTTATTGCAACAGTACAGTTTTTTTTTCCTGCCCAATCTTGCCTTTACACAGAAAGGCATGTTGTTGTTTTCTAGTCAATGTTATCTGGTAATTAACTGTCAGCTTGAGATCATTCTCTCATCAGATCCATTTTTTATACAGTAAATTTGGAGAGGTACTAATATTTAGAATTATACTAATGTAAAAACATTCACATAAAGTTTCTGGGAACAAAAATATTCCTCTTTATAGTCATACAAATAATATAGTGTTAGCTAAATTTTACAATTTAGCTATTATTTAAGCTATTATTTGCATAAAAATGCAATCCAATATGTTTTACTCATTAATTATTATAACTACTATTGATAGTCTTACTTTATGTGTAAAGGTGGGAAATAATTTAATTGACAAAGAAGTTTCTTCTTGTGTTCTAGAAAACTAGGTTAGTTAATAGTATCATTTCAAATATTTATTAATAATTTCACCGGATATAAGAAAAATACACAGGAGAGATAGGATATGTTTTCAAATGCTGCTGTATAAAATACCAAATGGTGTTACCTTAAAGATACACTAACTAAAATTAAGAACTCTGTATAAGCCAATAGTTTGTATAACTGAGTAAGAAATTATTAGAAGACATTTCAACAGTACATATATGAAAATAATTAGAGAAAAATAAACAACCGTGTTTGAGATATCTAGGACACAGTGAAAATATTAAACACTAGAAATAAAAATATAAAAAGGCAGTGTGATTAAAAGTTACACACTTTTGAAAAAATGTGTTTAAATTTTCTAAAATCAATGCAGACTTAAACAAACAAACTGAAGAAGTCCAGTGAAATCATGACAGGTAATTAAAAAGCTTTACTGCAAATGTTAAAGACCATGGGTAATGAGAACAACCTTGAAAGAAGCCAGCAAAATAAGACACATTTTGTTTAAATGAGCAACAATAAGACTGACATATTTCTAAACAGAAATAATTGAATCCAGAAAGCAGTGAAATTGCCTTTTTGTAAGCAGGAAGATAATTTAGTTATCATGATTTTGGCATTCAGTATGAATAATCTTTAAAACAAAAATAACATAAATATATTTGCAGAAAAATTTCAATATATCAGAACCAAAAGTGAAAGAAAATCAGGTAGGGTTTTGATCTATTTAATCAATGCTTATTTTCTCCCATTCAAATTAATATTTTAAATACTTAAACTCTGTGTGAGAGTGGGTCTGGAACATGCCTACAATGTGATGTTGGGACTACATAGCGATATCAGTGATTTTTAGAATAAACCAGAGACCAATCTAGTTCAATTTTGGTACGATAAAGGAGAACATGTCTTTCTATAAACTGTAGTAGTTATAAGCAGGATCAAACAGAGTTGCACCCAGATCTTAGAATACATTCTGCAGATCTATGAAGAATGGGTTGATAGTGCTTAAAGCAGGCCAGTATATATTATAGCCCTGTGACACAGCAATCTAAGATGTTATGGAGGCAGACTTTGGTTCCAAAAAATGAAGATCCACAATGAATCCTCACATGTGTTGAGTTTGCTTTGGAACAGAGCAATTATTGACATGATACAAGTTCATGGTTGCATTCTAGAAGAATCAAAATTTTCCATAACAAATTTTAAAGGTGATTCTCATGAAAGAATAGAAAGGAAAGAAGAACTCTAGAGAGAAACAGGCCCATTTCCTTGTAGATATGATCATAAAAGTGTTGGTGGGAACATGGATTCTAAATACCATTAGGATGAGTTCTCAGAATTAAGGGAGTAACGAAATTGGTGGCTTCCTTACACAGTGACAAAACACTGGCTGAACCGTATTCATGGATTAATGTTGCTTAAGAAAACAGATCAGGTGAACCATAGAATTATTTATGAATAATTGGATATTTATAAGTAAAATATTGAAGGAGTAGCTATGTTTCTCCTGTTAGGCAGTAACAACAGTCAGAAACAAAAGAAAATTATCTCAACGATGGAATTTGAAGCAAAATGTAAATTAAATATTTAGAAAATGTTTAGATATCCACAAAGCAGAAACATTTGATGCTTGTGAGAAGACATGACTAATATGGACAAGCAAACTTGAAGGAAAGGTTAGTGTGGTATGAAGTACTACTTTTATGAATAGCCTTGGTAATAAAAGAAAATCTATTAATTTTATCTTCTGCATTTATTTTTGATATCAGAAACAATTCAAGAATGGATGAAGAAAGGCAATTTGACTCACTAGATTTACAGAATTATTCAGATACCTTTGTGATTAGAAAGAATAAGGACTATCCCTTCAGTGGACCCAAAGGCCAGAATTTTGAAAGGAAGGACGTTGTTCCAAAGTGTTTCTCTATCTGTACATCATTTGCTTTAGATTATTCCTTTTTATCCATGTGATATTTCTCTCCTATGAAAAAGGAATAGAAAGGTCATGGTATTTTAGCCACATCTGACTTGTTTAATTCTCATGCTCACAGTTGCAGATGAATTTTACTTTGAAGTGAGTTATTATTCAAGTCTAATCTAAATATAACAGAGATGATGCTCTGGTAATAATTTAAATTTTAAGTTTTACAGGTGATTCTGAAATGACTTAAGATTTTTAGGAGACTAAACATGGTGACATATCTCTGTAACCCAAGAAAGCACTCAGGAAGCTGAAGTAGTCAGCTTGTAAATTCAAGGTTATCTTGAGCTATAAAGCAAGATCCTACATGGGTAAACAATGGGTATTTCTGGAAGAATTTGTGCTATTCATACTTGACCTTATAGTTTCATTCCCAACACCACAAACGAGATTTTTTGAGGCTGTCTACATGAATTGAATGCATTTTCTATGTGAGGGCACTTATATTGAGGGGCTAGAGACAGAAAGAAATGAAACAGTTGTATGTTTTCTTGTCAGTTTTCAAATGTTGAAGCCGCAGTTCCAATATTATGAGATTTAGAGATAGATCCTCTGGGAAATAACTATGTGATGAAGGTGAGCATTTATTCATGTCACTTGTGTCATGTAGAAAGAGTCCTGAGAGTTTCTATCGAAAGTTCATACAACCAGCTATCAGGACTTAATAAAAGAAAGAAAGAAAGAAAGAGAGAGAGAGAGAGAGAGAGAGAGAGAGAGAGAGAGAGAGAGAGAGAGAGAAAGAAAGAAAGAAAGAAAGAAAGAAAGAAAGAAAGAAAGAAAGAAAGAAAGGGAGAAAGGAAGGAAGAAAGGAAGGAAGGAAGGAAGGAAGGAAGGAAGGAAGGAAGGAAGGAAGGAAGGAAGGAAGGAAGAAAAAAGAAAGAAAGAAAAAGGAAAGGCAGAGCCAGGATGTGGAAATGATTTGTTGTTAGATAAAGGATTAGTCAGACATCAATAGGAGGAGAGACCCTTGTTCCTGTGAAGGCTAGATGACCCAGTGTAGTGGAATGCCAGGGTGGTGAAGTGGGAGTGGGTAGATGGGATAGGTAGGGGGGAGGGATGATGGGATAGGGAGTTTGCAGAGGGGAAAACAGGGAGGGGGATAACATTTGAAATGTAAATAAATAAAATATCCAATGAAAAATTGAAAAAAAAAGGATTAGCCACACCAAAAAGTCAGTGATTTAAAGGCTAAATATAAGATTCCTATTGTTGCACTCGATTATTAGTGATATCAGAAGTTTAAAATCCATCAAAGTTAACACTTGCTTTCATATTGCCAAATTGGGAAAATTTGTCTCAGTTTTCATGGCATCTTCTGGTCTTCTGGATTCATTACTTTCTGAGCACAAACATCTGTGTATTTAACCTTTGACCTACCCTATAAACCAAAAGTACTGTGATTTTTGAGAATCCAATCCACTTCCACAGTTCTCACCAGATACCAGTTTTTCCCAACACTCCTCAGTTGCATAATCTTATTTTGATGATTTTGAACACTCAATTCATTCAAACAACATTAGATGCCTATGATATTGGTTAATTATGCTTTTTTCTCACTTTGCAAATGGAGAATATAGCATAGGGAAATTAAATAATTTATATAAAGTCATAGATCTAGTGAGAAGCAGGACCACGGCAGAAAATGAAACAACTGTGAGGTGTACTGTTCTGTTTCGGGTTTTTCAAAGTATCTAAAATAAAACCAGAAATAAAGATTGGCAAGGGCCAAAAAAACATGTAAAGAGAAATGACAAGACCAGCTGCCATGATATATTTAAGACAAGGAGTGGAAAATCCTGTGAAAGTTGACCAGGGTGAGGTAAGAGATCAGAGAGCCAGAGGGGCCCTTGTTGGCCAAATGGCAACAAGAAGGCACCCAAGGAATGACTTTAGTGCACTCAGAAACATGAGATATGCCCTCACCAGCTGCTGTTCTACCCAGGGCTCAGGGAAGTGCCTCAGACTGCAAGAGGAACATAAAGGAAAATCATGATGCATATGATTGTGCTAAAGTCACAGTTAAGAAATAAATATCTGGGGAGATGGGTTTGTTGAAAACTGAATCATATGGAGACTTCTGGGACAGAGCTTGTGGTGATGTCTAAGAAGGTGATAGTACATTCTGGGTCCAAACAGCTAGGAGCATAAAACTGGCCAGTCTTGATCATTATCAACTAAAGATTTTTCCTTGTCTTCCTATTTTTTTTTTTAATCTCAACCTGTGTCTTTTTCTTGGGTCACAGCATGGAGGTGAAGAGTAAAGCGTTTTCCATTTGCACTCTTCCCTGTATGCTCTCCAAACACATGGATTCTAGGGAATGTTCCTGTTTTGTGGATCATGAAACTGTTGGGCTTATTTTTATCTGGTTTGCTCTACCATGGTTTTATAGGCATACACCTTCCTGCCCTAGAACTTTAAGGGTGGTTCTGAACATCATATGTAAAGGCAGAAAGTTAATAAACATGCACTTTTTAAGTCAAATTCTTTTTCTTTTGTTGTTGTTGTTTTTATGGTTTTGGTTTTTATTTTCTATTTTTTGTTTTGTTTTGGAAAGAAAGAAAAAGGAACAAAGTGAGAAGGAGAGGGAGAAGCATAGAAAGAGATGAGAGAGAGAGAGAGAGAGAGAGAGAGAGAGAGAGAGAGAGAGAGAGAGAGAGAGAGAGAGAGAGAGGAGAGGTGGGGAAAATTTGGGTGGAATTGGGAGAAGAGAAAACATGATTAAACTTATGCTTTTTTTAAAAAAAATAATTTTTTGATGTACTGTTTCTATAAAGACACCATTCTTTAAAAAATGAATATCAGATGATTGCTGGTACCAAAATCCATAGCAGAGCTGAAATGTATTGTAATGTCATAAAGTAATACCTGCAGGCAGGGAGAGAAGGCAGGTGCAGAAGACACAGAATTAGATCCAGGATATGCCTTGTTTCCAAAGTAATAAAATTTGAGCAAAAATTAAAAATAGCTTTGGACAACAATCCCAAGTATAAATTAAAAATCACTTGACTCTCTAATGTAAAAAAATTCAATACACAAAATGAGATATAACTGACATGGATTTTACACCATATAATTATAAAATAATTAAATTTATGTATATAAATAAATATATAAACACACACAGACAAACACACACATAAACCTTAGGAAGTACAGATTCATTTTCTTTTAGCTGAATGTGAGTTCCTTAGAAACTTGATTCCAGCAAGCAAAGAAAGTAGCTCTAGAGAAGCTTATCAAATAGAGTCATAAGTGCTCAAGGTTTTCACTCATAGCAATAGGTTATATTAGTGTCATGAATAACTAGAGGCTAGGTCATATGAACAATTTTTCCTGTCTTTGACACTTCACCCCAACTCCTATAGTGAACATGTGTTAATTTGTTGTATATTAAGATAAGTGAGAAGGAGAAAAGACCATAATGGATTCCAGCATACATTTGCATCTTTCTTGTGAATCCAACATGATTTCTAGAGTATTTAGCAACTAAAATGAACAGACATAGAGATAAATCTCAAAAGTGATTAAAGAAAATAGACAAAAAAATTTATGCTGTGCAAAATTTTGTCTACCAAAGCTTCACAAACATGAAAGCTAATACAAAATGAATTCAAATATATAAATGTATTTCTGATGATGTAATTGTGAAGAGATTATTACAGTTACATGGTGAGGATTTCCTGATTACATATACATTGGATTACTCACCAAATTATCAAACTATATACATCAGATATGTGCAGGTTATGTGTTACCTTTATTGTAATAAAACATGAGTGGATAGGTTGCCTGGTAAAACAAGCATATATTAATGCATTTACTGAGGAGCGGTCTTCTTTCTCTTGTTAGAGTAATAATAACAAAATGCATCATTAGAGGCAGAGAATGATCACCTCCCACCGTCTTATTAGTAACTAATACATGCAAGATCACCAAGCAAACTATGTGGTGAAAGGGACTTGGATATCTGTAAATATCACAGCGAAAAATACATCTATTTTCTATTATGTGTTATAATGAAACCCATCCAAACACAGCATCAAAGAGAAAGGCAACCCATGCCCTAGACAAAAGGATAATCATTATATGTGTACACCTGAATCGAATCCCCTGATTGTGGGACTTAGGATATATATTCATATGTCTCAGTTGGATTCCCTTCGAAACTATAATGCCATCATATTTGTGCAGTAATAAAGCAAATATGTGAAGATGGATTGTCAGTGGATAAATAGGGGTAGAGGTGGATGGATAAATAGCGGGCAAGAATGCTAATCTGCCAAATTGTAAATAATTGGTGAATTTAGGTGAAGCTATTATAGAAGACTACTTTATTATCCTTTCAACATTTCCAGGGGTTTGAAATTTTTCAAAATAAGTAAGTAGGAGAAGAAAGAGGAAAATAACATGAAAAAGGAGCTTTGTTTTGTTCTGGGTTGGGCGAGTGATCCATCTTTGCTGCTTTCTGTCCTGTATAGGTCGCCGACCCTTAACAGCCTCTTCTGGTCAGGCTCAGGGATTGGATGTTGTGAAATGGCCATATTGTCACCAGACTGATTGGAGTTTTTCCCTTTCTTTCTCTCTCTGTCTCTCTGTCTCTCTGTATCTCTCTCTCTGTCTCTCTCTCTCTCTCTGTCTCTCTGTCTGTCTCTCTCTCCCCCTTCCTTTCTTCCTTTCTTCCTTTCTTCCTTTCTTCCTTTCTTCTTTCTTTTTTACTCAGAAAGGTGCTGTATCCAGGCTAATGGGGAAAAACAGGATGGAGGGAGGACGGCGAATGAGTCAGTTGCCATGGCACCGAGCAATGAAGGGCCCCTCTTGCCTGGATTTGACGTGTGTTTATAATCCCGAGAGGTGATGGGGGTGGGGAAAAAGAGGAAAAAAGATGGGGGCTTAATTTGCTCTCACAGATTCCGGCTGCCCACGGGGCTTATTATCCTTGATTGCCTGTTTTCTGCTTTTTGTCACCATGGAGACAAGTGAAAACGTGATTCTACCCAGATTCACTCACTTTGTTTGATGAATGCCTGGCCCTGCTGGCCCTGCTGGGCCTCTGTGGTAGGACAGGGTCCCTGCAGAATGTGTGGGTGTAAAGCTCTGTGATTAGAAGGGTGGCAACCATGAGGAGTGCTGTGACCCTGCGGGTAGGGGTGTTAAGATGTCCTTAGGGTGTTTGCTGGAACAGAGTTGCCTCATTTCCTGGTCAGTACATTTCAGTCAGTCTTATTTTCAAGGCTGTGGTTTGAAAGCACCTTCTCTCTCTCTCTCTCTCTCTCTCTCTCTCTCTCTCTCTCTCTCTCTCTCTCTCTCTGTGTGTGTGTGTGTGTGTGTGTGTATGCACTTGAGGAGTCTATTCTGTTTCTGCGAGGCATTCAGAATTTTCACCCCTCTCCACACTTTCTGTGGAGCATTTTTTTCATATACACAGATTCTGTTCTCTAGAATAGAGCAGGTGACAATGGCCTGGTGATGAAATGGAAAATTTGTAGTGGATAGGCAAGCATTGGTAGACAAGGTCACCACAGTTTTCATTATAAGGGGGTACTGAGAGAACTTGTTTTGGTAAGTGCTGAAATGAATGTGATGACCCATTCCCCAGGTGTTTGAAATAAATGGTTGGGAAGGTGAATGTTCCTAGCACCAACCATTTGAAAAACACTGGACTCTTTGCAAGTATCATCATCCCCTTTATGGTTCCATAATCAGGAAAAGTTTTGGCTCCCTTTTGGCTTTTCACCTACTGAAATCATGAGTTGGCCACACAGAAGAAGGATAGACAAAAAGAAGAGACAAACACTGAATTTACAAAGATGTAAGCATTCATTATCCAGGAAAGGGTATTACTCAAGAGTCAATGGAATAAATATATCAATTCTACCCAAAATGATTAAATATTTAAAATAATCATGATCAAATGTGCATTACTGTTTTTCACAGAAACAAACAAACAAACAAAAAGGCGGGACTAGGAAATATCGCAAGTAGCCAAGGCAATCTTTAGGAAAAGGATTGAATCTCAAAATATTGTGTCATATGATTTCAAATATATTGCAAAGATTGGTAAGCAAAACACTATAACACTAGCATAAAATAGAAATTCAACAAATAGCATAGGATAAGGAACCACCAGTAAAGCTACATTCTTATGGTCATTTAGCTTTTAACTCTGGTATTCTGAACACAACAATGAGAAAGCATTCAACAAACAGCATAGGTAAATGATTATAAATATTGGCAAAAGTATGAAGAAAAGCAAATCTTTAAGTTTTAAATTTTTATTTACTCAAAGCACATGCACAATATGTAGAGTGCATTTATGGAGGAGTCAAAAGAAAAGTTAGTGAATTCAGCTCATGTTTTCCATCTTATGTGGTTTCTGGGGATGGAACTCTGATAGTCTGTTAGTTCAGAAAAGGAAAGTTTATACTTTTGTCATCAGGATTCTGAGTTGAGACAGTAAATTATAGATAATAGTACAGTATCCTCTCAAAGGGCTGAAAAGAGGACGTTGTATGTCTCAACAATCTCAATAGGCAGTTTATCCTAATGGAATATCAGAATCTCAGGAAGATTTTTTAGCTCTGTTCATCACAGCATTCCTCACAACAAAAGGATGTTTATGTTACTGAGGTTGCTGTCAGTGAAGGACAAAGAAGATAATGGCCTTTATAATCATGGTGGGCTTTTCAGACTTTAAACAACAAAAGTGTGCTTGGATCTGGAAGACATTATGCTTATGTAATGCAGGTACTGAAAGATCAACACTCTGATACATGAAACACCTAAAATTGAAATTCATGAAAACAAATGAAGAATGATGGTTACCAGTGGCTGAAAAAGGGATGGGCAAACAAATCAGTATAATTCAAAATAGTTTTTAAAAAATGTCTTCCAGAAAAAATATATAAGGATTTTTATTTATTTATTACCAATCTATTGGTAAGCATGGTCCCATACTTTTAATGTATACTCAAAAGTACTAAGAAACTACATATAAAATGTTTTCCTATAAGTCCTTGTGTCTATGTATATGGCAACCAGCTTTCTTTGATAGTGTAAACATATAGGGAAAATATCAGATGTGACCATATTACACTTCTGTATCTATTAAAATAAATAAAATTTAAGTAACATTTGACATTATTATGAATCTAAAATCAGTGTGAATTCAACTTTTGGTTTGTTTCTGTGTTTCTAGATATTTATGTTCAGGAAATTCAACTTGCAATCTTGCCTAAGAGTATGAAGTAGTGAGCTTGGTTCCTTTTGAATTATTTCCTGATTTCTAGTTGCTAAGGAGAGATTTTTGTCTTCAGTGTTCTGCAGCACGCCAATCAGGCCCAGTGCTGAGAGCATTACACTCTTTTCTTACCTTGCAGTCTATTGTCTGCCATGAAATAAACTTCTTTGCTCTCAACAACTCTAACTCTGAATAACTCCAAGGTCCTTTGCTTTAGAACAGATTGTGGAGTTCACGTCGAAAACGTCAAGCAAACAGACACTTGAAGTCTTTGGTAGGCTTCCTTTTAAAACTTTGTATAAGGATTCTCATCTCAGACTACACACACAAGAAAAGGAAAGATTCAAGCATTATGGGTGTAGAAAATTAACAATCTTGGTGCAGGTATTGAGCTGTGTACCTGTTCACTCGTATTCATTATCAAGTTTGAAATCCAGCATCCTTAACTTGCCACAGTTTTGAGACAATTGCACCAGTTATGTATATGTCTGAAATAGCTTTTTCTGAGAATCATTGGCATAGCACCTCAATATTCTTTAAAGAGAATATCCCTGTACAATCATTAAGCTACATCCAATATTCCAGATAACTCAAATCTTCTGCTTAAGGCTTGATAAATTTTTCTTATTTCTACAATTTTGAAATGCTATCATATAGAACTTTAATGGAGAAAAAAGATATGGCAAATGAATATTTGACTTTCAACTATTGAAATTATGTTGTAAATAAACTTATTTTCTCTAAAAAGTTAGATATGTTGTTATAGCAAGAAAAAAAAGTGGATTAATAAACTGTACAAACCTATTTTTTCCTTTAATTTGTAAAGAGTGCTGCCCCATGACCCCTATTCCTTGACACACACACACACACACACACACACACACACACACACACACACAGAGAGAGAGAGAGAGAGAGAGAGAGAGAGAGAGAGAGAGAGAGAGAGAGAGAGGCAGAGAGACAAAACCACTCATATACACATGCATACAGACACACATAAACACACATTCACAGACACATTCACAGGTGCATGCTCATCTGTACACATGCATACACAGAAAACATGCATAGGTATGGTCACTCAAGCACATATATGCACACACATATAGAAAATATGAAGATATACACGTAGTACACATATGTCAAATTTATGCCCATCTGTTGCTTTGTCTCAGGACACAGCACAACTGGTGAGGAGTGTTGACTTCTATCATCACAATCTCTCTCTCCCCCCCTCTCCCCCCTCTCCCCCCTCTCCCCCCTCTCCCCCCTCTCCCCCCACTCTGTTACTCTCTCATTGTCTAAGATGATAGTTTGACAGGGTGCATACTTTCACTTTCCTTTGGAAAGAATTTTCAAGATGATTTTTTTTTTTACTTATCTGTAATCCCCTCTTTTTATAATTTAGAATTCCATGGAAATGGCTTTGGATATGTCTCAGAGAAGCATAAATACAGAAGGTATTTTATCAGTTCATGGCTTTACATATGAAAATGCAGTGAAGGCCTGATAGGACAGAAGGAAAGCCAGAGAATATCTGATGAATTCTGAGACTTTCTTGCCAACTCAGTTCTTGGTGGATCTAGGTCTCCAAATACCTTGTCTGTGTAGCTGCCTGATACTGGGGCTGTAGTCCTTCTGGAATGGCCTGTAACAGAAAACTCAATTTTTTCCTACAAAAACAGTTGACAGTATTATAAATACATTTCTCCTCCCCTTCTTCCGAAGCTTTTCTTTTACTCCTATTTGCTTTCTTTCAAATTCATTGCTTTAATTTTTCATCTGTCATTGAGTACATGCATATACCTGTATAATGTCACTTGAATGTATGTTTATTCGGCTGATGATTTTGTGTTGACAGGACTGACCATTTTGTGTTGGTGTGCTCTTTTCTTTTTTTTTTTTTTTTTTTTTTTTTTTTTTTGGTTTTTTCGAGACAGGGTTTCTCTGTGTAGCCCTGGCTGTCCTGGCACTCACTTTGTAGACCAGGCTGGCCTCGAACTCAGAAATCCGCCTGCCTCTGCCTCCCGAGTGCTGGGATTAAAGGCGTGCGCCACCACGCCCGGCTTTGGTGTGCTCTTTTCAAGGGAAGACTATTTCTACTTTCAGCATTCCTTAGTCACCTATAGTAATTTCTGTATGGTTGAGGCCTCATGGAAATTATCCTGCCCACTTCGGCATGTCCATTGATCTCTTCCTCAAGGTCACATGTGGACAATCTCAAACACATGCCCCTCCTCTATCATTCTCTCTTACACACACACACACACACACACACACACACACACACCATTCCCTGGGGAATAACATATGAAGATTTTATGTAGCTTTCACATGCTTTTGCATACATACCAATGCCAATAAACACAATCATGCATACTAAGCCACACATATACTTTTCTGTATGTTCTAAGCAATACAAATATGTTCTTACAGACCATATACAATCTTTACATACTTTGTGTCAGTCTTTGGTTTTATTGAAATTTATGATGTGTTGACTGATAATTAACTTAATAACATCTTTACTAATAGAAACCCAATTCACATTTGGTTTGTGATTTACGATTTTAATATTGTACATGCCATGTATTATTTGTCATAAGTACATCGGCAGGTGCACCTATAATTATATTTTAGGCTTTTTAGGTTTTTTAGTAGCATAAAGAATTATGGTCAACACTGAGTCTCTGGATGTACAGACTTAAGTCCAGCTGTCATGTATACATGTATTTTTGTGTGTTTCTCAACATCATTTATTTAAAACATATTTTAAACAATAAATTGTTTTAAAAAACATAAATTTACATTATGTTAAAACATAACTTTACATCATATATCTCATGTTCATGAATTGAACACAATTTTTACCTGAATACATGTACCATGTACTGATCACTGAAGCTTTATGGTAGGTTTTGAAGTGAGGAACTTTCAACTGGGTATTCCAACTTTGTTGTTATTTTTCCAGGTATTTTGTTTATACAATTTTACTACATTTCTCATGAAACTTAATACTAGCTTTTCAATATCTGCCAACAAATAAGGCAGTAAGAATTTGGATTAAAATAGCATTGAGTATTTAGATAATATACAAACTATTGGCTAACTTAATGTGGAGGTTTGTAAGTTTTTAAAAAGTATAGTATAGTTAGCCATTAAATTGAATTTTTGATTTTCAAAAAAATTGATATTTGTTTGATAGTTTTAAACAACATGTGACCATGTTCATGCTCCAACTCTTCCACAACTTACTTCTCCACACAACTTTTTGTCATATATTTTAACCTTGCATGACCACTTTGTGTTACCAAATATTCTTGACTATAAATCTTCCACTTGAGGCTGGTTGACTTACCAGGGTCTGCATTGTTACAGAAAACCCTTTTCTCTTTCCCAGCAGCTAACAATTGCTCTACAGCTTGGGGTGGAATTATGTCTTAACTTCTCCTTCTTGTTGGAAATTGGTCAGGCTTGTGATCTCAGAAGTTGTGCATGCTATCCTAATGTCTTTGAATTCTATATGCTGTTGTCTGCCTGTGCCCCCCAAATAATTATTCCTTGTAGTCATTCACTAACATAGATTCTTACACTTTTTCCAATCGAATCAAGCAATGATCCTTGAGTCTTGGGAAGAGATTGACGTACATATGTTCCATTTAGGACTGAGATTTCTGGCAGTCTCCTTCTTTGTATTTTGGCCAGTTGTGGATCATGAACTTAATAATGCTGTCCTGTAAAAAGAAGCTACTCAGATGATGGTTGAGAGAAACATTGATCTATGGATATAATGAACAATAATTATGAGTCTATTCAACATGTCTGTTCAATGACATAAGACTTGTGTGTCTGCCCTAGGGCTCATGCCTTTTCTATATATAGGGTTCTATTATACTGCTGTTTGCAGGCATGTGTTTTCTACTGATATGTGGGGCTTTAATCCAATCAGAAAGTGTTTGATTACACCCATTAGGCTCATTCAACAAGGGCACATCTTTCCAGGCTAGGCATTATTTTAGTTCAAAAAGTTCGTAAGTAAATACCACCAATATTACCTTCATTCTTCTTTAGCATGTATAGCACTTTCCACCAGTACCTGAACAGTAGGAATGAAACTTCCAGGTCAAGATAAGTATGCCTTTTCCATGTTCTAATATTCATGTACATGAAGTCTTCAGTACTAGTGTCTAATGGGCACATTCAAGAGGGTGACCAAGAAAAATGGCAATAGCTTGAAATGTTTGGGAGTGCTTTGTAAACTTCTTGGCCACCAACTACAAAATAAGCTAACTCTCTGGGTAATAGAGTTTTAATTATATATCAAAAGTTCTTCAGTGATATATATTAGCCCTCTATCCCTTTCTCTATTCTCTCTTCCATCCCTTACTCATGTTTAACTCTTTCTGTTTTATGATTTCCCTTTAACCCTTTATACCATTTATTGTATCTCTTATCTGTTGAAACCTTCCTCTGATGAATCATTACCCATTTTCTGACCTTTGAGGATATTCCAAATGACACATTTACACCACAAGTTCCTAAATCCAGAGGTGACTGAAAACATGTGACATTTGCTTGTATGGGTCACTTCCCATGATAATATTTGATTCTGTATCATTTTTTTTTTTTTTTGGTTTTTCGAGACAGGGTTTCTCTGTGTAGCCCTGGCTGTCCTGGCACTCACTTTGTAGACCAGGTTGGCCTCGAACTCAGAAATCCGCCTGCCTCTGCCTCCCGAGTGCTGGGATTAAAGGCGTGTGCCACCACGCCCGGCTGATTCTGTATCATTTTAAATGTATTATTCTCCATATATTTTGGGGTAAAGATTTGCCACATTATATTTAATTTTATATATATATATATATATATATATATATATATATATATATATATTTCTGTGGAAATTTCAAGACAAGTTATTTGTTTTCAGTTTATTCATACTTTTCTTATTATGAGTACTAGTTTATACCTGTTTCTGTCAGAGGTGAAACAGGAGTCTGTACTATAAATATTTGAAAAGAATAAAATGAATTATTGTGACTTTATACCTATAGAGAGATGTATCATGGCACTGCGATTTTCAGTATTCATAATAAGACTGGTCATGTGAATAAAAGTGACTAAAGAATTGTTTCTCAAGGAGCTATTTTTTTGTCCTTAGTGATTTTTGTAGCAAATATATTAAGCTTTGCCGACAACCAAGAAAAGAGATGAATTGAGTTTCATCTTCTACAGGAAGATAGATTGAGTAATTCAAAAGGCGTTTGCTAAGTATTTCAGAGTAATTAGTACATGGAGGATTAGAGGAAATTGTTTGGAATATTGCAAACATCATGCTGATTCTAATGTTTCATCAGGCAATTTTTGCATCCATCAGTGAATTTTGTCCACAGTAATTACAACATATTTATCATGGTGATTTTATACTTCGCTTAATCCTTTTATCTTTAGCTTATGTAATGTGTTTGTCTCCATTTCTTTATGTATGGATTTCCTGTACATATTAACATGTAATCCAGTTGCTCAACAAATTTAGAATGTACAACACAATGTTATTTTGTAGGCATTAGTTGCAAAACATTTTAGGACATTCATCTTGCCTATAGAGATCTTACTCTACCCTCATCAATTGCTGTTTTTTGTTTGTTTGTTTTGTTTTTGTCCAAATTTTCCTTGAATTGAATTATTTCGAAGCCATACAGATGTTTTTCTGCCATGGCTACCTTATCTCACTGAAAAGGTTTCTCCATGTTTAGCCATCATGTCACTTATGGAATATTATAATGTTATATATAATGCATATCTTGCTGCATTGGACATCCCCAGGTCACATAATAGTTCTATATCAATTGTTAGAGCTCTTCATACTCTCTTGAAAAGTAAGTGCATCACTTAGTTTTTTTTCTACCAGTGCATAAAGACTGTGAGTCCTATACAACTCCCTGAAATAGTGCAACCCCAAATTTGGGCAGGTATAGACCCAGATTTCTCAACATTGTTATTAAAGACACCTTTCTACCCACCACTATGTTATACTATTCTTGCTGGTGAACAGGTGATTGTGTTTTGTGGATTTATTTATTGGGCATTATGGTCCTTTTATTTGTTTATTCAATTGTTCATCTATATTGTTTTGGACTCATTTTCATAACTCCCTTACTGACTGCTAGATATTGAGTACCTTTCTTGTATTTTTCTTTCTCAATGTAACCTTTCAAAATTTCTTTTTTATTAATTTTTAATATTTTTATTACGTATTTTCCTCAATTACATTTCCAATGCTATCCCAAAAGTCCCCCATATCCTCCCCCCCCACTTCCCTACCCACCCATTCCTATTTTTTTGGCCCTGGCGTTCCCCTGTACTGGGGCATATAAAGTTTGTGTGTCCAATGGGCCTCTCTTTCCAGTGATGGCCAACTAAGCCATCTTTAAAATTTCTTAATGGACCTCTGATAAATTTTTGCCTTACTTTAGAATTGCATTTCAGATATCCAACTGAGTGGATATGGAAACTTAAGGGACCACTTCCAGTAGATAGGCAGGGCTCCTAGTCAAGGGATGGTGTCAACAAACTACTTTCAAAAATTTTGACCCAGAATTGTTCCTGTCTAAAAGAAGTTCAGGGACAAAAGTGGAGCAGAGGTTTAAGGAAAGGCTATCTGTTGACTATTCCAACTTGGTTTCTATCCCATGGGCAGGCACTAATACCTGACACTATTGCTGATGTCATGATGTGGTTGCAGACAGAAGCCTAACATGGCTGTCCTCTGAAAGGCTCCACCAGCAGCTGTAAGACAGAAACAGATACTTACAGCAATCATTGTATTGAGTTCGGGACCCCCATGGAAGAGTTAGAGGAAGAACTGAAGGAGCTGAAGGGGAATGCAACCCCATAGGAAGATCAACAGTATCAACTAACCCACACAACTGGGAGCTCCCAGAGACTAAGCCACCAACCAAATAACATACATGGTTTGGACTGCAGCTTTTTTACATATGTAGCAGAGGAATGTCTTGTCTGGGCTCATTGGGAGAGGATGTATCCAAACCTGTAGAGACTTGATGCTCCAGGGAAAGGAGATGTGTGTGAGTGTGTGTGTGTGTGGGGGGGGAGGGGGGTTAGGGGTAGATGGGGTGAGAGAGGGGGAGCACCCTCTCAGAGGCAAAGGAAAGGCAGGATAGAGTAAAAAAAAAATACTTGGACCAGGAAGATGGCAACATTTGGATTTTAAGTAAATAAACCAATTTTAAAAAAGAATCTCATTTCAGTACTATTTCTTGCTGGCATTAGAATGTTACTGTAAAGCAGCCATTGATAAACCATTTGTCTCTATAGCCGTTTTCTAAGATCAACAATTGACAAATGGAACCTCATAAAATTGAAAAGCTCCTGTAAGACAAAGGACACTGTCAACAGGACAAAAAGGCAACCTACGGATTGGGAAAAGATCTTTACCAACCCTACATCTGATAGAGTGCTAATATGCAAAATATAAAAAGAACGCAAGAAACTAGACTCAAGAGAACCAAATAACCCTATTAAAAATGAGGTTCAGAGCTACAAAAAGTCTTCTCAACTGAGGAATCTTGAATGGCTTAGAGACGCTTAAAGAAATGTTCAAGATCCTTAGTCATCAGGGAAATGTAAGTTAAAATGACCCTGAGAGTCCATGTCACACCAATCAGAATGGCTAAGTTTAAAAAAAAAAAAAACTCAGGTGACAGCAGATCCCTGAGGATGTGGAGGAAGGGAAACACTCCTCCATTGTTGGTGGGATTGCAAGCTGGTAAAACCACTTTAGAAATCAGTCTGTGTTTCCTCTGAAAATTGGAAATATTTCTACCTGAAGACCCAGCTATACCACTTCTGGGCATAAAACCAAAAGATGCTCCAACATATAACAAGGACATATGTCCCACTATGTTTATAGCAGATTTATTTATAATACCCAGAAGCTGGAAACAACCCAGATGTTCCTCAACAGAAGAATAGATACAGAAATTGTGGTACATTTACACAATGGAGTACTACTCAAGTTATTAAAAACAACGACTTCATGCAATTCGCAGGCAAACTAGAAAATGTCTTCCTGAGTGAGGTAATCCAGGTACAAAAGAACACACAAGGTGTGTACTCACTGATAAGTGGATTTTAGCCCCAAAGTGCTATACCTGTTTTGTACTAAAACTGTGCATAGAGGAAGAAATATTAAAGCAAACATGTTTATTTTGGTGGAAAGATCTTAGTCCAAACTGTACCATCATTGTCAATTTTGACATTGTCTGGTAGGTATTGCCAAACTTTTCTGAACTCAAGATTTTATCAATTGTTTTTCATCACTTATCCATAGATTGACAACAACTTGCCGACATTTAATGTGCACTATTGCCATGTTGCATATCCAGTCATTGGTAGTGGATCCTGACTTGTAGGAAAAATGTATCAACAACATCCTCTTGGATAAGCTTTGTAAAGATGCAAAATCAAAAGCAGATTGGAATTTGGCAAAGGTGAATTGAGGACTTAAAGAAATAAGTATACTCCATGAAAACTCAAACACAGAAGCAGCAGAACACGGCCTGCTTGGTTTGTCCTTGACTGTGTTTATGGTGCTTTCCATGAGCAGAGCTTTACTCCCATAGGATTCCATCAGCATTGGACTCAGAAGAAGACATTAATTCATTCATGTCACTAGGATTTCTACTTTCTAAGATGTTTAAAATTAGATTTCTTAAGGATACATGATTCCAAATCTCTAATCACAGATTTCCTTTCTGAGAATCAAAGTATAAGTATTATTTGGGTGCCAAAAGCTTGCTTAGTTTTGTAATTCTTCCTCATTGGCAGTGTTCCTACGCTCCACCATGCAGCAGAAAGCCATTCCTTCATTTTAGTCACTCTCTTATAAAACTCATGTTTCCTGCTTACTGTTGTGGGAAAAGACAAAACACAGCCTGGGATTAACAACATGCATTTGAGGTTTTTTTTTTTCCTTTTTCTTTTTTCCCCCAGATTCTTTTTGGTTGTAGGATCTGAGTTTTGGCCAAAGATATCGGATTGGTATGAGGACACCTTTAGATAAATGATCCTATGTGTTCTTTAAAATAGATTGACAGCCATACCATCATTCCTTAGATTGAAAGTTTCAGCAGGGCTGAAACAGCACAGATTGAGCCATTCTGTACTCTCCAGGTCTGAGCTGTACATTGGTAGCCTTTTCCTCAGTGATAGACACCTTGGTGGATGCCTCTTTCTGTTGAGTATCAAGGCAAACTACTGAAGGCCTAACACATGATTTACTAAAATGGAGGATTCAATTTCTTCATATGGTGATATAAAATGAAATTAATTTCTTTGGTGAATAAAATATTTCTAACCTAATTTTTGATGAGGTCAATGTTAGTAATATGGCAGTCAACAGAAAATCGTGTATTCAGAATAGGGAGAATAAACTAAACTGCTATGCAGGCTTGGGGAAGTCTATATGAAGCCTGAATTGTTTAGGGGAAAACTGCATAGGCTTTTTGTTAATATTATAATAGAAAAATGGAGTCAAAGGTTATGGTGTGGTGTTCTTCTACTTGCTTCACCCCTCTGTGTTAAACCAAGGTCATTTGTTTATGATACCTTTAATAATATGTAATTTATAAAATGTGAAAGCAATCATTTACAGACATTCAATTTTAACATATTCACAAGTTTTAAATTATGATAAAAATTAGGGGCCGTGGAGATGGCTCAATGTTAAAGTACTTACTCTGCATGCATGAAGGCCTACATTCAGATCCATAGCACTCATGTAGAAGGTGAGCATGGTGCATATGCATATTACCCTAGTGGTGGAAAATGAAATAGAATTCCTATGAATGGGGGAGAGCAAGCGTAGACAGCCCGTGAGCTCCAAGATTCAATGAGTGTTCCAGTCTCTGAAAAAAAGTTGCCATCAACTTACACCATCCATATGTGAATAAACCTGTACTCATACACATATACAGACCAGAGTGTTTGTATGTCTGTTGCAAAAAAGAGAATTTATAAACAAGTTAAATGAATTTAAAGGAGCTAGAATAAATTGAAAGTCTGTATCTTTTCTTCTCATCACTTAATTCCCTGTATTATCTAATATCTTGCTCTTTCTAATTATTTGTGTATCAAGGTTCTTTTACATAAATGGAATAATAAAATACAAGATCATTTATGCCCAGTTATTTCTCATTAAAATGGTTTTAGTGTTTGCACATGCTTTACAAAATTTTAGCACTTCATTTTTGTGACCATATAATATTCCATTGAAGCATATACCATGTTTTAGATATCTCTTCAGCCAAAAAATTGATATTCATGATGTTTTTGTATTTTTGTTCTTACAAAACATAATATTGTGTGTAACTTTAATGTACTCATTTTTGTGTGAACATAATTATTTCTCAAAAACAGGGAGACTGACTAGTTCTAAGAAATGCATTATACAAACATCCTAGATAGTACTTACATAAACAAAATTTACACAGAATTTGTAGGTAATGTCAGCTTGGATACATGTTGACTAAAGTACCATTCTATGTACATGACTGTCCAAATAAGAGTATTCCTATATGGGCTGAATGTTATCTTAGTCCTTGTATAAACAATATGTTGCGGGAGGTCATCTGCCTTTGAAGATTTGACTTATCCTGCACTTTGTCTGTTACATACATTGGCACCACAGGCATAGATGTACCAGTATATCTCTGAGGTCATTAGCTAATTACTTTGCTAGATGTCTAGGAGAGAAAATATTGGATAAAGTGTTAATTCTAGCAATAAACTATTAAGTGGTTCTCCATACTACCTTTCGCATTTTATATACTTAGAAACATGTTACAAAAGCTCTGATATTTGTATCTTCTCCATAAATCTGGTAATCATTAATAGCTGTAGAAAGGTAACTGTTATAGACTTAATTTCCTAAAGAATCACTGGTTCAGAGAGCCATTCTTGCTTACACTGCTCAATTTTGTATTTTCTTTAGAAATATTTTTTGATTATTAATTTTTCTTTTTCTAATGTGTTTCACTTGCTTTTAGGTTTGGTGTCTTTGCTATTTCATGGATATTAACAGAATTCTTGTTGCAGATAGTTATTTGGGAAGGCATAGCAGGTGTGACTCTTCTCTAAACCTGCCCACAAAGAATTATGAACCATTCCAGACAGAAGATATATATAAATGAAATAGCACATACTCTAGAAAAATTTGAATCACTATGGATTGGCATAGCACTTATGTGTGGATGATAAAATACCTATAGAGAATGGAGATGCAAGGAACTCTATGTCAAGAATGATGTGACAACCAAGGCTGTGCTGATCATAGTAATTTGCACTTTGCTCTGATATGCTCTTACGCCTTTTAAAAAAATATTTAAGGTTATTTCTCCAACCTTATGCAAAGTACTGAAAGCAACCAACAATTTCTTTGACTGGAAAAAATTATTTTCCTCAGGAAAGACCACTCCAATTTGTTATCCAATACTATATGGTCAAACTGTATTCTATAAGCAATGCATAGGGTTTTTGTTTGTTTGTTTATTTGTTTATACTCAAGCCAGGATAGTACAAAATTCATGATCCTTCTGTCTCATTGTCCAAGGTTCTGGCATGGTGGATATGGAATATCACACTTGGTTTCCAGCATCTGTTTTTCTGATATGTAGGTCATTCTTAAGACAAGGGTAGACCTGTGGTGTAAAGTGGCCACATTTTGAGAGCAAAGAATGTTTTCTCTTACCAACACCTTATTTAATTTTCTTAATCATGAGCTCCTCATGCAATTGTTTAATTAGAAGTAGTGAGCAATATACCAATTACCATTGCAGAAGTGATTGAGTGTGTTTTGGGTTTTATTGTACTAAGTTAATTCAAAGAGGAAGGGGAAATTTTATGCAATCCAACAAAGTGATTAACTACCAAGTCTTACTTTTTCATTAGTGATTTGAAAGTTTGGAAGACATAAACATCAATAAAATATGATGCAGAAACACTGTCTCACTTACAAAAAATGAGGGGTTTACCTACATCCATTATTCCACCGATGTTCTTGCATTTGCTTTCTGAGATCACTTGCAGAAATATGCTTTACATATTAAATCTCTCCTTAATTCTTAAGTCATATTAACTACAGGGAACTCTCAATCAAGGTGTATGATCTATCTACTGAGTTGTGCTTAGCACACATTCATAAATTCTTCCTATCATACCTATACCATAAACAGAAGCCTATCAAAAAACTATGTAATCTCTGCTATATCTGAGACTTAAACTTTAAATGGAAAAATACTTGGGGATGATTACAGTAGATAAAACTAGTAGCTTATAAAAGCTCCCTTTTATAATATATGATATTTCTGGACAGGGACAATTTAAATTTTAGGACTAGCAACTTGAATTCTGTATATAAAGTCCTGTGATAATTTTGTTTTGCCCATGAGCAGAATTCTTTATGACTTCAAATCATCTTCAACAAATCAATATATTTGCTCTTCATGGAAGTAGTCACAAGTCCACCAAATTATAAAGGGGATGACCATAGGAACACCTTTCCATGGGAATGATGTCAAACACTGTGGATCGCATTTGCACTGACTAAATTTGGAAATAGTTGTGTCTTACCAGTAATGTTAGTAGATAGAATAGATGGTATAATGGCTTGCAATGCGAGATATTATCTATAATTATATGTAGATGGTTATTTTAACATTCTTTGAATAAGAAAATAGAAGAAGAGGATGGGTGCAGACAGATACAGACCATTTATACTTAAAGTCTGGTGATACATATTTCTCCATATTTACGAGTCTGATAATCCTATTCCCATAAGATCTTTCCAGTGGAAGCTTAAGACAAAAGGTAGATATATTTGTTCTATGATCTCACTTGATATTTGTAGGTATATTCAAAACATTGAATAAAATTGATTGTTCTTGCTGTGAGAAGGCTCTGAAAAAACATGGAGATGGATCTTGTTGTCTTAAGTGATTTCTCTGGCTGTGAATACTGTGCAATTCTATCCCTCTCTACTTTCTTACCTCTCTCCTTCTATTTCCCACACTCCCACTCTCAGCTCCTTTTCATTGAATCTCAAAAATCTAGGTAGTTCCAATTATGACCTTCAAAATTCCCTCTCTATCTCTATCGCTTTTCTTCTCATTTTCTCTCTCTATCTCTTTTTTAGTGGCAGATACTTGTTATCTATCTACGTCAGGCCTTTAACATGTTGTGTTGCTCAGGTTGATCTCAAATACATGTCCTTTCTCCTGCTCAAAGCCCAGTGTTAGTTTTACTGGCATGTAGCCCAATGTCTGGCTATTTTCTGCTTTATGACATGAAGTTTTGTAATGTTACTGAAACCTGAAGACATGAGCTTATTAACTCCATTCTACAAGTATTTTTCAATAACTACAACTTATAGCTCTAATAACAAGAACACTGCCCATTCCCACATTGATGTGCTCATATTTTGAAATAAGAACCAGAGTGACTTTGATAAAAATCATAGCTTATCTGATGGCTAGAGCTCTAGTGAGAATAAATTCAGGGTGGGGAATAAAATCTTCCATATGAGTCTACATTTTTACATTCTCTGCAGTGAAAGCCTGAAGAAAGAGCAGTAAACAGAATATACAAAGGTCAGAGCGAGCTGCATCCTTGAGAAAATATGGTGGAAGGACTGCATCAGTGCTTGTGTTATTGCAGCATGAATCAAACAGAACATGAAATAGCATTAGATTAAAGTAAAGGAATTTTAAAGGAGCTGTAACACCAACACATAACATAGCCTAACACAATGCAGCCATCACAACAGAAAGAACAATACCAAGCACCTGACTGCATGGAAACTCAAATTAAGACCGAGAAAGATGCTGCTTATCTTTTGTGGTGACAAGAGATGTGGTCATTCTATTGTTGGGCTGTCGTGGCCAGGTAGACTTCCTGCATCTAGATAACACAGTATGAAAAGATAACTTGTGAAGTTTAATATCTGTTCCAAGTAGCTAATTATTGTCTTCATACAGTAAAATATCACAAGGGAGATATCAGCTCAGAGTAGACCGGGGAAGTGCACAGTCAGGAATGAAAACACAAATGATGAAAATAACATATATTTTAAAGATAAGAAAGCAAATTCAGGTTCCAGATAGATAAGCTGCTTTCATTTCTGGGGAACATACTTGAACATGATGAGGGATTCCTGGAGGAATTAAATGGGTTTATTTTTATCTATAGTTTTCCCTTTGTGCTTGGAGATAATATGCATGCCAAAATGTAAAGTTTGTCTTTTTTAATTGCAAGCAAATGTAAGGTTGAAAACCTATTTTTAAAAGCCAAAACACATTTTTAATCTCATAAAAAGAATCAAAGCAACAATAAATCTTTAAGCAATTTTAATATTGCAAACACCTTAAATTTGTTAAAATATTGAACAAACCATTACAAGGTTAAGTCATCCCTACTGTGTATTCCAGGAGGACTGAACCTTATGCTTTCTTCACCTTTGAAGTTATGGCCATGAGCATGGAGAAATGGGTAACTTAAAAGTCCTCAAAAACAAAACTGTGAATGTAGTTGCTTCAACAATGTGCAGAAGATAAGAACACACATGACCTCACTGTTGCTAGTTTAGGAGACTCTTACTATGCCATCTGATATTAGTATTCAATAGTTCTGTATCACAGTATACCTAAACAAAACTCCACCCAAGTTAGTTGCCCATAAAAATAAAACTATATTTCTGAAAACCAAAGTCCAAATTCTTATACCTAAATCTGTTTCTAATAAGATGCACTCAAATGCCACTAGACAAGTGCTAGATACACACTTGACATGTTTTTACTTTGGAGTGCTACTGTGGAATGAAAACTGATATTGGTATGTGGATGATACAGCACACACACACACACACACACACACACACACACACACACATCAAAATAGTATGTGAAGTGGGAGCAAAAGATAAAATAAAGTTTTTCCCATATAATTCTGTGAATATTAGCTCATAAGAAGGAAACTTAGTTTGCTGCAGTAGGTCATCAAGGAAGCCATAGAGTCCAGAAAAATGTCTGGAAAGTTTTTGTCTTATGTAACATTTTAGATGAGCTTGGGAAAGGACAGCTTATTGTCAAGTATGGAAAAGAGATTTCTCCTCCAAAAGATGTCATCTTGGTGTTTGCCAGAGTTTCTGTTCAAACTTTACCCTAGGCCTCTCTGAGTTGGAAGGGTGGGAGGTTTGTCTTTTTTCTATCAAGTTTTTCATCTATTCCAGCTGCCATATTCCCAATGTGATCCTCTTACATTATAAACATGTCTTATGCCTAAAACATTTGTTTTTAAACAGTTTTATTCTCTGCAGAAATACAGGAACACCTGTATACACATGCACACCCCAAAAAACATTTCAGTGACAATAGGTGAAGTATGAAGTCTGGAAACTCAAGTGAGTACTATGTAGGCCCCAGGAATCCACAGAAGAACATTTAGTATGACTATAAGACACAGTGTCAAAATAAGGGTATTTTTATTGTTTGTTGCTTGAAATAAAATAAAAACCAAAACAAAACAGTATTTCAGTTAGCAAAACAAACAGAAAACCAAAAAGGTTTACTGAGTAAAACATGCATAATACATCAGAACTTCAAATTGCAAATATTGGATTGATTTTGAAAAGAGAATACAAGTAAAAATACTGGACATAGTCATGGATAAAGGGATGAATAGAATTAAAGCATCAAGTTCACCTCTCAAATGGTTTCAAAGATTAGTTTAAACATGATTCAATACCTAGATGTTTGTGGTGCATGGCTATAATCCTAGTACACAGGAGGAAGAAACAGGCCAGTCTCTGATTATAAGCCCAGCCTGTTCTACAAAGTGAGTTCCAGGAAAGCCAGGGCTACACAGAGAAACCCTTTCTTGAAAAATCAAACCACCCACCCATCCACCCATCCACCCACCCACCCACCCAACCAACCAACCAACCAAACAAACAAACAAAAAAATACATGACCGCAAGTCCATGGAGTACATAGAGAACTTTCTGTAGATAGTGGCACACTGAATCTAAAAATGACTTATAAGAAAAAGGGATTAGTGTTGTTATAACTGCAGAAAACGAGGATTGTGTGGGAGATTCTCATAGTCTAGTTTCAAACTATTTTCAAAGGGACACAAATCAAGGCAGTTGATTTGGGGGTTGAAAGCACAATACCCCATGAAAATGCATGAATTTTAAAAATAGAGTTATGAATATGGAATGTATATATTAATCTATTTATATGTATTATTTGTATAAATATCTATATGTAATTTAAATTAGAGTAATATATAGTAATATATAGGGATCTATAGTACCATATAATAGTATTATAGTATATATATATAAATATATTATTTCTTTATATTTACATAGTTATATACAAATATTATACACACAAATGTATATATATATATATATATATATATATATATATATATACATAATAAAATCATTAAATCAGTAACACAGAGCATTTTCAGTGAGTGCTGTAACACTTGGTCACCAAAATGGGGAGAAATGAGTTGTTGCAATAATCTCACAGAATGCATACATTTAAGCAGAGATATAATTCAGAAATGAACAGAATGTCACGATCATAAGACATCTACAAAACAAAGGCAACATAACTTCAGCAGTTTAAAATGTGAATCACATTAAAAATAAGCATTTGAATTACACCAAAAATGCTTGTACTCTCAAGGAAAGAAAATTCATAATGTTTGAGGAATTATTAGCAATATGTATTCCTAGGTAGTGATTATATCTAAATTTTGTAAAAGGAACAATCATATGGTGCACAATAAGGCTAAATACTCAGTGAAAACTAGAAAAACACAGAAGTGTTGTCTTGAGAGACAAATAAATCCCTGTAGAACCCCTCAGAGTGGCTAGCCATCAGGGAATAAAAATTGTCACCCATCATGAGCCAGAGAAATAGAAAAAAAAAATCACATTCTTATATATTACTCCATGAAAGTAAAACAATGCAGATGCTCTGAAATATAGGTTGATTCTTTTCAAGTGGATTGAGTTATATACTCTCCATATAACCCACCCAAACTTAACTCCATCTGTTTAAACAAAAGGAATCAAATTATGTATGTATAATGAGATAAACTATTATGTGTACTATGTTCAGGTTATTTATAGAATAATTTACCAAAATTTCTCTCTCAACAATTGAGTAGTTAATCAAATTGTGTCATAACTACAGAGTAATATACTACTATTTTATGAAAAGAAACAAAGTACTGATACACAGCAACATGAATCGATCTCAAAACTATTAAGAAAAAGAAAGGAGCGCATATAGCATTGCATTATATCTGTAACTTGGTGTAACATGAAATTGAAAGGTAAGAAGAATCTGCGTGCCATTAACTTCTGTGTGGATTGAGATAGATCCTTTAAATGGGTGTATTATTATATTGCATACAATCTAAGCAAAAAAATGATGTTTTTCTTCTATTAAATTCAGTGTATCTGTTTTTATCTTGAGGTCCTTGATCAACTTGGACTTGAGCTTTGTGCAAGGTGATAAATATGGATCTATTTTCATTCTTCTACATACAGACCACCAGTTAGACAAGCACCATTTATTGAAGATGCTTTTTTCCATTGAAGGATTCTGGTTTCTTTCTCAAAAATCAACTGTCTATAGGTGTGTGGGTTTACTTCTGGGTCTTCAATTCTATTCCATTGATCACCCTGTCTGTCTCTGTTCCAATACCATATATTTTTAACCACTATTGCATTGTAGTAGAGTTTGAGGCCAGGGATAGCGATTCCCACAGAAGATCGTTTACTGAGGATTGTTTGACTAGTCTGAGCTTTTTGTTTTTCCATATGAAGTTGAGAATTGCTCTTTTCATATCTATGAAGATTTATGCTGTAATTGTGATGGGGGTTGCAATGAATCTAAATTCAAATTGTATCCTCAGCAATCTAATGTTTAACCTGAGTGCTTCAAGATGGAACGTGAAAAGGGATTGAAACTGTACTTATATTGTGGTGGGCTGGGACATGGTGGTACCACCAAAGCACTTGAAAGAGTGCTAGCAGCATTCTCAACCATACAAGGCACTGCCAATGAATTCCCAGGCTGAAGTCTCTGATCACCTGAAACCTGTATTGTCTGAAACAAATGCTAACAGATTATATAATTTATAGAATTAGTGATATTAAGGCTTTCATTAGAATTTTGCTAACCAGGCAACAAAGTACTTTAACATAAGGTTTCTGGAAAACTGAATATGAGCATGGGTTCTTCACATATCAGGTATGTTTACAAGGAACAGCTAAGACACCTTGTCTGTATGGTTACCCACTGGTAGGTAAGTGAGTTCAGGTCAGATAGATATTAAATGAAATTTGAGGCAGGATTTCATGCTTATTCCAACTACCATGCAAATCCATCGATTTACTTTATCAAATCTATTTTCTTATTTGAAGTGCAAGGACCTTTAGCATAGTTTCTTATATGTGGCACTCTCTGCACATTGCCTTCTATAGCATTGATTGTGTGGGACAGTTATTTTATTGGAGGTACAAATCTGTTGATTTAGAGAAGCAAAAATCCATATTTTAATGTCTTAGTAATGGAGGAAGAGTCTTAAATTTGGCATACAGTTATGAACTTGGAGGTGAGTAATGGTTTCATAAAGAACAAATTAAGAAAACAGATGTATCTTAGGAAGCCTTGCCCAGATCTAAGAAATGAGAGCCGTGCGCTCCTCAGCTGCTTTCCTGGGCCTATGTGCTGTCATTGTAGACATTCTGCAGAACAGTCTTACTCAATGCTGGACTCTGGAGTATTAAAGTTGGACATAAGTGTTGGCGTGTATTGCGGTACATATATTAATGAACAAACATTTCTCCTGAGAAAACACCTGTAGCGTGATTTCTGAGAGGGTGCTGAGGCAGGGGATTAGAATAGCTTTTCTGTGTGCCACACTTGCTGCTATTGTCTCCCCAGGTTTCTGAACATAGACACAGTGCCAGCTAAAGTATATGTTAGAATTTCAAATCATTGTTCTTGGTATGTGTATAGAGTAATTTCAAAATCGACATGTGTGAGAAGTAGTTATGGTATCATGTACCATGGTATACTGAATGAGATGGGTCCTATATGCTCCCAGAAAGTCACATCTATGTTTAAAACATGGACATTGGGACAGTTTTGTTTTCTACTTTTATCTATATGATTCTGCCAAATCTACCTTTGCCCTGTGACCCAACCTGTCCTATCTATTGAACTTACTCTCCATATTAATATACCCTATCACTTTTTGACTAAATATCATCATTTTCTTTTGTTCTATCCACTTGACTTCATGTCTGTTGGCCAGTAAGGACATTGTGATGAGGCACATTTATGCATAAGTACCCTTAGGACCACAATAAAACTGTAAAAAAAATACAACCCAAAAACCAAAACCAAAACAAACCTGTGCATCATGAAGGTGGGTGTATAATGTAAATATACCATTATATTCAAAGATAGTATGATATTAAAGAAAGAAAATCATACTAAATACAATAAAAATGATTCCCCTAATTTATGTCTTGAGTAGATGCTGTGATTTCCTGGGGAGTGAGGTCAGTGTTAGGAGAGACAGATGCTTTATGAAGGCTAAATGGAAACAACAGCAATCTCTAAGGGAAAAAGAAAAAGAAAGAAGAAGAAGAAAAAAAAATGAACAAAAAGACAACTGAGCCCTGTTTCCTGTCTTTACTGTGCTCAATCCAGGTCTCCAACTCCCCAGTGAGGGTCCTGTCTAAAGCTGCAGGATGTTATTTCACTCTGTTTATTAAAACACAGAACGTAGTTTGTGATTTTGACACGGATGGGCAGCCATATGCATCTGAGCTCTTTTCCCTAGGCACCTAGGAGGAGGAGGGATGGTGGGGGAGATAAAGCAGACTTGAAATGCTCATCTCTTGTCCTGAACTATCATCTTTGGCTTTCCTTCTCCAAATATTCAATTCTCCCTTATCCTCTTTCAGATAGATTCATGAGAAGGGGTAATTTATATTTTTTCTGTATTTATCCCCCCTGAACACTTTTCTTCAAACCCCACAAAAATTCATAGTATATGAAAATAAAAAAATACATATATGAGAAAGCTTTTATGTATTAATAGAAAACATTTTATTTGGCATTTTGTAAACAAGTTATTTTTCTTTGGAGGTTTCTTGTCATGTGTGGACACAAATGAGTGTGCTTCTGGTGGGAAGATACGAGGTTCTGCTTCATGTCATCATCAAGGATCTTGAATCCTGCAAACAGAAGAAAACAAAATACAAATCTAAGTATAACTATAAGCCATATATATCTCCTATTGACTTTATGTTCTGTTAATATTCATATGAGGTAGGGGTTTTTGCTACAACTCTTCCTAAACTCCTGAGTTCAACTGCGGATTCTTATACCTCAGCCACTTGAGTAGCTGAAGTTGCTTATGCACAATCACTTCCATTCCCCACACTTTGTTAATATCAAACAGAATGAGCTTAATTTCAAAATGCTTTAAATGTATTTTAAATGATAGAGGAAACAGAAACTTGACTGAAAATCTAAATACTATACAAAGGCACATTTTTGAAATTATTGAAGAGACACAAAAAGCATATAGTCTGCGATTGGGTTGAGTCTACTCTATACTTCGAGTGGTTTTTTTTTTTTTTTTCATCGTTTCAGGATATTGTCATCAGCTAAGTTCCAAATCTGTTCCATGAAGAGTATCTGAAAATACAATTTGGAAAACCTGCATCTGTATGGGATAATAATACCCAAAGATGATATTTGTGACAGTTAAATCATGTATATATGTCAGAACTTCAGAAATAAGAGTTGTACAAGAGACACTAGATTCTGTAGATCTATCCTATCCAACACTAAATGGTCTTGAAACAATGAATAGAGGGTAGGTTGGGCTTCGTATTGGAAACCTGAACAGAGCCTGACTTTCCACCATCTGGAGAAGAGGCTGTGAGCAGTTTGTTCAGCCAACTTAACTGTTTATTTATGTACCTTATAATGATGTTTTGTTTAAGTGAACACCATGATGTTCATGGGATACATTTCTCAGAATGTAGCCCTCTGGTTAATTGACAGAAACAGTATACATGTATCCATCAGAAGAACATGGAACAATCAAGAATGTTTATATTATGAAGTCCACAGTGTCTAGGCATATGAGAAAACAGGAAAAGTGTGATAGCATGCCCTGAAGCAAAGACAAGGAACAGAAACACAGAAAACTTCAACTGAGGATGTGGTATTTGATACAACTAGAAGAACAATTTGACCATTAATAACTAAAAGCTTAAAGTCTGCCTTCAGGCAGCTATCAGAACAAAACAAACTCAATTTGAAAAGTTTTGAGAATGTAGATGTCAATTTTTCTGTCATCAGCTCCAAGTTTATTTCAGAGACTTTGTTATCTAGAAGCTGAATATTTCTGGAATCTCTAAAAGGCTTAATAGGCTTAATATATGGACCACATGAAATTAGTGGGCAGAGATTAGAACGTTTTTAGACTGTGCCAATCTGAACAAAAATTCTGTCCAGACCTAATAACAGAAGGAAAGGTTTAAAGTCAACAGTGGAGACTTGGATTAGATTCATGGTAGCAACAATGCAGCATCGTGGGTCTTAATTGCATGGACTCACCTCTTGATTTGGGGCTAAGACACTAAATGGCAATAGTGTGTATTTGTCCATGAACACAACACCTCTGTCTCTCTGTCTTTCTCTCTCGCTGTCTGTCTGTATGTCTGTCTGTCTGTCTCTCTTCTCTCTCCCAGTGTGTGTACTAAAAATGATTAATTTGTTTCTCATTATTGTTATTCCTTTGTTTTTTCATTTGTTCCTCATCGTTCTGTGAAAAAAGACTAGTTTAAGCTCCAGCAAAATCATGCACACAAATTTGCAGCCTTTTCAAGCACTCCCAATTACTTGTTGCTGCCATTTTGTCTAGCCTACTCAAATCATCCCACAATCCTGCTGTAGAATTGTTTTAATGTAGAGAAAATTCCCAATGTAACCAGAGAAAATACTAATCAAGTAAACACAAAAGGGTTATGGGACCACAGAGGAAAGGAATTACCTCATACCCTTTTAATCATAGAAACTAGTCAGCTGCCTTTTTGTAAGAGGATTTTAAGGCAGATGACAGGATTCTGGAACACTGAATGAGCATAGTAATTTAACAGAAAATCTGATATTTGCACCTGGTTATTCTTCTGTGGTCCCAGTTGGCCAGGATTAGGATTTGGGGTTAGGGAATAGAGGCAACTGTGGGCGGTTATCAAACTAAAGCCAATATAACCTAGGATGCTCTATTGCATCTGTCTAAAGAAACCTGGTATTCTGAGCCAGTTTTCTGCACATTCTCAGCTCTTTCAGGAGTGATCACATAAAACTTCCTTAAAGAAAATTTGTCTAGGAGAATAGAGGATGTAGTACACTAGTCCCTTGGACTTCCTCCCCTCCAACAGCACCACACCCTCAATGTGGAGAGTGGGTTACTCTGGTGGAGCCTGCCCAGTTGCCTAGGAATAGTGTAGACCAATCTTCTGTATCCTTGATCAATCTGGTAGGGTGGGCACAAAATGTCTTCTGTTTTGAGTAGCCAGCTTCCTGTTCACTCCTGTGTTCACAGAGAGTAGCAAATTAATTTCTTGATTTTCATATATAAGACATAAGTATGATCCTGCTAATGAGCCTCAGTATGCCTATGGGAACCTGCCCTGAGATAATCTAGTGAGCTTTTCAATTAGACCCAGAGGACTCTTGATGTAGGCATAAAGGTATACTTCAGTAGATGAAAGTTGGCAATGATGGCAATGAGAAGTTAAAAAGAAGCTAAAAATTGACATGATATGTTTATAAGGAATCCTGACATCATTTAACATAAAATAAGATTAAAAAACAGATAAGCAAGAAAACAAAACCTCTAGCAAGAAGATGATAATGGGTAAAATACTAAAGAGAGATCTATCTTCTGCCCTTATTTATACATGAGTTTCTTCTGAAGATAAAGTGAATTTTCCTGGAAGAATACACACACACACACATACACACACACACAAGTGCGCGATCACACACAGAAAGAAACATATAGAGAAGCATGCACAAACACTTCAAAAACATTCACACAGACACAAAGATTTACTTACACACAAACACACACTCCCATAGAAACATACTTATACATAGAAATATTCAAAGAACAAACGTTCACAAACACTCATAGAGACACAGAGAGACACAGTCAAGAAAACACAGACACACAGAGGCACATTCTGAGACTCACACATACACACATGGATATACAGACAGACTCTTATAAACACACACACACACACACACACACCAAAGACACAGGTATGTACACACACATGCACACACACAGACACAGAAAATACACACACACACACACACACACACACACACAGAAAATACACACACACACATACACACACAAACACACACATGAACATATATACCCACAGATCCAAACACAAATGCATACACATAATTTTGCATACAGAGACACAGAGAAAGACTGATGCACAGAGGAAGACACACATATACATAAGAACCCTCACACTGGTATTCATGAAGACACACATATGCAGACAAATGCAGACATACTCACATAGATGCACACATAACTAAACACACATTCATAGATACAAACTGACATACTCATACACATATACACAATCACACACACATAAACATACAACCCCACAGAAATAGACATATAGATCTCTCTCTGTCTCTCTCTTTTTCCCTCTCCCTCTCTTTATGCCCTCCCTATCTGAAAAACCACAAAGAAACATTCTTGACTTCAATTTCTTACTCTTCCCTGATCCTAATGGAACATATGCTAACCTGGACTTATTTGAGGGGGGCTCTAAAAACATGCCACCATTCTAGAATCTATTCCTTCTTTGGCCAGAAGCCCAGAGTGGGTTTCATGCATGGATAGGTCCAGCTGGAAACCTATGCTAGGCAGTGTGTGTGTGTGTGTGTGTGCGTGTGTGTGTTTACACAGGACAGAGGCTTGTGATGATCATGATAACTATACATGATCCTTAAAGTCATATTTATTTATTAGCCATTTAGGTGATATTTGGTAATATTCAACAGAAAAGCTATTTTGTACTAAGCAGAATATTAAGGACCTTTATCTTCGTTGTTATGTATGAGTGCACATAGAGATGAGCATACGTTCTGAAAATTCTGTAACAGTTTATTTGTTTCAAAATATGCAACACACAAATGTTCTTAAATATTTGTGATTGCTTCCAACTCCCTGCAGATAAAGGTAACAAAGCACCCCCCCATTCAGGCTGCTCTTAATCTCCCTGCGGGGCTTTCTAATGTAATTTTAAGAAATAAAATGTATTCACGATCACACCAATAATTACATGCTTGGAAAATAAAATGATTTTCTTATTCCCCATTAACATTAATTGTTTCCAGAACTTTAGCCTCTGGCAAGAGCCTATCAGTGCCGTAGGGCAGCAATGCCCATGGGACTAAGCTGTTGTAGACTAGGAGCATGGAAATACAAATCATAAATACACACATTTAGATCTTGTGTTGCCATGATTTGATTTTTCATATAATTTGCCTAGTTCCCCATCACCTCAGCAGCCTTTTCTTCCAGTGATTTATAGACATTCCTTCTATAATACAGTTACAAAATGTGCAAAGGTTTCCAATAAGCCTATATCTTATCTTTTTCACTTCTTTTAAACTACCTTTTCTAATTCCAGATCACTAGACTTATTTATTTTTAATGATATGAGATAGCATTTTAGCTACAGTTTCTCCCAATGGAAGTTAACCAAGTGCTGTGAAATGATTTTTAATATCTCAACCATATGCAATTGGGAATTATTTGAATTTGTTTGGATAAATCTCCATGTATACATAGATTAAATACAGATCTTGTTCCTCCCTACCCCTCCTTTTTAATTTTTTTTCTTCAACCCCATGAACACTGGGATTACAGGTTTTGCCTCTAACTCTACAGTGGCTTTAAAAAAAAAGTGATCATTTATATTTATGGGATGAAAATTCTCTAAATAAGGTTTGGTTTTCTTTTTTTTCTTTTTTTTTTTTTTTATGTCTCCCCAGTTGGCTCTACCAATCCACTTGTGGCAGATCTTCTGACCCCTGTGTAAAAGAGTAAAATTCGGGATAATTAAAATTTGACGGAATACTTTTCTAATTGATTCCTCTTGTCGTCGGAAATGTTTTCAGTGCTGTGATGCCTGCTCTCTCCCATGCCAAATGTCAGCCACTTTCCCAAATCCAATGCAGCAACCTTTTCCAAGACTGCCCTTTTATATATTGTTTCTGTCGATTGCAAAATAGTAGGTCCCAGAGAAAGGTCTACTTTTGGCTTTACTGTCCATTTAGACCATTTCCTAAGAATGTGTTAGATCTGGAGTATGAATGATTGCAGATAACGGATCGTGCTTTCAGGGTCTCAAGGCACTCGCTCTAATACAGCTGTGCTTTCAGCCTCCCAAGAGTTCCTGCTTTCCCCTCCACCCAAATTCTCTAACATCTGCTTGTACCCAAAGGAACAAATCCTCACTTCCTTGAGGAGGAATGAACCTCTGGCAAATCCAAGTTGGCTGTTTCAAAGAGATTTTTTCTTCCCATTTCCTTTATGGTGGTCGGGAGCCTTCTCTAATCATGTTACAGTGCCATCTAGTAACCAGAACAGGAAGTCTCTAGATGGAGTAAAGCGCCTGCAATATAGGCAGCTGCCGGTAAAAACAGGCCCCGTACATCGGAAACAGAAGAGGGGACAATGTGAAGTAGAGTATTTAAAAAAAAAAAATCATACCAACTACAAATATTTAAATAACATACCACTGTGTGAAATAACTAATACTTTGTGCCCCCTAGCTTAAACAGACGAAATCCTTATTTCAAATTGACTCTCAAAAGGAACTGATGATGACTCTAAATACACAATCCAATGTGTCTATGGAAATTCACAGATTGATTTTACATTTTTTTGTGATTTAAAATTGATCTCAATTTGTAAAATCTCACAGACCACTTTATTAATCACAGCATATGTTATCAAGTCTGTGATACCTAAGATCATAGGCACTATGTTTTGTAGTCGTTCATATATTCACAGAGAACTAGAACATTTCTAATATTTCTGCTATTGCAAATAATACTGACAGTCACAAAATTTTTAGTTCTTTTTGGAAAAAAAATAGACTGGTGCAGAAGCAAAATAGGATATTGTACATTTTGCAATGTATTGTAAAAATCTTTACTTTTAGAGGTTTCTATGAGATCACCAAAAGAGCTTTATTATAGACTTGCTCTGATTTCAAAACAGGAACCTTGGAGGCCTCTCAGTCTCATTCCTTTATCTGGACAACTAATGCCTTGACACCCTCTGTGTTGCTGGCAAGGGGTGAGCATTTGAGGACTGCCTGTGTGATTCAGACACATGGAGACCAAGATATTAAAGATGAGGCCACCGATTGTGAAATTAAACACTTCCAGGGAAAGCAAGTTTCATGCCCATGTGTATCAATGTTGTGTTCCAAGGAAGCGAGGGGCCAGGGAGCTTTGTGATGGAGAGCAAAGTAAAGAAAGCAAAAGCAAACGGAGTGATTCATTGTGATCACCTCGCTATCTGCCAATGAAGCACTTCAGAAGTCTGTTTCAGAGACTAATCATTTTGCTTTTCGCCTTTTTTTTGTTTTGTTGTGCTATTTGCCTTTCATTCTTCCCAACACTATTCTTAGTTCCTAACCTTTCATTTCATTTTAAGATCCTGCTATTTATTTATTTACTTATCTATTTACCTAACAAAAATCTCTTAAAACTCTGATGATTATATAATCCTATTTTACAAGCTTGGGGCATGTTGGTGTGTAAAATAAAGGTACCTGCTTCCTTGTAGATTTTTATCAGGCTCTCACCAGATTTGCATGTTATGTTTATTAATACAGTGAATAAAAACTGATACATAAAGCAGAGCAAAAAAAAAAAAAAAAAACAAAGCACACAAAGGCAAGGTTGAGTGTGCTAGATGTCAGAGGCTTCAAAGGTAATCCAGGGAATCTGGATAAGACATGTTTGACTTGAATTTTGATAAAAAATTTACAAGAGCTGAGTCAATCAATAGAAGTGAAAGATGGATCTTCGTAGGCAGGAGACAAAACACTCCCGAGCTCATGTATTCGGTGACTGAGAACAGGGTCTCTGTGGCTGGGAAGCAGCTAGAGTCAGAGGGTGATGTACGCAGTGTAAAGTATGATTTTTTTTTCGGGCTTCCACTTGGGGTAGCTTTTTGAAAGGGGATTTAAAACTTCAGTGTGACTCATTTTGCTGTGAGGATTGTATGGGTGTGGGGAGACACTGGGGTATAGGCAGGAAATCGTGTTAAGGGGTTATTTCAGATGCTCGAAGTGGGTGTGATGGATTCAGGTCAGGTTTCACCTATGGGCCCGGTTCTTACTAGGTGCCTTTTTTACTTTGACGAAGCTGTGGGGTTATGTGAGTTCCCGACAGAGGTGTGAAAGAAAAATCTATAGTAGCTCTATGTAATGTTCCAGTAACAGTGTTGAGCCTCAGTAAGTATTAAAATAAGGTGAGAAACAAGTGCTTTGCTGTACTCCCAGATCCGTGCTGTTCAGAGAAGCCTTGTTTAGCAGGACTCTGGGGCAGGATACTGAAGGTGTGGCTTGGATCACAGCCAGATTGAAACCAGAATGTTTAAACTTGAGTCTACTGGGAAAATGTGGTTATTAGCCCGAGCAGAGGGAAAAATTATCAAGGGAAAAACTGTGCAGGCATTTGTATGTAAGGCTAGAGTTCAGTAAGCAGGGAGGCTGTTCTCCTTGCCTGTCCTCTACCTTCAGACTTGGTTACAAATGAAGTCTTTTCTTCTCCACCAGGCTCTCTATGCCTTTCCTGATTTCCCATACCAGTGAGTTATTAAAATTCTGTGGAAGCTCAAAGCCTAAATCGTGTACGTTCGTCCAAAGTTTAAATACTGATAATACTGATAACTCATGATTTAAGAAAGCGAAAAGTCAGAGGTCAATTGCAAATGCCATTTCAAGGCTGTGAGGCTGAAAGCGCCTTGAAGTCACTGAAGGATCTGAAAACTTGATTTCAGAAAATTGAGCTAATCTGACCTTGGCTAATTGACCCAGAGTTAGCTTACTTCCTTGCTTTAAACTGTCATCCTGGGGTCAGGGGCAGGTACCTGGGTTCTTTCTCAGTAACTGAGAACATTTCAATTACATTTCTGTAGGGAATCAGTCTCTCACAGCCACCATTTTACAAGCTCTCACCATCCGTGTGGGCCTTATCTAATGTCAATCACCTGAAAAAGAAGGGAGGCTATGGACTCAGAGCAGCTCACAGACTTGGAGGAAGGGGGGGGGGGTGCTAGCACATGCGCACTCCTTCCACCGCAGTGCAGGGGTCTGCTCTAGAGGGAGGGGGATTTCTTGGCACATGCGCAATGGAAACACACTGCAGCAGCTCCCTTCTCTCGAGGAGGGGGCTTCCTGGCGCCTGCGCACTCTTACTACAGCATTGCAGAGTTTACTGTGCGACTGCGCCAGTTTGGCAGCTTCTAGAAAGATCTAGGGCTAGGCAGGGGCGGGAGGCAGAGAGGGAGTTGGGCTGTGGCTCTTTGCTCCAGCCCCTCCCTTTGCAGCTCTCAAGCCACAAGTGTTCCTTTGCTCAGGTTACTGCGCCAACAGGCGGCTGCTGCGTGGAACAGAAGAGGCCCTTCTGTCCCCTGACAGCTTCTGACTGCAGTGTTTGTTAGGGCTTGGAAATGTTGGAAATGTGCTGTGTGGGTCACCAAAGTAGAATTCGAGTCAAATAACACATCCTAATTTTGGAAAGAGCAGCTGCAAAGGAAATTTGGGTGCATTGACAAGCTGAAGGTGAGCTGCCTCAGAGAAAGGATTACCTCAGTATTTGAGCCTGATGCCCTTCAGCCTGCCCCCAACCCAGGACTCTATCCCCTGGGGCCTCAGCTCCTTGCTGGCCATCTGCATTAGAGCAACACTGTTAGAAATGCAGATTCTCAGCTCACTCCAGTCAGAAAAAGAAATCTGAGAGGGCCCACCCTGGTTTTAACAGCCTTGGGGTGTTTTTTGATCTGTATCTCCAGATAGACACTAAGGAGAGAAAGTTGAGTAAACAAAGGCCTGACTGCATCCCGGGAACACTGCTTCCCAAAATCTGACCCTTAGGTCCCACTCTCCTGGGGCTGACCAGAACAGGAGATGGGTCATTTCAGCAAAGCAATGTGATGGCCTTGAGCCTAGCACAGGACTTGGTCTTTCCAAAGCCTGTTTGCTAACAGATACAACATAAAACAGTCTCTGTGCTTCCTTCTCTCCATGTGACATGCAAATAAAATAAAATAAAATAAAATAAAATAAAATAAAATAAAATAAAATAAAATAAAAGAGGAGCCTTTTAAAAACAGGGAGTCATTCTTGGAAAGTCTGTCACCGTCCACTCCTTGAGTTAAGATACTCAGCCTAAAGCCAACTTCAAATTCAAATTCACCTGACCGAACAGGAAAGTTAGCTGACTTTTTCCGTACACTGAGAGTCAAAAAAAAAAAAAAAAAAAAAAAAAAAAAAAAAAAAAAAGCAAAGTTCAGATTCTGACTTTTTTAATGTGTTAATAAATTGGTGAAAATTCAGTCAGATTCAAATTAACTGTATTTTGTATGCATGTGCTATTTGTAGTCTGGATTGGGGGTGAAAAAAAAATAATGAACATGGAAGTTATTCACATGTTGATGATTTTAAAGCTGTGGTACGTAAGTTTTCCTCATTCTAAACCACAGTAGAAGCAATGAGGTTTTATTACAAATTTCTGGGATTTTGTTTGTTTGTTTGTTTGTTTTAGTTTGTACCTGAAAAGTAGTTCTTCCATACATTTTGTTTCCTCTCATTCTCATAAACCTTGAACAGTTTTGAACAGTTTATTTCTAAGCTCATCTGTATATTTTGTTGTATTTTATGATACTTAACACCACCAAAAGTCTACTGACTCAACATTTTTACTTAAAAGCCATCTTGCCATGGGTCATCCATCATAGACAGGTACTTTAATTCTTTATCGGTGACATTTACCAGATTTTTGTTTTCTAACCTCTAGTCAACTGAAATTTGTTTATTTCCTGCATTTTTTTTAACACTTTTCTTTTGCTATATTTTCAGTGTATGCCATCCCATTCCAAATCTGTGACACAATAGCTTCTATTTTATGAAATGTTTCACTTCGGGAAGTATGATCATGTATGTGGTGTGTGTGTGAGAGAGAGAGAGACAGAGAGAGACAGAGAGACAGAGAGACAGAGAGACAGAGAGACAGACAGAGACAGAGACAGAGAGACAGACAGACAGACAGACAGACAGACAGACAGACACACACACACACACACACACACACACACACAGAGAGAGAGAGAGAGAGAGAGAGAGAGAGAATGGAATATCTGTGAGACTCACTTTGCCCCAACTTCTTACTTCAAACAGCACTCAGCCTGGATATGTGCTGAGATTTCTAAATTAAGGTGACTCTGATGAGAGTCTGGAGATCTTTCTGGGCTTAATATCCTAGTGCCACGTTCTAGAAAAGAGATCACTCCTCAGTGTCAGGATTCTGAAGATTCCCAAAGGCTGTGGTAGTTGTCTGAGCCAGGAGCATGGCTGAGTCTGAGGGAAGGAACACTTAGCATTTGGATTACCGACTTCTAGACTTTCCTACATGTGCATTGGATGGTAATTATACAGTATCAAAACTCAATAATTACTGAAACAGAGAGCATTTGATCTTCTGTTCTTTTGACAACAAAACACAATTTAAACTTTTTTTTGAGTTTGTTATTTTCTATTGAAAACAAATGTTTTATTTTCCTGTATCCTGCACATTATGTTTTTTTGCCCATATTCCTTGAACATTTGTGTTTATTTTGTACAAATGATTCATTGCATAAAATTGCTCTATGCTCCCCCTGAATTGGATGGGTTATTTTTAATCTTTTATAGAAATATTTTATGGATTCTATACAACAAGGCTTTGTCCATTACAGGTCTCACAGTTTTTTGTTTTTTGTTTTTTTTTTTTTCTTAATAGCATGATCCTCTCTATTTTCCACAGGATTTTTGTATTAATTGAAATTTATTTTGTGAATATGTGATAAGACAGTTCTTTTTTCCCCTAGAGGAAATGAATAATAAGTTATCCAAAAATTAAACTTTGTTAATATCTAATCTGAAACATAAAGGAGATGCTATATTGGATTTATATTATTTTCTTTATAAATATTTGTCATATTTTTATCTTATACTCCACTTCCTGTTATTTTCTCTATATACATTTCTTCTGAATTTGTTCACATGCAAAAACAATGTCCACATATTTACATCAAAACATTGAAAATACAAGGGTTTGAATGTTTTAACTCAAAATCTTTCAGAGTGTCTTTCAAGTAAGACATCTCTTTTAACCACACTTTAGGCAAACTTGGATTGATTAAATCTTTCTGGAGACACACCTGTTTATTATGTACTTTCTGTTACTGGCAGAATTTCATGACTTTCTAACCCCACTGTCATTTCTTCTAAGGTCACAATGTTGTAGTCATTCTGTAATGAGGAGTATTTCAGCACCTACCTTTCATTGATTTGTGAGTATTCATACACAGCTCTCATTTTATTCATTGAGTTAAAATATGTTATTTTCAGTATCAATTTAAAACACACAACAGTGTCCCAGGATCCTATTCAGAGTAACATATTGCATTACTTATCATGGCACCTTGAGAATGTTCTAGAAGGCCAATTCTCTGTTTCTGATTTTGGTGCCTTAGTAAGTCTCTGCAGAAAACCTCTCAGCCAGGACATATTGGGTAGTACTGTGAGATCACTGAACCTCTAGTTAATAAAGCTCTTAAACTCTACCTGGGGAATTTACATTAATCTGTTCTTGAAGGTTTGATAACCCTGACAACTCTGTTTTTAGTTTTAGTTAAAATCTACAGTGTGTGAGCGCTAACAATATTAAAACATGTACAAAAATCCCATAAAGCAATTCAACATCGCCATCTGCCATCCAGAAGTGGAAGTACAGGGTTATGCCCAATCTTATGGCTCGGAATCTAGACTCTCAGTAGTAAGATACAAAGAGTGATTAGATTCTGGAGAGAGCCCAAGAAACTAATGCTGATGGACATCGGTAAGGAGCAAATTTAATACAAATTAATATATTTCTAAACTATAGACATATGACTGACTCTAAGGACTCAGGTATTTGAATTTTGATTTCAGCACCAGATTGGGTATGTAACAGAAATCCTGGCTCCAAAACAACAGATAACGGTAAAACGGAGACCAGGAAACAAAAGCCAATAAACCAGAAACAAAGGAACATTAAGAGTTTGGCATATAGCATTCCTTTCTATTTACTTGCACAGTTTTTAAAACAGGAACATGTTAAAAAAAAAAACTTAACAATGTACTCAACTTTTTATATCCATCCATAAAGATGCAGTCTGGGAAGAGGGCATCTCAACTAGGAATTGTGTTCAGCAGGTTGAACTTTAGGCAAGTCTATGAAGCATTTTCTTGATTCACAGTTGATGTGGGAGAGTCCAGCTCACTGTGATAGTTGCCACTCCAAGGCTGGTGACCCTAGGAAATATAGCAAAGCAGCCTGAGAAAGCCATAGAGAGCAACAAGTAAGCACTATTCTTCCATGTGTCAGTTTCTCTCTCCAGTTCCCTCTTTGAATTCTTGTCCTGGGTTCTCTCAGTGGACTGTGACCCAGGATATGTAAGACAAATGTACCCTTTCTTTCCTAAATTTGGTCATCTTGCTTTATCATAATAGTATAAACCTTACCTATGACTGAGCTCAGTTAAGTCTACATATTTCTAAACAATTGTCATGAACAATTCTATAGTTAATATATAAAGCTAGCTATATTTGATAGTCAGTGTTTGATATGTAGAAACATTCCGTATTTTTCTTATCATTAGGTAGATATGCATTATTTTTTATTTTGTGATCTTAAATACAAATGCCTCTTAATTTATTTGTGGACTAACAATATATACTTGATTTATTGTTTTTCTGTTTCACAGAAAATACAGCAAGAAGTATTATTTTAAACTGCATTCTTGTAAGCTTCACTAGTAATAAAATTGTTGATTCCCTAAAAGAACATTATGGCATTAATTCTATATTAAATGATGATATTAAATGCAGTGTTTAGGCTTCAACATTAGCAACTCTCCTTGCAAAAGCTAGCACAGCTCGTCTAATATATTTATTTAACATTAAATGCCTACTATTCCTGCTCCTTATTTAGTTTTCTCTTTGGTAAATTGTTTTAACATTTTAAAAAGCATACATTAGTAATATGAGATTATTGTGTCAACATGTATATAAGACTACAATGATATAAATATTTTCCAAACGGTTAACTGTTTTTAGTTTTACACTATCAATTACTTACCAGTAATTTAATAAATTGTAAATATTTCTGGTTTCATGCAACCAATTAACTTCTCAAAAATATACAAATGCTATTTTAACTTAAAACATACAGTATTAATTATGTATATATATAATGTATGATAAAGAGGTAGGAAGTCGATATTATTTTACAAATATTTGAAAATACCCACATCTCTAAATTACTAAGTATGAATTTCATTGCTACCTTTCTTTAATTTTGTAGAAAGTAAATTCAGTGAACATTAGGAATGGGAGTTGCCTCCAAGATGTGAGATCTTGGAGGTTTTTGTTTGTTTTTGCTTTGTTTTTCCATTTTCTTATTTTACTCCCTAAGTATTAATTATACATATACACGTGTTATTTCTGTATTTTGTAATCCTAAAGTTAAGTGCCTCTTAATTCATCAATACTTGATTACTATAAGTATTTTTGTAAATTTCATACTTCCTTTAAACTTCACTAATAATAAAATTGGTAAGAACCTAGAAATAATTAAATGTGAAGTGTCTAAAATATGTTTTAAGGTAAAAATAACATTTGCATATTTTTGCTAGAACGTTTTTACATATTTTTCTATTAAACTATTAGTTTACTAGAACTTAATGGTTAGAATTTTAAAAGAATCTAATGGTTAAGCATAATAAGGTAAAACTAAGTGGAAGTAAATATTTGGGAAATAAATATACAATTTTTATTTTAACATTATACCATTATTGATGTATATATTTTTTTGATTCTAGAAACGTTGTAAAAGTTCTTATGACCTGTGTAGTCTATTTTCTTAACATTTCAATTTTAGAAAATTCAAGAACTATTTGTAAGACAAAACAAAACAAAACGAAACGAAAGAAAACAAAAAAAAATATGTAGGAAGTGTGAAAACTTAATGTTTCCTTAAGGATAAAAACTTCATTGTGCTTTGTGTTCCACAGATGGTTTTCAGTTAATTTGGGGTGAATTTAGTGACTGTGTAGCAAATCCTTCCTGAACTCCTCATCTGGCCTCCTCAGTGGCCCCTGGGGACTGCTTAGAACCAGTGCACCAGGCTGGTCATTAATGCTTGTGAGCTGGTAAGTGTCCAGACCCTAGCAGGCTTAGTAGCAGGGAATGGTGGGAAAGTCACGTGTTCACAGTACAGGGAAGGCATCTCGCAAGGGTCAATCTTAATCTGTCTCCTCTGCATCAGCTAGGCAGCCAGGTGCTCAGCATTTTCTGGTCTCTGCAACAGCCTAGAAATCTACACACAGGGGTTTTAGCTTCCGGTTCTCTAGGAGTTTTTCTTCAGTCTGTGGCTGAACCTGAAACTTTCGACAGATTCTTACCCCTGCATTCCTTCACAACATACAGAAGATAAACTTTTTTCTCCCCTTAGGGAAAAAATATATATTTCATTATTTATCAAGTTTATATTCATGCACAAGTACATAAAGTACATATATTAGTAGTATCTGCTCTTCTTTCTTCTGTTGGTCAGCATACTTTAAAAAAATTTACAGTTCTTAATTCTTTTCTTTTTTTTTTTTTTTGCTTTGCTTAACAGCAAGACTATCTTAGTTATACCAAAGAAGTCACCACTGATTTCCTTTTCTTTACATTGTAAACAGTTAGTTGCTACTCCGATTTTTATCATTCTGAATTTAAAGAAATAAATGAATGAAAAAGACAAAAAAGAATCAGAAAAATATTGAAATCAAAATCTTTTATGGTAGTTTGGGTTTGTGTCCATCTACAGCCCTGGAATTATGTTTAAAGTATTCAGAAATATATACAGGTAATCATTTCACTATGTAGGTTTTAGCATTTTTGAAAAAAATAATAGAATTCAAATTTTATATAGAAAATAATATAAAACGAAAGGTCACAGTCTGATCATTAAATCCTGAATTTTGTAATCACCTGTGTCTTTTCAACCTATGTTTGCAGAGTAAGTGTATGTATTACTATTGATGTTTTAAGTTACAAAAGATGTATACAAGGATCATCAAGTTAATTTCAGGTAGATATAGTGTGCCATAGCACAGTCATACATTATGAGTTCCCCTCTCAATTGGGTAAAATTTTCTTATTCAAAAGCCAAATGTGTGAGGTGTACCAAGTTCTCAGTTAGAAGCACTAATGGTGCACTAGGCAAATAACTTGAAAGGCTCAAGAAAATTAAGTGATGACAAAAAGACTATATTATTTTACCATCTTTTCCATTGCTTTGCAAAAAGCTTATTCTTCCTTTGCTGTTATCCTAGAGTTCTTTACTAACAAGCAATAGATTTTTATAATAGTTAGAAATATACTTTACAAACATGCAGGGATATTGTTACCAAATTACATCATTATTTGATTAGCATATATTTGTTGTATTTTCATTTTATTTGGTTTAGTTTGTGTCTATTTTTGCTTCAATTTGCAGATTCCATACTGAAATACCTGTACATTTATTTGCACTACAAACATATTATTGTGTAGAGCTTAATTTAGAATCTAATTTCTAGGTCAACAGATAGATACTCCTCAAATCTTACTACATATGAGCACATGTGAACAAAATCAGTATTAATTTTTACTTTAATAGTATCTTAAACTATTTGTATATGGCAAAAGAATAAATTTTCATATCCTAAGTATCCATATGTAATTTACAAAGCATATTATTCAGTCATTTTACGTTAGCAACAATTTAAGTACTTTATAGTGCTTTTAACTATGCTTGTCTAATTTATTTGGTAATATATGTTTGCAGGTGGCTGACTAGAAGATTCACTGGAAATGTGTAGTAAGCCAGAGAGGTAAGGACAGAAAGTAACAACAGAGAAATAAAAACTTCTGTATGAGGAAAACACTGATAGAAACATTCCAGGATTGAAAAGGAGGTGGTGGTGTGAGTGTTGACATGTAAAAGAAGCTAATCTGTTAGGGTTTTCTTGTTTCCCTGTTTGTTTTTAGAATTCTTATTGTCAAGAAAGTTTAAACCCTTATTTCAGTTTTTTTTTTAATTGCAATTTGTTCCTCTTGGAGTCTTTTCCATCATAATCAAAATATAGACATTATTCTGAGGAAAAAGGATATCTTATTCCTTTTACTTTGGAAGGTGAGATGTCAGAAGCAGGAGGTGTGCACCATAGGTCTTGTTAGATTGCATAGATTGCAGGGGTTCCTCAAGTTTTCTTTTACTATGTATTTCTTTTTGAGATTATAATATAATTACAACACTCTTCTCTTGCTTTTTCTCCCAAACTCTTCTATATACTCCAACCCACTCTCCTTAAAGTTTGTGGTGTATTTTTCATTAAAGGCTTCACACACACACACACACACACACACACACACACACACAAATTATAAAGGTTATATATTATATATAATCTTTTATATTATACACCTTTAGGGATGACCAAGTTTTTAAATACATCTGTGTTATTTAGGCATGTCTCAATTAACTTTTGAGTTTGGCACAGAGGATTAGAATCATCTGTTATTGAATCACATATGCTAACAATTACTTGCTCTAGTATACATGATTCAATAAAAACTTTTTGATCAAATTCTGACAAGATTGGCATGGCAGCTCGCAGCTATAGGTAGGAAGATATTGAGTTTGAGGGTTGCCTGGTTTACTTTGAGAGACTTCATCTGATGTCCCAAGTTCTCAGTGAGAGACTATGTTGCATACTTATCAGTCATTATATTAGAGATTATGAGAAGTTTCCCTGTCATAAGAAATGTGTTGGTTCCTGGAACTTTGCTTAGCAACACAGTCAGAAGCTCTTCTTAATGGAGGCTCACTTTAGAAACCATAAACAGTTCTGGTGCTTTGTGTAGGTATTCTCCCAACAAGATCATTTTGTGTAATTGTAGGATAGTGTGCTCCACACGAAGAATTGGTATTGATGAGTGAAAATTAACCAAACTATATACCGTTTTCTTTCAACAATTTAAATGAACTATAAAATTGTATCACATGGGCATATTTGTATCACATGTATATGTGCCAAGCCCTTTTCGGCAACATGACTTTATTACTATCATTTTTTAACTCTCCTGACCATCAAAGATTTATTCTCTATAAATCTGTTTTGTTTTTAGATTTTAAAACATTATACATGAAATGATACAGAAGGTAATCTTTTAGACTGTGTGTGCATATGCATGTTCATATGGCATGTTTGTATGTGTGGTGCTGTTTGTGAGTATGGAATGCACATGAGTGATTTGGAGGACAACCTTGGGTGTTTGTTCTTGCCTTCCATCTTCTTTAGAATGAAGACTGCTTTTCTTCAGTACTGCTTATATAAGCTTCAAAGAATTACCTTGTGCATGCCTGCCATATAGCTATATGAGTGCTCAGATACAGGTGAGGTTTTACCTGGGTTCTGGGAAACCAAACTTAGGTCTTCTAGCTTAGTATCAAGGGATTTCTTCACCCACTATTCTACCTATATGGACTTGTGAGACTTTCTTACTCTGACTAATTCATTGAAGCCCATGTATTGTTTCAAAAATCTATTATTCATTATTACTGAGTACTAGAGTACTAGAATCCTTTTCGTTTTCTTTGCCCATTAAAAAATTAAGATTATTTGCAGTTTGGAAACAGTAAATGTAAAATTACCATGAGTACTTGTACGTGCACATAATTTTCATTTTCTAATTAGGATAAGTGACCAAGAATGAGATTGCTGCGATATCTGGAAGGAATAAACTTCATTTCATAACAAATGACCATTGTTTGCCAGAGATTCTGAGCCATTACATATTTGCAACACTGTTTGAGGTCTTTCCAGTTGTAAGAATTTCAGTAGATGTAACAGGCATGCTATATGAGCTCTAAGTTAAATTACTGAGGAATTATTCTGTGTCGACTTTGTCATCATCTTATAAATGTAATTTAAAGATTCTTTTCTATGGTTTTCTGTTTCAGTTTCCATTTCGGTTCAATATATTCCCACAGAAGTATGAGCACCTCATGTGCTGTGTGTTACCTAGCTAAGTTAAAGCATCAATTTTCATAGTTTCCTTGATTTTTTTCAACATTCTTATTATCTGAAATACATTTTTTGAGCTTCACACCTCCCACCCACTCCTTCCTGGTTTTCTACTGTCATAATTCCTAGTTCTTTGTATATTTCTTCTTATTCTTCTCTTCTGCATATTTTCTCTACCTACACTTTCTTTCAAATTTGGTGGAATGTGAAATGGTCAGTTTTGCTATTAAGAAACCACTTCTGACTCGGAAGCAGTAGCAGTTACTCTTGTTTAGTTATGTAGGGATTTAGGTGTAAGGTCACTACTATTTTGTATTTCAGCCTGAGACTATTTGCTGACAGATATTATTCTAAACAAATGGTACTAGTTTTCATTTATTCTCCCTTCCTTCCTTCCTTCCTTCCTTCCTTCCTTCCTTCCTTCCTTCCTTCCATGTGTTAGATTTACTTAGGTTGATGTTTTCTTCAAAGAGATGGTCCACCTTATCAAATGTTCCATGTTTAATTGAAAGATGTACTAGAAGAAGCATAAAATGTTGTAGGTGACAATTAGATTCAAATAGTAAATAGTATAATTTTAACATTCTACATTATTAGTAGTTTTTCTCCTTTTCACTATGTATTTCAATATTATATTGGAATTTCCAATGAAAACTTTCAGTTCACCTCAGATTCTATTAGATTTTAGTTTGTGCATTTAAAGAATCATTGTGTGGTCCTAGATAGTTTCGTCTTCCAGGTCCTATTACAAAGGAATATATATTTCTATAAAGAAGTATATAGTATTATCTTATATAAACTTATCTTTCATTTTAATTTATATCAGTAATATCTTTTAATCCTAAAAGGCATGTGTATGTGTTCTTGTGTTTACACAATTTACACATTCATATTGCATATACATCTACAGATTCTTTTATTTTCTTTTTTCACATTTTAGTGGAATGTTTATCCATATATTTTTAAAATCCCAATCTCAGTTATTTCAATCTTTCTTATGAAGCTTTCACATAAGTATGATTTTCTTTTTTTCTTTTTTATTCTTCTCTCATGCATTATATATGATTGAAGTTTTCAGCCCACCACTAGTCTCTTCATCCAACCTCCCCTCTCCTCCAGATCCACTCTCTTTTTCTCTGCTGCCCCTCAGAAAAGAGCAAGTCTTCCAGGGACAAGAATCAAATGTGGCATAACAAGCCACAATAAAAGCAAGAGCATATATCACATCAAAGCTGGACTAGGCAACTTTGTAGGAAGAGAAGGGTCCTGTAAGCACTTAATAGAGTCAGAAATGGCTCCTGCTCTCACTGTTAGGAATCTCACAGTAACACTAAGCTACTAAACTATAACATACAGAGAACCTAGGTCAGACCCACACAGGCTCCCTGATCTCTGTGAGTCTACATGAGTCCTGGTAAGTTGATTCTATGCGCCATTTTCTGGGGGTTTCCCTGACCCATCAGTTACCCCCATCCTTCCTCCTCCTCCTTGTCTGGACTTCTTGAGTTCTGCCTAATGTTTGGCTGTGGGACTCTGCATCTGGTCACATCAGTTTTTGGCTTAAGTCTCTCTTGTCTCTTTGATGATGAACTCTCTGTAGCCAGGAATATTCTAGGTTTTGTGACTGTGTTGGTGTCGCAATCCCTATACTTGAGGTCTCACCTGGTTACAGAAAATGGACAATTCAAGCTCAGTGTCCCACATTACTATGAATTTTTGCCAGGATTACTCTGGGACTCTTTGGAGTTTCTATTGTACTAGGTATCTATCTCATTCTTTCAAGTGCCCCCAATTCCAATCCTTTCTTTTAATATTTTCTCCCTCCTCCCACCAGATCCCTCCTGTTCCCAACTCCACTTGGCTACATTCCACCCACAAAATCTATGTTACTTCTCCTTCCCAAGGAGGTCCCTTGTGCTCTCACCCCCACCCAAACCCCCTCCCTTGTTGCTTGGCCTCTCTGGGTCTGTGGATTGTGGCAAGCTTATCCTTTATTTTATGGTTAATATCAATTTATAAGTGTGTACACACTGTTGGGGTCCAGAAATGGCCTCAAAAGCCACATAAACACTGATCTCAATCACACAGAGATAGTTTATTGAGCATACCCCATAGAACTATTTGAACAGGGTCATGGTCAAGATTTGTCAACTGAATCATGACATTAAGATTCTACAGGGTTTTTAAGTCCCAAAATCCACAAACATCTGTGACACATAATTTCCCCAGTCAGGATTTAAGGATAGGGGATTTCCTTAGGAACATGTTTTTGTTGCACACTTATCCTGTTTCCATTAGTTGGAGTGGCAGGGGGCTTGTCTTGTCTAATACACATGTACCAACGTTTTTACCAAAATGGGACTTGACAAACTTTCATGTCTTAACTTGCCAACTAGGATATCAGTTCCATGTACATGTCTCTTTTTGCCAAGAATAAAGTCAGTTCCTAGGGAGTTCTTAGGAACATAAACTTTACTTGACCACTACTCAAAATGGAAGTCTTATTGCAAATAGTTTCTTATATTGGTGTAGGTATATCTCTTATGCTGGGGTACATTACAGGGGCAGAATATAAATCCAAATTCCCTAAAAGCTTAGACATAGATGCAGGAATGGATGTTGGGTGGTTGGTTTGGGCCCAAACACTGTGGGTAACTATACAAAACAGTTTTATTGATTTCTCTTATTATTGGTTCCCAAGGACACAGAACATAACAGAATATGTATCAACCTTGGCATTAGAAAGTATCCTACTAACAACAGACACATATGAGAAAGTTTCTTTGTAATGGCAGGCTATCTAGGTAACAATCACCTAAGCCTTAACATTTTACTTAGGTCCCAAAAAATACCATGTGTTTCTTTCTGTGTCTGGGTTACCTCACTCAGGATCTGTTCTAGTTCCATCTGAAGTGGAAACTTAAGGGTTCTTTGGAAAGTCAGTTGGATAGTATTTTGCTGAAGCAAACACGTTAAAGAAAATTTCATTAAAGTAGACACAGGTGTGAAAGGCCAAGGCCTATTCATGAAGGAATGTTTCGATGAAGCAGACACAGGAGAGAGGATGTGCTTCTAAAGCAAACACATGAAAGGACACATGATGAAAATTTTTTTGCTAATGATATATGATATGCATGTATTTGTCTGCCTTACATTGGATAGTTGAGCTGCATTTGTCAGGAGGCCTTAGAGAGAAACGGACCAAAAATCTTCTGGTGATGTACCATAGTTTGTGGCTGATTGGATGCATGTGCTGAGACAAAGCATGTGGAGGACATGTGGTATTTAGAGGGTACAAATAGGACTCAACAGAGTGATGGAGACAGTGCCTGCTTGCTAGTACAGCTAGCAGTGAAATACTTGTGGGTCTCCCTGAGAGAGGCACAGCTGAGAACTTCTGGTGTTCTTGTTGGTCACACCTGCTGACTAGAGCCTAGGCTGAGGCCAGGCTGTCTTTGCTAACTTGTGTCACCCCTGTTGCTAATCTGACTCTCCTGAACTGGACTGCTGGTGTTTCCAGGAAGCATTTGAGAGTGTATCAAGCTGCCACTGTCTGCTAACCTGTGAACTGAACTGTGTGATTTCCAGAAAACACAGACAGGAATTGCTCCAAAGAACCTTTGTAAACAGGTTCACTTCCCCGGTATCCTTTTTCCCCCCACTACCTCTGGTGGGTGGTGGGTTCTAAGGAAGGTTAAAGAATTTAAGAGCCACCATTAAAATTAGGATTTGAAAAAAAGTTAAAGTTACATCCATCTATTTGCCTGCAATGTCATGATGTCATTGTTTTAATCAGCTGAATTGTACTACATTGTGTAAATGTATCATATTTTATTTAAATCTTCTCTTGAGGAATGTCTAGGTTATTTCCAAGTTCTGGGTATTAAATGAATAAAGTTGCTATGAACATACTTGAGGAAATGTCCTTGTAGGATGAAGCATCCTTTGGGAATATGCCCAACAGTGGTATAGCTGGGTCTTGAGGTAGAACTCTTCTGAATATTCTGAGAAACTGCCATATTTACTTCAAAGTGGCTGTACAAATATAGACTTCTACCAGCAGTGGAGGAATGTTCCCCTTGCTCCACATCCTTGCCATCATGAATACTCACTTGTATTTTTGATTTTAGCCATTTTGAGAGGTGTAAGATGGAATCTCAAAGTCATTTTGTTTTGCATTTCTCTGATGGCTAAATATGTTAAACATGTCTTTAAGTGTCTATCAGCCATTTGAGATTCCCATACCGAAAATTCTGTTTAGATCTGTACCCATTTTTAAAATTGGGTTCTTTGATTTGATTTTTTTTCTCAGATTCCTTTATTGTCTGATTGACAGATTTTCTTTTTGAGTTTTTGTGTTTAATAGACCATCTCTACTTTAATAGTCATTCTACCTGTTTCTGTTTCTCTTCTTTATCAGCATTATTAAGGAATGATATAATCTTCAAGAATTAAAATATATTCTTTTGGGTTATACAGGTATAATTTTATTTCTAATAATTATTTAGGGTTTATATATGCATATTTAACTGATCACATTCTATTTTCAAGTGATAGTCTACCATGTTAGAGGAATAATTCCTTTTCTTCTTTCCTGATATTTGTGATAAGTCACGTATTTACTTCTGTTGATAGTCTCATAGTCCTGTCATCACTTTGTCTAGGCAATAAATGGTTTGCTAAATGTATTTAAGTAATATGAAATGACTTTCTATATTTACTCAAGTAGTTAGAGATGTTTCTAAATTCCTTTTTGTAGAGATCGATTTCTTTCTCTTAAGTTCTTCAGTTTCACATTTCTTATTCCAAAGGTTAAGTAGTGACAAATCATTATAGTTCATATGTGCACAAAATAGGACTTAAAATTTATTTTAACATTTGTACAATGCTTGCAAGCTTCATCTTATTGCAGCATTTGGATAATCATATTGTACCTCAAACATGCTTCTATTTCACTGGATGTGAAATATGTTACCCTACTTTATCTCCAATGTAATGACATGCTTGTTCTTTTCTTACTTTTTGATTGCCATTTGGGGCAACTTGGGTACAATGTATTACTGTATAGATATCTTCATATCCCTTGTGCTTGGAAGTTAGTGCTTTTGAATATATAGGTTTCTATTTTAGCTAGTTTGGCTCTAGTTGCACTCACATATGAGCTTGAAAATGTCCCACATCTCAGTTAGAGATGCTGTTTTCATTCTGGTTATTTTACTCTCTGTCTTGTAAAATACATGGTTCCTATATGCAAGGTTTCATTATTTTTTAGACATTTCTTTCTAAAAGTTTAATTATCAGGTAACCCCATGCACTGCATTTCTTTAAGTTTTTTCAACACAAACAAATCTTCAACTTCACTGAGGTTCCTGACCACTTTCATGACTAAGCTGCATCTATATTGGAATTTAGTTGATGAGCTGGCAACAGGGTCAGAGACAGAGGCTGGAAAACAAAACAAAACAAAACAAAACAAAACAAAACAAAACAAAACAAAACAAACAAAAAATAAGAAAACAAAAAATAGTGTTTTGCACTGGAATTTGTAAAATCATTTCCAGGGTAGTGTGAGGTTATGAAAAAACAGTCTCTGTGTTGTTGCCATTTAACTTTTAGCTTCTATTTTATGTCTAAGGCAGCTACAATGGAACATTTCCTTCTTACGATGTGTCTCACTTAAATGTTTTTACCTGTGTTGTGGGTATTTATTGAGAAAGAAGAAATGTTAATTTTACTTTATTGAGTGATGCCCATTATTATGTTTCAATAAATTTGAGCCTAATTGTAGACCATAACATGAATTAATTGCATTGTTTTGTATGCAAAAATTCTATTACTATTAATTAATGAAATTGCATTTGGTATAAGAACATTTTATTGCAATTGCAAGATACCTCTTTTACCTCTTTCAATGTTCTTTGAGTCTTGAAGTGTAGCTGAAGAGAATGAGAAATATTACTTTAGGCAGGTGTAAGTGTGAAACATCTTTAATACTTCTAAGTGATTCTTCCCTCAGATTCAGCTGTGTTCTTGGCTCAGACTAATGAAACAACCTTTCGGAATCTTCAGAATCCTCACACTGAGGAGTGATCTCTTTTCTAGAATGTGGCACTGGGATATTTAAGCCCAGAATGTTCTCCAGACTCTCATCAGAATCAACTTAATTTAGAATCCCAGCATGATCCTTTACATAGCCAGGCTGAACGCTGTCTCACTGTTTGAAGTAAGAATTTGAGGCAAAGTGATTCTCATAGATCTCTCTCTCTCTCTCTCTCTCTCTCTCTCTCTCTCTCTCTCTCTCTCTCTCCTCCATCCCTCCCTTCCCCCTCATTTTTTTTATATTTTGATATACAGTATTACCAACTATTGATTCATATACTTTATCCATATATATATGTATATATGGATATATAGTCTCTTATCTTAAGGCCAGCCTGGGTCGCAAGTTATTTAAACGTTTTTATGGGAGTTATATGCTACATGCAGGGAAAGGAAAATTTTAGATATATTACTTAAAATGATTGTATCACTTTCAACTTTTTGTATAGATAACATACTTTTTATTATAATTATTTGTAATGTTCCACAATGACAGATAAGACTTTCATTTTTTATTATAATTATTTGTAATGTTCCACAATGACAGATAAGACTTTCATTCATATGAAAAGGATTTCTATGTGTGAATTAAGGCATTTACACACACCTCAATGATCTGACTTCTGTGAAACTCATTTGTTCTATCATTTTAGATTTTCTTTTTCCCTCTCCTACCTCTTTTCTTTTTCCCCTCTTACCATTGCCTTCACTTCCTCCTTTTCATTTCTTTCTTTCTATTTTTCTCTCCCCCTTTTCTTCTCCCTCCTTCCTGCTGCCTCATCATTATATGTCTTTCTTCCATCCTCTCTTCCTCTCTTTTCCTGCTCCTCCCTCTCCCTTCCTACTCTCTCCCTCCCTCCCTTCCTCCATGCCTTTCTTCCCTTTCTGTGTGAGGTGTATGCATAATTGTGTACATGTATGTATTTATATGCTCACCTGTGTAGACTTAAGTAGAAGCAAGAGTTTGATATTGGAGTGCCTTTTAAAAGTGGCTACTTAGTCTTTTTGATTTTTTTTTTTTTTGCTGAACCCAGAGCTTGTTGTTATTGCATAGAATGGCTCCCCTGGGAGCCCTTGAGGTCCCCTTGGGTTGCATTGTCCTCAGCATTGGGGTTAGAGGAATGAGGCAAGCCATCATTTTTATGGGGGTGCTGAGTATCTGAACTCTGACCCTACTGCTTGCATAGAAATCAAGCACTTTAAACACTGATCCATATCTCCTACCCCTAGAGTCTTAGATATTTGAACATTACTGTGCTGGTTAGCTTTTCATTAGCTTGACACAGACTAGAGTTATTTGAGAGGAAAGATTGTTAATTACAGAATTGCCAGAAATTTGGCCCATAGGAATGCCTCTGAGTTTTTTTTTTCATTCTTTTTTTCCAGTTCATTGATTAATGGAAGTAGTCCTTGGTTGTATAAGAAAGCTATCTGAAGAAGACATGGAAGGTTAAGTCAGTAAGTACTATTGCTCTCTGCTTCAATTCCTATGTCCAGGTTCTTACCTTGAACTCCTGACCTGACTTTCCTGACTGTGAGTTGTGAGATTAAATAAACCCTTTCCTCCCCAACTTGCTTTTCATCATCGTGTTTATCACAATGACAGGGAGCAAACTAGGACAGTTACCATCTGTGGTATGAAAACAGTTGACAAAATATATTGCTTAAATAAAACTTCCTCCTGTGATGTTGCTACATGAGTCTCACTTTGCTGCTTGCCTTGTAGGTCAGTCATGAAGTGATTTTTGTCAAAGATATTTTACTTGTTTCATAGCTCATGTATGTTGGTAGGAGATTACATTTCAAATATGATTCATCAGAGAAGACCATTGCAGGTATTTCTAGGACTGAGAAGAAATGTGATTTAAGGCAAAGAAAAATATGATGGAATGTGATGTAATTAAATCTGTTTATGTGTAATTCATCTTCATATCTATCCTTGGAAGATGTGTTAAAAAAGTAATGCCATTAGACAGACTTGAGGATATACATTTTTGCTTCATACCATCAAAACATGTACATATAAGGGCTTATTCAGAGGACCATAGAAGACGTCAGTAGTTTCAACTAAGTGAACTTCAAGTTGATGAAAGATCATGCAAAAAAGCCTTTTGAACATGGCTCACATGTCATCTAAGTTTCGTTCATTTTTCAAGTGTGATTTTATTTTTCTTTTCCATAATTTTCCCTCTCTTCACTCCTCATACCTCCAACCTCACCTCCCACCAACTCTTATTTTACTCCACTTCTATCTCCCATCCAAAAAGAGCAGGCATCCAAAAGACAACAAAACTTGAACCTGAAACAGCAAGACAAAGAAAAAGCTCTTACACAGAAACAGGACAAAATAACCCAACTCGAGCAAGAGTCCCAAGAACAGACAAAAAAATCAGGAACACACCCTGCACACAAAACACAAAACTAACAGCTACAACAAGTATATAGGGGACCTGGTGCAAACTCATGCAGGCATCTGTCTCTGTGAGTCAATATGGACCTGGCTTAGTTGATCCAGTGGGATGCATTCTATAATCTTTCTTCTTCATCTTCAGTGGGAATTCCTTTGCACTGAGGGAATGTAATCCAATGGAGATCCCTGGTTTAGACTTCCGTTTTCATATAATGTCTGGTTGTGGGTTTATGTGTTCATTTCCATCTGATTCCACAGGAAACCTTTCTGTTCATCTGTTCTTTATAACAGAAACTAGTGAGAGAGCAATGACACATTGCTTCACTATGTGACCTCCAGTGTGGCTGAGTTTTTTTTTTCTTTTTTCTTTTTTTTTTTCTGCTAACCATGCTTTTATAACTGACATGTTGAAGTCAAGCACTTAAAAGCTAAGTAGATTTATAGATAGTATGGTAAAATCCATTCCTAGAGATCATACATTCTTTAAAATCCTTCTTATATAAATGTCTAAAAAGTATTATTCATCCTTAGGTTTAAATCAATGTATAGAGCATTTTTATGTATGCATGTGTTCATATGTACTTTCAACTGTTTTTGCAGACACATATGCATGAGTATATGGCTGTGTTGGGGACAGACTTCCATGCCAGATGACTTTCTCAATCCATTTATTTTATGTTTTGAGGTAGGGATTCTCATTGAATCTAGAACTCAAAATTCAGCTATTCTCAATTCTCTCTGTCCCTGCCATGCTTCTCCTAGTATTACAGGTGTGTGCCATAGCACCTGGGTTTTTGCATAGGATCTGGAGATTGAAGTCAATTCCTTATGCTGGTATGGCAAGTATTTTAGCAACTGAGCTGTCTCCATAGACCAATAAATTATTTTGGAAGAGATACTATTTCTATAAGAACTAAATGGTATGAAAACAATAAAGAGAATTGGGAAATAGGAAATAATGTATAATGTAGAATCTTAAAAACAAACCTAAGAAAATGATATCAGAGCCTTAATATAAGTTGTACACGGTGTTAAACTTCGAGAATTCAGAAGATGGTGTAAGGAGGATTGGAATTCAGGGCATCCTCAGATACATGAATTTCTGCCTTTCAAAGTACGTTTGCAGAAGCTTCAGATACACTGAAAATGCAATGTGTGGTGTCCTTTAAATCCCAAATCAAGTAAAAGAAAGCAACAAAGTTACTGATATTAGATAAAAGTTGTTCAGCTGTAGGATATAAGTTAGCTTTGTGCTGTGTGAGGAAATACTTGTTTTGGAGATGAATGCTAAACTATGTAACAACAAAGTGATATAATTTCAAGATACCTGGAATCTGTTTTAAATTATTTAGTAAAGAAAAATACAGATAAATCTGTTGTAAGGTTTGTAATTATAGAATATAAATATGAGTATAGGCAGAGACATTGCTTGCATTTATGTACTTCATTACTGTTATGCAAAGTTTCAGTATGTAGCAATGCTGTAAAGGATGGAATCAAACTCCTGTACACCTTCTGGTTTGTAAGACAGAGTCTTTCACTGGGAGATGAGCATATACATTATTTGAGATTTGCTATCCAGAAAAATCTCTGGATCCTTCTCTCTGTCTCTGCCTTCCAAGGGTTGAAATTATAGGTACGTGTTAAAAATTCGTGATTTTATAGTCAAAGCAAGTGACACTGGGGCAAGGGAGGTGCTATTCAGATTTTTCCCAACTTCTACCAACCTCCATGCGATCTGTACTCTTTTTATGGATAGATCATGTGCAAGATTTGATAGAAGCGAATGAGCAGAATATAATAGAAATGTGAGGACCTGTTTATTCATGAGCACACAGTGAAGGTCATAGCATGTTTTAGCTACCAGGCTAAAATGTTATCCATTAAAAAAAATACAGTGTGATATTGGGAAAACATGGTAACTACTAAAGATTTGAAAATATTTGTCTAGAAAGACAGGCTAATAAACTTGAATGTTTGATAGTGACCTAAGAGAGTCAAATTAACCATTTCTTATACAGATGAGAGAACCAATGTTGTCCAGCTGTTTGCCAAGGGTGGATAAAGGGTGGCTAGAGGCAACAATTAAAGTGCGGATCTGGGGGCTCTGTCTTGAATTGAGAAACAAGAACTAAGAAGTCACCATCTTCAAATCCTCAAATCAAAGGTTTGTTTTTATTGTAATGCAGATAGAATATATGTCAGAAGGTTGAGACATTAATTCTTGTGTAACTTAAGTATAAAAGACAATCTGTGTTCCTTCTTCCCACTACCTACATGGGACTTGCAGGGACACACCCATAAACACATTTTCCATTTTCCGTGGTATTTAATTTTTTAAGGGATGCATAAAACTTGAATAATAGCTGGTGCTTAGGGAGAGCTGCCGGGGAACCAAAAGAACAGTATTAGAACTAGATAGGATGGAAAGGATACATTACTTATAGAAAGAAAGTTTGCGCTGAAGATGGAGGACAAGTTGGTCAGGCAAGGATATGGGGTGAGGAACAACTGTATATATGGCAACAGACTAGGAGATAACAAGAATCCGCTGAATTTGCAACATAGCAGGGAGCCATACGTAGGATACTGGACAGGTGAGAGGATGCAGGTAAGGAGGAGATGGGGATGTATCTCCCAGAAGAATTGCTTGTTGTACTGAAGAATTTTGTAATTTATTTATCATTACATTTATTCCCTATTATGCTCTCTTAAACCAAGATGCCTGGTTTTGAGAAAAGCCCAGAAGGCTCTTTTCTGGGTTATTTCCTCAAAGGCTGGATTTAGGAAGGGTGCAAGTTGCATGGAAACAACTGCTGGGCACTCAGGCTAATAGGCTTCGTCTCTTCGTCTACCTTTCTTCTGTCTACATTTATTTCCCTTTTGCCATTTACGAGGACTCGATCCTACCAGGCAAATAAGTTCATGTTAGGTTTTTGGTTTTTTTTGTTTTTTTTTTGTTTTTTTTTTTTGTTTGTTTTTTTTTTTTTTTTTTACTATTTTTTTTCAGGCTTAGATACATTTTTCTAAATCAGAAGTTCAGAATGACAGTTCACATTGCCACCTAGTGTCCACTAGATGGAGGCCACGAACAGCCTGCTGGGAAGCTGCGGATGGGCAGGGTCTGCAGCTGCGCAGAGAATGAAATGGAGGGTCCAACACAGACAAGGCCAACCACTTCACCGGATGAAAGCCTTTTCAGAGGTAAGGTTTGAGGTCGCTGGACTGCGATGGGTGATGGGCGTCCAGTGTTTGCAGAGGGATTCGATATAAAAGCATAAGTGGAAAGTCTCTGTGTTGTGGGAGTCTTCCCTGCATTCTTAGCATAGGTACAGATTGTCTGGTGTCTCTGCATCTTGCTTTGTACTATGTAATGTACTCAAAACGACTTCGTGATTTTTACCTTATACCTCAAATCATAACGTGTAATTTTACGTTTTATTTTCTTTCATATGTCCCCTTACATTCCTTATCAAGTAATCCTGAAGTTAAATATGGTTTTTATTGGTCAATTATTCATAAGGAATTTTAGCTAACAAAGGGAATTGCCATATATTTGTATATTTTTATTTAATCATTGCTAAAGTATAAATATCTGGCCATTTTCAAAGATACATTTGTGCATGTCCAAAAGCAAAAATGTGTTGGAGATTTGGTGTGTATCTCATTATTTTTGCATATTCCTTTTATGAAAATTATCAAACTAATAGTATTCCTATAAAAACTAGATTATATTTATTTACTTTGGTTTCTAAAATATGTTATTTAAATTAAATTATTCCTTGAGGAGTTAATTTGTGTATAAAATGTATTTAGATTATGTTCATCCCCAAACTCTCCAAGCTCCTCCCTGCCCCCACTGTGCCCTTCTCAATTCTCCTCTTGCCCCCAAATAAAATACTGAATCTAGTTAGTGTTCCTTGATGTACATTCTTGAGCCATGCAAGCTACCCCTAACCACAACCCTGAAGAAAACTTGCATTCATTTACCTAGTAGCCATCAGTGGTCAGGCTGAGAGTCAAACAGCACACAATCTTTCTTATATGTGGGTTTTAGCCTTGACTTTTTAGATTTGTGTGTTTGGCTTAGAGTTCTGGCAGAAACCAGGAAATGGGGCTATTGGGGTGGGACAGGTTAAGAGAAGGGGGATACCAGAACACAGGTGTTCTTTTTACATTTTTGTTCAATTTTATGACTGTCCTTATGTACATGCCTTAATTGTACTTAATTAGATCTTTTCTTTGAGTTTGTAGAACATGAATAGTCTACCTCATTTTATTTAATTATACATAACATCTTTATCAGTGAGAAATTTGACTTCGTTGATTTGAGAAATCAACACAAATATTATATGCAGAGTGGTTACAAAACCAGAAGCTCATACAGAGGAAGTAATATTTCTAATAATTAGCAGTATTCTCAGATAATTCTCTTTTTATTTGAGGATGGAATGTCCAGTTATTTTTAAGCTACCTGGGTCATATCCCTTTCCCCACTACTTTCAGAAATCAGGGTTTTTACATATATTCAAAAAAGAGTTATGCTATTTTGTTCAAATTACTCCTTAGGGAAACCCAACCTACTGTTTAATTTATGCAGAATGTAGGATTAATCATTATATTATAAAATTTCAAGACAAAACTGTAAAAATATTTTAGTGAATTATAAAAATTATCTGCATCTCACCTATGAAACCTTCCCATGACCCAAGTGACTTTGTAGTTATTAATGATTTTATTAGTTCCTACACATGCTCCTTCACATCACTTTTTTCCCAGTGTTACATAAATGAGGTTTTGATTTTTCAATCTCATCCTTTCATTTAGTTATATGCCTCTTGTATAATAAAGTACATTTCATGGCTATTGAGATGTGTAATTGGTAAGAATGGAACGTATTGAGAAATTTTGATATACCAATAAGATATTCCTATAGCTACTGTGGAGAAGTGTGTATTAAAATCTTACTTTTATTAAGACATTTTTCTTTTAATTTTTAGTTGCAATATTTAATATATGCTAGAAAATATATCTATATAATGTATTCCAGGGTCATTCTTTATTCCTTTGATTGAGATATATTTTCCTTTCACATGAAAAAGCCAAAATTATAATAAGCTTATGTTGGACAGCTAGAAGTTATATTGCTACTAATTTAGATGTTAATATTTTGTTCCAACTTATAATCTATCACAGGCAGAATATGACAGAATTGAATTACTACAGAGGAAGATATGAAGAGCTACAGCTAGCAAGTATGGGCCATTCTGTCAGGTATTTCTGCAGAAGCCACACATAAGTTCACCTAACAGGTAAATATATATATATATATATATATATATATATATATATATATATATTCTCAAATATTGCCTGTAATTCCCAAGCTCCAGTGATTCCTCTGGCTGTTGAGCTATCTTTCAGCTCCAAACTATTTTTTTCTCATACAAAAGATTATGTTCTTTCCAAATAAATGCAGTTTATCCTAATTGTGATAGGGAAAAGATACATAAGAAATAAGCGTACCTAATATTTATTTTTGCTCACTGATTGCTCTTGATGGGAAGATTTACTACAACATTTAGTAAGAATGGTAAAGTATGCCATCTTTATTTCAATTTTCTTCTTTTGGATTGTACTTTTTTGTGCATGTTCATGTGTGTGTATGTGTGTTTTCATTGTATGTGCAACACATGTGCAAATGCATGTGCAACATGTGTTTATACATTTATGACCATTGGAAACCATAGATGAATTGATCATGTTGTTTTTCAAGAGACAGCTTCCATGTTTTTCTTTAAAATTCAATTGTTTTGTACATATAGTTATTTTGTCTATATTTTTTTTCTGTGCAACACCTCTATTCCTGGTACCTGCTATGGCCAGAAGATGACATTGGATCGCTGAGAAGTGGAGTCATTTTTGGTTGTGAGTTACTATGTGAATGCTGGCAATAGAATCCAAGTCCTTTAGAAGAGCAGCAGTTAACTTAAACCATATCACTAGATAGAGTCACCTTGGCTTTGTTGTTATTGTTGTGTTTTTTTTTTTTTCTTGTTGTTTAAAACAGAGATTCTCTCACAGGAACTCGATATTCACAGATTTTGCAGACTAAATTGGCAATGGAGCTCCAGTGACATGGCTGTCTTGACTTTCCAATGGTGTGAGTTATAAGCACATACCTCTGTGCTTTCCCCATTTTTGTTTTTGTCTTGGTATTTTTTGAGATAATTTCTCTGTGTGTCCCTGGCTGTCCTAGAACTGGCTCTGAAGAACAGGCTGACTTCAAACTCCTTGATCTGCCTGCTTGTCTCCCAAGTGCTAGGACTGAAGATGTGTAACACCATCGGCCCATGGTTGTGATGAAACAATAAGAATCTGATTAAGAATGGATTACTTGGATAAGGTACCTAGAACCTTTCTTCATATCTCCCATAAAAGATGAAAACTGAAGATAGAAGTAGTCATTACATATAAATTAATAAAAATCAATATAGCAGTATACAAAAGTATCACATTTTATAGATAATGATGGAATTAAATGTTTTGTTTTACCCAATAACCAACCTATTCTAAATGCCTACTTAGTGCAGTCTCCTGGAATCTTTATAAGTACAAGCAAAGTTTTATTCATCATTCCAAACACTGCCTTAGGCAACCTGCTCATGATTCAGTGACCATTCTCCTTTTTTCTTCCCCTCAAAAGTGGTTTAAATGGTGGCATGTACCTCACTTCTCCTAATATATAGTTTCAGAAATTGTCTTATAGATGATCTAAAAAAAACAGGCACTAGAGAGAGGGGCTTGAGAGTAAGAACACACAATGACCTTAGTTCCCACAACACAAGTCAATTGGCTCTGTCACTCATGTGCATATATCAATACCACACATGATTTTCAATAATTAATAATATAAACCTAAAGTATCCCACTAGTCACACTTTTTAAGATGCAACTTTTAGTCATTAGAATCTACCTGGATATTCCACACTTCTGTTCATTCATCAGCCTGGACTAAATGGGACTTTTTCCATTTCTGGGCTGCCATCCATATCCTATTTGTGCCAAACAGAACTTACTTTGTGTCTCTTCAAGAAAAGACAACCAGAAAAAAGTATGTCCTGATCTAATTTAAGAATCTTTCCTTACCAAAGGTCTATGCATTTTAAACTTGAATTAAACAGTCTTTATATAGAGAAATAGACTGTTCTCAGTCCTGCCCAGGCAGGTCTCCAACTCTTAACCTCATGTAATGATTCATACTTAGTTTCCATTGAGCTGTGACCACAGGCACACCTCTAAGCCTAGCATATTTTCCTTTGCTATGTTTATTTTTTGAGTTAATATTTGGGATGTCTTTTGATAGAAATGTAGCCAAACATTTATTTAACTTACATCAATTGCAACATTGTCAAAATATTTTCATATTTTAAAGGAATTTGGTAGGTTTCTGGTGGCTGTTATATCCACAAGGATATGTCATTTTATATAGGTAGATTATGATTTATTTATCCTTGAACTTTATAAATATAGTATCCCTCATGTTATTTTCTCACTAAATACAACTCACAGTATGCTTGGAACAAATGTTTGATAGAAATATGAAGGGAGTGCACATCTGGTTATTTTTAATCTGAAAATTGAGCTTTTGAAGATAAAATGTGTATATGACTTTCTTCTCTCCCTAATTTGCTGAGTGTTTTATTATAAATTGGGTTTGGATTTGTGATAGATTTCCTCTGCCTTTGTGAGATAATCACTTAATTTTTTTATCATACTCTTTAAGTGTAGTGTAACATATTAACTCATTTTAAAATCTGAAATGAATATTTGTTGTTGTGGGGTATTTACCAGAAAATGTTGCTTGGAGATGGATTTCAGTCAAAAGAAAATCTTTATTAGCTGACCAGCAAATACACTGGATGTTCAGGATCTTAGTGCAGCACTGAAATCTTTTCAGGATGAGCTTTGAAAAAGATCAAGCTTGTTTTGGGTTGAGATATTTCAGGTTTGAAGAACAGTTAGTCAGAAGCAGAACTACAGGAGAAAAAAAAGCAAGGTCAGTACATTTAGAGAGTTTTCCAGAACAATTATGTTGCTGGGTTAAGAATAGATTTTTTTTTTTTTTTTAGATTTGGGAGGTGGCACTGTCTATGTGCTGAGTTTTACACTCTAAATGGTACTGCCACCACTGAAGTGTACTAAGTCAGCTGGGCTAAACTTTCAAGGCTTTCCAAGGTCTGGGACCCTGTTACATTTGTGATTCCCATGCACGTTGTGCCCATGTGTACTCTGGTTCCTCTTTGTTGTCTTTGTTTCAAAAATACTTTTTGAAGGATTTTTCTTCTGTATTTTTAATTTTAATTGAAAACAGATCTACCTGAAGACCAAGCTGTTCCCAAAAGACACCCACCATGCCACAGGGGTACGTGCTTCACTATGTTCATAGCAGCCTTATTGGTGATAGCCAGAAGCTAGAAACAATCCAGATGTCTCACAAGGGAAGAATGGATACAGAAAATGTGGTTGATTTACACAATGGAATAAGATTCAGCTATTAAGAATGAGGACATTATGAGTATTGCAGCAGGTATGGGAGGCAGAGGGAGGGAAGGACCTGGGTGGTATATGGTAGAGGAAGAGGGAGGGGGAGGGAGTGGGAGAGGAGGGAAGGGAGAACCTATTCAGGTATTGGGGGTGTAGGAGAGAAACCCTGAGGGTCAGCAGAATGAATGGAAATATGTAACTTCAGAGTGTGGGAGGTGGGGTGACCCTCTAGAATGTACCAGAGACCCAGTATGTGAGAGACGCTCAGGACTCAAAGGGAGGGACCTTAGATGAAATTCCTAACAGTGAGGAGAGGGAACTTATAGAGTCCACCTCCAGTAGAAAGACAGGGCATCAAATGGACAGATGGGGTTGCCATCCCACAGTCAAAAACTCTGACCCAGAATTGTGCCTATATAAAAAAAAAAAAACTTCAGGTACAAAAATGGAGAAGAGACAGAGGAAAGGAGGTCCCATCACCAAACCAAGTTGGGATCTTTCTCCAGGGGAGGCTCCAAGGCCTGATACTATTACTGATCCTATGTTGTGCTTACAATAGGAGCCTAGCATGGCTGCCCTTCAAGAGGCCCAACAAGCAGCTGACTGAGACAGACACAGATACTTACACTCAACAAAATATACTGAAGTCGGAGACCACTGTGGTTGAATGAGGGAGAGGCTAGAAGAAGCTGAGGAGAAGGGTGACCCCAAAGGAAGACCAGCAGTCTCACTTAACCTGGACCCCCAAGATCTCTCAGACACTGACCCACCAACTGGCAGCATACAAGAACTGGTTCAAGGACTCTGATACATATTCAGCAGAGGACTTCCTGGTCTGGCCTAAGTGAGAGAATACTTGCCTAACCCTAGAGAGACTTGAGGCCCCAGTGAGTGGGGAGGTCTGGTAGGGAGGTGTGACATTCCTTTGGAGACAGGATGGGAGGAGGAAAGGGATGAGGAACTGTGGGAGGAAAGACCGGGAAGTAGGTAATGACTGGAGTGTAAAAAAGAGTGAAAGCAGAAAATAAAAAATAAATTATATGTGTGTGTGTATATATATATATATATATATACACACATATAATATATATATATATATATATTATATATATATATTTTACTTACTTGTAGGTATATGTCTTCGAATACATGTCTGTTGCCTTCAGTGGCCAGAAGATGGTGTAAGATCCCCTGGAACTGGAATTACAGACATTTGTGAGTTGCCATGTGCATTCAGGAATTTGAACCTGGGTTCTCTGGAAGAGCAGTGTTTTTTATTACTGAGCAATACATCAAATTCCTCTTTTGAATTCTGTGTTTCATTCTTCTCTTATGTATTACATCCTAACCAGAGTTTACTATTTCTCCTCTCCTTGGAGTCAGTCTTCCCCACTTCTTCTCTCTTCCAGACCTTTCCTGCATTCTTAAATCATGTTTGTCTCTAAGGTGCTATCTTGCTTCTGAAGTTTTGATACTAGGTTACACTGTCATCTCTAAAAGACTTGTTGTAAGCTTTAAAATTGTGTTTTGATTTTCAAAAGATTGCAAAGGAAATTTGTCGTTTTAAAACATATTGTCTATATTAAAATAAGAGCACCCTCTATGCTCATGTAGTTGGTTCATTGTTAGCTGCCAACACGACAAAAACTGAAACCAACTTGGAAGCAAGCCCCTGGGATATTATCTGTGAGGGGTCACCTTGGTTGTTTAAAGAACCATGTTAATTGTAGCTAGGAAAATCCGCTGGGCAGGATATCCTAGATTGTATAAAATGATGAAGGCAGGCTGAATACTAGCATGAACTAGAATGAACTTGTGTTCATTACTCTCTGCTTTTTATATTGAGAATATATTCTGATTACCACTTCCCCTCTCCTAACTTATACCTAACCTCCCCACATCTCAACCTACTCAAATCCATATTTTCTTTCTTCCTTTCTTTAGAAAACACTTGGACAAGTTCCCTGTTTCTAAGTTATGGATATAACATGATCAGTTTTCTTATGCAACCTGCTACTGTGACTTCTGCAATGATGGAATGTAACTTGAAACTACAAGTTAAAATAAAAATTTCTGAATTTTTCCCTAGTGAAATCACTTCAGTTCAACATGGAATTAACCCCCCACCCAGAAATCCATCATAGGAGCCTGAAGGGGACCTGACTATCCGAGTCTTCAGGAAGACATCCTTCATGGATCTCGATATGGATTTCTGAACAGAAAAAAAGGTCATTGGTAGATTAGTTAAAATTTCAGGTATTCCTATTTTGTGTACTCAGCCTTTACAAAACTAGACAGGAGGTTATGGGTTTGTAGGAGAATATGGGTACATTAGAAGAGTGGAGAGGCAGAGGAAGGGGTAGAAGTGATGTAAATATAGTATTGTACATAAAGTTCTTAAAAAAACTTGAACTGGGTCATAAAGTATTCATTGTATATAATCATTTTTCATATTGGTGGATTGGGTTGTATTATCATATATATAATTGTTTTCATATCATATATTTTGATATTATTTCACCCCTCCAAGTACTCCCAACTCCTTCTTGCTTCCCTCCTCACCAAACTTGTGTTCTTTCTCTATCTCCCAACGCCTCAAGACAGAATAAAAAAGAAAATCAAACAAAGCAATGACAAACCTATCAATAATACAAACCAATATCAAAACCAAATGAAACTAAATCAAAAAAAGAAAAAAAAAGCACTCCTCCCCAAGCCAAAAGAGAATATGGTTCTCTTTCCTAATTATTTTATGACATGCAGCTTGCCCTTGAATTTTGTTGATATATCCAATGACCCAAATTGGAAAAAAAATGACTTTCCCTTTGCCAGTAGCTATCAATTACACATAGCTTTTAATTAGGGGTGGGACACTTCATTTCCACTTCTCCCATTTAATGCTGAGATTTTTTTGTTCAGTTTGAACTTTAAAGTCTTGTGCATGCTATAAAAGTCTCTTGTGAGTACAAATGTTTATGTGCCCTGTTGTATATAAATAGTCTAGTTCCTTGGAATCATTTATTACCTTTTTCTCTTAAAATCTTTCTAATTTCCCTTTCCCATAGATTCACAGGGCTTGATGGGAAAGGTTTGATGAAGGCTTCTTATTCAGGACAAGTACTCCAATGTCTTTCACTGTTGTACATTATCCAGTTGTGGCTCTCTGGGCTAGTTCCTATCTACTATAAGAAGAAACTTCTCTGATGAGAGTTAAGTGATGCACTGATTTATGGATATAACAATATGCCATTAGGAGTCATTTTATTGTCATGAGCCATTTGCAGAATAATAGTGGTTTCCCACTAGGACCATGGCCTATGTATTCTTGGGTTCTCGAGCACATTGACAATGTCTGGTATGACTCTTGATTTTTATGTGTTAGGCCATGAATCCAATCAAAAATAGGAGATTACTTCAATAAACTTTGTGCCACAATTACAGCAGTATATTTTGTAGCTATATTACTAGTTTAGGTTACAGGATTTGTAGCTGAGTACTAATGATTATTTATTTCTTCCTCTAGTATCATGCAGCGTACCTTCTAACTCCATGAACATTACATGTGAAGCTTCTGGCTTGGCGTTGGCTCAATTTCTCCATGTTTGGTGACATAAGTAAGTGATATCTTTCTTTGTATTAGGATTTTGCCTTCAGTTTGTAGAGAGTAACTAAAAGCTTTGTCTATATCTTGTTTGGGGTTGTCTATGGGATTCCATTGACTAAAATGCAACAAAATTACCCATTCCTAACACTGGAGAGATTAGGGTATAGTCTCCTCTATTCTATGGTGACTATCTTTAAATTTCTTCCATATAGAGGACGTGTTTAAAAGTTTTTGAGACATTCATTCATAAGTATTGTAAGTAGATAATTTCCACTCTCCTTCTTACACCACTGGCTTCTCACGTTTTTCACATTATCTCTCAATTCATGAACTCTTAATTATTATTTTTGGATACCTATTATTATGTACTTCTAACTGGCAGCTGTTGAATCTATTACTTGGTTCTCAAATATTCATGTGTTTAGGAGACAATTTGTAATGTTTGGTCATGTCTTCATGACATACCATCCAGTCAACAACTCAACAACAACAACAACAACAACAACAAACAACAACAACAAAAACATTCCTGACAATTTTTTAAAATTTATTTATTTATGCACTTTATATCCTGATCACAAGCCATTCTTTCCTCTTCTTCTAGTGCCCCCCTTACAAATCTCTTCTGGCATTACCTCTTCCCTTCTCAGTGAAGGGGATGCCCCTGTTACATACTTCCCCAACCTGGCACATCTAGTCACAGCAGGACTAAGTATATCCTCTTCCACTGAGGCTCTTCCCTTTAGGTGAAGGGGATCCAGTGGCAGGCAACAGAGTCAGAGACAGTCCCTGCTCTTATTTTTAGGGAAGCCCAATGAAGACCAAGTTGCATATATGGTACATAGATGTTGGGGGTTTAATTGCATTCCCTACATACTCTTTGGTTGTTGGTTCTGTATTGGTGAGCCCCATTGGGTGCAGGTGAGTTGAATATGTAGGTTGTCTTGTGGAGTCCTTGACCTCTGTGACATGCACAATTATTTGATAGCTTAAAATATCTAGTTGGAATATTGTCTCAGGTGGCAGTCAACACAGTGAGAACATACTTTCCAGAAGCAGCTTCATGGAGACCTCTCATTTTAATAGGTGGTTTAAAGGCTATTTAAATGTTTCGCAGGGTGAGTAGGAGCTATATGGTAAAGGTATACCATTGGTAGGGGTCAGGTGCTGGGGATGCCTCAGCATAAGGAGTAATTCCAAATATTTGGTGGACCTATTATGGCTACTGGGCTACATTAATTTCTCTAGTGGAACCAAAGTAAGGGCACAGGGCTATATGCACAAGGACATGCAGAACCAGGGCAGGGCTAGGGAGCAATCTTACTACTTCTATTATGAGGATAAGATTTCCAGGGTTTGGACATGCCCCAACCACACTCTTGCTCCAGGCTCAATTCCCTTGGCTCTGTCTCTCCCTGGCCCCACAACACAGCATTATGATTCTTGCACAATATCTGTTATTTTTCATTTTATGTTAAAATACATAGGTATGTGGAGGTGGCTTATTCAGCAATATGCTTGCTTTTTAGATATATAAAACTAAGTATTATTTCTCAAACATACACCCCCACACACACATATATATGAAAAGCCAGAGATTGCCCCACCCGGGGATTCCTCCCATATACAACCAAACCCAGATACTATTGTATATGCCAGAAAGATTTTGCTGACAGGACCCTGATATAGCTATCTCTTGTGAGGCTATGTCTGTGCCTGGCAAATGCAGAAGTGAATGCTCACAGTCATCTATTGGACGGAACACAGGGCCCCTAATGAAGGAGCTAGAAAAAGTACCCAAGGAGCTGAAGGGATCTTCAACCCTATAGGAGGAACAACAATATGAACTAAACACTACACCACCCCCCGCAGAGCTGTGTCTCTAGTTGCATATGTAGCAGAGGATGATATAGTTGGACATCAATGGGAGGAGAGGCCCTTGGTCTTGCAAGATCATATGCCCCAGTACAGGGGAATGTCAGGGCCAGGTAGCAGGAGTGGGTGGGTTGGGGAGCAGGACAGTGGGAGACTTTTGGGGTAGCATTTGAAATGTAAATAAAGAAAATATCTAATAAAAAAATTAAAAAAAAAAGAAAAGAAAGCCAGGCGTTATTTATGGGTAAGGATTCCTAAGACATAAGAGGATGTGACAGTCTGATATCTGAATTTTGTCAGCCAGTTAGCATATACTACTTGGAAATTTCCAGTCCATTGAGAAACACTGTCTCAGATGAGCCAGAGGTAGCAGATGGTAGCAGTAGTTGCTAGGTGTGACTGAAAAGCTGAACAAATGAATGTTCAACAGCTAAGAATATATCCACAAGACTTCTAACAATGCAAGCCAGCCAATATACTGCCATGTCTGCAGGAAAAACTCATGAAGTCCCATCCCTACATAGCTATTAGAATTTGATTGCCTTTTACGAGAAGAGAGTCATATTGCTTTAGGACTGTTTTCCCTGAGAGTCTACTCATCCTTTAGTAGATTGTTCCACATCTAGGTGTACACATGCAAGTGGACTCAGTTTATATAAAGAATGGAGAGAATACATGAAGTTATAATAGAAAACATCATAGGTTTAATAGAGGATTTTTTGATTAGGAAATGGTGGGCCTATTTTTTCAAACATAATATTTATTTTATATATTAATATCATGTCAAATAATTTGATAAAAGTGATTATGCAGTGAGAAAAAATAGATAGTAGGGTCAGAAGTGATTGTTAAGTGAGGCACAGTAGAGACAAATCTGCAATACAATGCAACAATTGAAATATATTTCACTTACAGACCTCAGGGGTCAGAATGGCATGGCTCACAGGTTAATACACTGATGAATTAATGCCAACTTAAAGTAGAGGTTACAATGTGATCAAATATAGATTAATATAGGACTGATAATAATACAAGTAGATATAGAGGGAGAGTAAAAGAGAATGGGACCACACCCTTTATAGGTGTGCACAGCTTTACTCAAAGGCTTGTATTTCATGCTGGCTCAGTGAACCCTACAGAAGAAGGGGAAGAAGAATTGTATGGGACAGAGTAGCTAAGGACATTATAAGAACATGGGCCACTGAATCAACTAAGCAATGTTCACAGGGTCTCACAGGGACTTAAGTGAAAATCAAAGAACCTGTATGGGTCTTAGCTAGGTCTTATGCATATATGTTATGGTTGTGTAGCTTGGTGGTCTTGTGGGACTGCTCTAACACTGAGGGTGGGACATGTCCAAGACTCTTTTGCTTATGCTTGAGACCCTTTCATCCTACTCAGTTGTCTCATACAGTTTTGGTGTGATGGATTGTACCTAGTCTTATTGCAACTTGATATGCCTTGCATGTTTAATATCCCTGAGAGGTCTAATCATTTTTTAAGAGAAACAGAGGAGGATAGGATCTAAGGAAGAGCAGAGATGGAATGAGTGGTTGTAGTGGAGGGAAAGAAATTGCAGTCAAGTTGTTAAGTATGAAAGAAAATAAATAATAAAGCATACGTATTTTACATTTACTAACTACTTATTCTTAAACATTTTTTTTCTTTTTATGATGCAGAGTCTCACCGTGCTGCTCAAGCTGATATTAGATTCTGAGAAGGTGCTCCGTGCTGGTCTTCTGAGGAGACTTTATTAAAGGGATCCCATGTGTAGCTGGTAGTATTGTATACTTAGAGACTTTTGCCTTTCATTTTTCATTATTACTTTCTTCTCTATAAATTCAAGTGAAATTTTATATGTCCATATACTTTTATGTTTGTTGCTATCTTTTAAAGTCTGTATATTTTTGTGCATTTTATAGAAATAATGTGATATTTCCAACAAAAGTAGTTTGTTTTCCTTGTCATAAGGAAAAGACAGAGGAGTGACCTATTGTTCATTGTATTCACTAATTGGACTAAGATTAATGACCAGTGCATTTTCTATGAAGTGACATCCACTTTTATCTTTTCTTTGATAACATCTGGGAAAGTACTGAGTTTTTTTTTTTTTTTTTTTATAATCTAGGTATTTCCTTCTATTTAAATCCATAAACTTTCAGTTTTGCACATGGCCTGCTTTATTGAGTTTTCTAGTTCTTCTTGTATTTCAATTTCTTTTATACTCCTATATTAAATAAGTTTTACTCATATTCATCTCAATTCTCCTCAGTCTAATCTAATCTTTCTTCTATGGAAAACCTACATTCTATGTGTCCTTACTATTTCTTTATTCAAAAGTAGGATTTCATATGAATAGATATTACATAATTTTGACATATCTGACTCTTCCTGTGTACTTCAAATTCACGTCTCAAATTCACGTCTCTCAAAATCATGTCTTCATTATAATTGCTACATACATACTCTTACACACAAACACATGCATATTTGTATGTAAATACAACTTTACAAATTGATTTAATATTCTTAGCTCTAAACATTCTGTAGGAATAAGATGTCATCAGCATTTAGGGAATATAATGGCTTATGAAAGTAGTGGTAAGGTCGTCTAAGTTCCAAAGGCTAACTAGCCTTATGACATTTGTTGGTTTACACAATGAGGCATCATTGGCCCTTTGTTAAGCAAGCCTTGATTTCAATTAGGTAGCTATTAGTTATTGAACATGTTTAAGAACACAACTGTACCTTTAGTATCCCTTTAGCTCCCCTATCCAAAATGCAGTTATTTCAAGCAATAAGTACTTATCTTATACTATACTCTTGTGGTATTCTCCTGGAATCCTTTCTCAACAACTCATCAAATTTACTAACAATTCAAAATTTCAGAGTTTTCTCCTGTCTGGAATTTTTCTTAGATATTCATGGCCCCAGGTGGGCCAATAATCTTCCCAATTGTGTGCAAATTATGTAAACCTATGTATACACATACATGTGTATATGCATGTGTGTGAGTATCTATATGTGAATAACAATTATATATAATTTGGGATAATTATCAATAATGATTTCCTTGTAAGTTTTGACTAACCCTATTGTTTCTATTTATTTTAGAAAATTTCTTCTGCAATGCTCATGGAACTGCTTTGCAAAAATGTCTATTTAGACTCGTAATTATATAGTTCTGTTATTCCTCTTTTGTATTTAAAATAGTAAAATATTTTATACTTTTTTGTTAGTAGACTTATCCAATATGATCTAGAAACACGTGATTCTACTGGTTGTGTTTTCACTCTTATAAAGCTATGTCAGCCCCTATGGTTTTTCTTTGTTTTGCTTTGTTTTGAATTATTTTCACTTGTCTTGGTATTTTTGTCTGTTATTATTTGATGGTTGTTGTTTTATACACTATCACTGTTGGCTTTTATGTCTCATAGCAGTAATTACATTGAGAAATTTGGGTAGCAGAGGGAATAACTTGAATGGACATGTGATGATCACCACATGGGGTATATATGCATACTTCACTCTTCTTCATTATGTTCTGGTACTCCTCGAAAAATCTTACCTTATTGGCAAACACTGATACTCGAAAATTCTATATTTTTGTCATCCTAAACTGTTTGAATTTATAATTCATTTTATAAAATGCTTATTTTGTATTAATTGCAATATTCTTTTCTTTCAGTAATTCTGCTTCCATATTACTAATAATTTGTTCATTAGTGCTACCATAATTAACTCCATAGATATTGCTGGCTTATGAGTTTTTAATTTTCAGTATATATTTTTGCATGGGCAATTTTAGTCAGTTATGTTTGCTGTATGCAAATTTTCATATTGTATCAACTTTACTGATAGCTTCAAAAATTACTGGACATTTTTGATAATCATTGATGTTAACTATAAATGTTTTATGCTTGGGGATTGCTCACTTATATAGTGTTTCTCACAGAACTTGCAGATATATGATATTGTATCCCTAGCAGTTACAGAATCAAACCAACCAACAAAGAAACTGGAAATGGTGTCATGCCATCCTCATCCTAGAAATGGTCTGCTAGTTTATTTAGCTGCTAATCTCTAAGATCAGTGACAAATGATATCTCTAAAGAAGACAGAATTCAATTGATTAAAAGCCCTGATGTTCACTAAACATTCATACACATATGCACAGTTTGCAACATTCTCACACACCATGATCATATTCACAAATGCTTATTAAATATTTATTTGGGGTATTTGGTTTCATTTTACTAATATATGCTTAACTATATATCATATTCAGATATCTTTATTGAAACTAATTTGTCATAAGTTTTGAAACAGGGTCTAAAGTTCAAGTTCTCCATCTTTGTTTTTATTTATCTGAATATTAGGTCAAATTTAGTTCTTGTACTAATGTTCCTTGTGGAATTTAGATGAGTTTGCCCATAGAACAAAAAGTAATATAACTTTGCTGTGGATGGAGATACTCTTAGTCTATAATAGTTTGATAATTATGGAATTCTTAAAGTCAATGAATTGGGCATTAAAAATACATGGGTGTTATTAATAGTCTGAGATACATGTCTGAAACTTTAAGTATTCTCATACTTACTTATCCCTGTGTTTTTCATTATTTATCTCAGGTATTTCTGATATGGAGATCCATTGTACTTCTTAGTGAGGTTGCAAACTCAAGCACTAATGCCATGCTTCTTGTCAGCATCCTGAGAAGATCACACTGGAGACTGCTACCTGGAGCTATGGTATTATAAAGTCATTAGCTTCCCAACATTTGTTTTTTTATTTTTGATTAGTTATGTAAATAATTAGATGGAAGATTCTATTTTATTATGCTATACAGTTTTCATCTACTATGATGATCTGGAAACAACAAAATTTATTTATGGTTCCAATTATCAGAGGAGAGTGGGTCACAGAGCCAGGGTGAGACTCCAAACTTTCTGAGTATTAGAATCATCACAACATTTGGTTGCGACATAAAACAAGGTGAACTTGTGATCACCGTTCCTGAGATTGCACAAAACAGATTGAGCAAAGCAGCATTAGGCAAAATTAAATTTTCAGTGCTGTTTCTTATTTCCAGTGTAGTGCAGAATTTGTTTACATTTGTCAGGTTCCACTCCAGAAAGGGTATTCTGGAAACAACTGTTTTTTGCTTATTTAATGAATAGAATCATACTTATTTATACATATTATATATTTAATCCTTTATTAATTATCTATAGTATATTTTGATTATTTTTCTCTCTCAGTGTCACTCAGATTCTTCCTATCTCCCTACCCAACTAATTTATTGTTATATATATCCTATCATTAAGAAAATATGAATATGCAAAGAAACAGAAAATCTAACAAACCAAATCAAACAGAGCCCATCACAACACAGTGCATAATCAAATAGCAAACAAATAAACCTGGATTTCATTTTGTTTTGGCCTACTATTCGTGGGAATGAAGTCAGCCCTAGATTGTGGTTGATATTCTTAATAACTCCACTGGGGAAACATGATTCTCCCTTTCCTTACAGATATAAACTACAAATATATTCCTGATGAGGAGTAGGACTTGTGTTCACATCCTTAATCAATGCTGCAATTGTAAGTGGTGTGAAATATTGAAAGTCTTGTCTGTGCCTATTGTTCTAGAAGCTTTCTATAATATGTACACAAATGATAATAATTATGAAGTACTCACCATATTAAAGAAGACAATTCCTTAGCTAGGTGTGCCACCAAGTAAACCTCCAGCAGTGGGAATGGGTTAAATCCTCCTGGATTATTGTCCAAAGAATTCCCATATACCCTAACCTCAAACATGAATTAGTAGTGCTAAACATCATTTACACCTACAATATCTACAGTAGAAAGGCCCTCTTCCTAAATATACTACTTATATAATCAAATATGGAAAAATGTAGTTTGTACCCAAGAAGATATTTCATCCCTATTAACTAGATTTCCTACTTCCAGAAGGTATTTTGCATGCATGTAAGAGATAGAAGCTACCTCAACCAGGGATGACATTAGCCAGAACACCCAAAAAAGGGGAAATAGAACATGTAAGAGATCCCCTCCAGTAGATAGACATGACTTGTAGTTGGAGGATGAGGCCACCTACCCATCTCAAAAAAAATTAACCCAGATGTTTTCCTGTCTAAAAGAAATGGAGGGACAAAAATGGAGCAGAGACAGAAGAAAAGACCATCTGGGGACTACACCACCTAGGTAACCATTCCATCTGCAGACACCCAACCCCAACACTGTTACTAATGCCAAGAAGTGCTTGCTGACAGGAGCCTGGTATGGTTGTCCTCTAAGAGGTTCTGCCAACACCTGACTAATATAGATACAGATACTCACAGCCAACCATTGGACTGAACCTAGGGATCCTAATGAAAGAGCTAGAGGAAGACTGAAAGGGATTGCAACCCCATAGAAAGAACAATATTAACAAACTGGAGCACCCAGAGCTCCCAGAGACTAAACCAAAGAGTATACATGGGTGGATTCATGGCTCCAGATAAATATATAGCAGAGGATGAAATTATCTGGCATCAATAGGAAGGGGAAGTTCTAGGTCTTGTGGAAGCTAGATGTCCCAGAATAGGGGAATGCTAGGGTGGTAAGGCTGGAGTGAGTGAGTGTGGAGGAGCACTCTCATAGAGGAAAAGGGGAAGGGAATGGAATGAGGGGTTTGCAGAAAGGAAGATATCATTTGAAATGTAAATGAATAAAATGATTAATAAAAAATAGAAACATTCATACCACACAGCTATTTTCCACTCTTTGACTTAGGCTTGATTGGGGTTTTTAACTATTTTAATCCCCCATCTTGTAATTAATTATGAAAGGTGATGGATGATATTTATCTATAGTGTGGTGTGCTTGTTTATGCTACTGAATCATTTTACTACTGTATGTCCAATGAAAGGGTAGTTCTCTCACAGGGGGCTTATTTTATCATCAGATTATCATGTGCTCCTTATAGAGCCTATGTTCTATTCATTCTCCTTCTGTTTTCTTTTTCTAGGTGACCCATGGCAAGGGGAGAACATTGAGGACTACTTGAGCAGCTGAAAACAGACACTCAAATATACACAATACTGGAAGACCATTTTTTTTTCTTAAAATCTTAGCTCATGGAGGGAATCTCACTTGACTAGTATGGCACAGTTAAGATGACAGAGCATACCTAGAAAGTATATTTACATACTGGGATACCAAAGCCTTACTGCCCACTGCATTTTTAGATACTTCCCTTTCAATGTGAGTCTAGCAGAGGCAAACAGTCTATAGGTGTACATACTGTAATTAAGAATTATACAGAGAGTATTTATGCATAAGCAGTGTGGATAGAGGTGCTCAATTATGCAACTCATGTGTATCTTTGATTTTTTCTAAAGGAGCTGTTCACTAGAGAGTAGCTGTAAGGAATAGAAAATTTGATGAACCACATTGAGGAAGGCCGAGGAAGCAGAGATGACATCAACTGGGAGTATGGTGTAATCATTTTCAATATAGGGTAAGTTTATATTCAAATGTGGAGTGTGGAAACAGCATGGGATTGTTATCTTTGGTGATGACATTTTTTTCAATTTTTATTAGATATTTTCTTCATTTACATTTCAAATGCTATCCTGAAAATCCCCGATAGCCACCCCTTCCCTGCTCCCCTACTGACCCACTCCCACTTCTTGGCCCTGGCGTTCCCCTGTACTGGGGCATATAAAGTTTGCAAGACCAAGGGGCCTCTCTTCCCAATGATGGCCAACTAGGCCATCTTCTGATACATATGCAGCTATAGACACAAGCTCTGGGGGTACTGGTTAGTTCATATTGTTGTTCCACCTATAGGATTACAGACACCTTCGGCTCCTTGGGTACTTTCTCTAGCTTCTCCACTGGGGGCCCTGTGTTCCATCTTATAGATGACTGTGAACATTCACTTCTAAAAACATAATTTATAATTATAATATTCCACCATTAATTGAAGTATCTAACCAGAAGGTATTAGTTGAATTATATTATATTATTGATATTTCACTGGGGCATGTTTAATCAATATAGAATAGAATGCATCTTATAGGACTTCATGCCCTTTCCTAAGAAATGCTGTCTCTTAGTCAGAAATTCATGATTATACCAATGACACATTTTGGCAGTATAGTCTTTCCCCAAAAAACTACTGAGTTTGTGGTTTGTATCCAACTAAAATAAGTTTGTAGGATCTATGTAAAATTATTTTAGTCAGTGCTAATAACATGTCAACAGACCTGTACTGTCTGTCTCTTACTAAATCCCAGCTAAAATAGTTTTGCGGTATTATTATTATTATTATTATTATTATTATTATTATTATTTAATCTATTTTTACAGTACAGTTGTTATCCCACTCTCAGTCTGCCCTGTGACTGTTCCTCATCCCATTATTCATTCTCTGTCTCCAAGAGGATGTCCCCAACTCCCTCAACTCCACCCCACCAGACCTCCCCACTACCTGGGGCCTCAATCTCTCAAGGGTTAGGTGCATCTTCTGTCACTGAGGCCAGACTAGGCAATACTCTGTTGTATATGTGTTGGAGGCCTCATACCAGCTCATTTATGCTGGCTGGTTGGTGGCTCAGTGTCTGAGCAGGGGGTCAAGGTTAGGTGAGATTGATGGTCTTCCTATGTGGTAACTTTCCTCCTCAGCTTCTTCCAGCTTTTCCTTAGTTCAAATCCAGGGGTCTTTGGCTTCTGTTCATTGGTTGGGTGTAAGTATCTGCACCTGACTTTTTCAGCTGCTTGTTGGGCTTCTTGGAGGGCAACCATGCTAGGATCCTCTCTATAAGTACACCATAGCATCAGTAATATTGTCAGGCCTTGGATTAGTTAACTAGATTTTAGTATAAGACAAGGTTTTTTTTTTGGTTTTTTTTTTTTCATGTTGAGATCTTAAGTTCAATTAGAGAGGTCTTAGTTATTGTAAGTGTGCTGTAAATGCACCCTTAGTTTTATTTATTTATTTGTGTGTGTGTGTGTGTGTGTGTGTGTGTGTGTGTGTGATGCCAGTGAATGTTATGGCTCATATGTGTCACAACTGAACAGGGCAGTTTATTGCATCCCTCCTTTGAAGATTATCTGTCATTTCTGGTATTATGAAAGCTAGTCCTCAGGGAGAAGGCACATTTCAGATCAGGTACCTTTAGGCCCTGTGTCTAAAGTGTGTGTTGTCTTTATTAATAGCGACTTACTTACCACCTTTTGGGACCAGTCATAGGCAGTAGAAATAGCTTGTGTGTTTGGGCATCTTTCAAACAGATCTCAATAGCAAGTAAACACAGGACTTCTTATACCTATTTTGGGAGTTTTGTTTGGTGGAAGTAAGGTATATATTTATCTGAAGGTGAGTGAAATTTACAGTTAGTATACATGCATGCCATTCTAGTAGTTATAATGGTGTTATATTTTTTAGTTTAGAAGGCCTGCTTACCTTAATTCAAACTTTATTAATTTCCTTATCTAACCATTTTGACAAACCCTATGAAATGCAAAAGGTCATTCCTGGTGAACTCTAGAACTTGTTCAGACAAATCATTAATTTAAAAATGAATGAAAGTTGGAGATTATTGAAGAACTGTAGAAATGTAGGTGAGAAATTTGACAAGACTTGGTTAATGTGTGAGGAAGGATATAAGGGGGAGCAGTCAGTGCTGCTCTTGCTCTACTACATGTGTGTGTGTGTGTTTACCAGGGAGCAGTACAGACTCTGTCCAGTTTTCTGAGATTTCAGTCCTGTATCAAAAAAACAAAAAAAAAACAAACAAAAAAAAAAAAACAAAAAACAACCTAAAAATAACACTAGAGGAGTATCTCAGAAGACAATAGCAGAGCTAGCACGGAGGAAAATTTGATAGTTACATGTAGTAGGTATCAGGGAGTGTTTTGTTGAATTATATTTACTGGGTTATTAAGTTTAAAAATGTAGGGCTGGGAAGATGGCACAGTAAAGAGTATGCTTGTCTTTGGGTTTTGATCACCCAGAGTTTATAACTAATATTCTTATTCCTTTTGCTGATTTTCTCTAGTGTCAGTTAAAGCCAACACCTTGAAATATCCAGGGAGGAGGCATAAGAGTTGGAGCAGGCTCCAACTGAGAACTCTCCCAGGTTACAACAAGCTTTGTATTTACATTTACGTTTGAAAGCTCTATCTTCTGATTGGCCCTTAATTCATTTTTATTTGAATGAACACACTCATCAAGTATATATAATTGAAACAGAGGTGTATAAAAGCCATCCTAAAGTTTCAGGGTTAGAGATAGTGGGGCCTTTAAGTATTACTGGCCAGCTAGCCTACACTCTTATCATGAAATTCTCCTAGTATTAAATGCTATATCAATGTAGAGGTAGTAGACCTGTATACTGAAACAGGATTTTCTGGACAGGACTTCACATTGGAACACATAAACTTGTTACAGCTGAGACTACATGCTAAATTCTTGTCTTGGAAGTAGCCAATTAAATCTTAGCAAAGTCAGGGACAGGATTCATGAAGCCAAACTTATTTGAGAAGCTAGTGGTATTTGATTAAGTGCAGATGGAAGGAGAACCAGTTTTCTTCAGAGATACTAACCCTGAGAGGCTATTGATGTTTTAGTAGCTGGTCACATCTCTATGCAAACACAAATAGCACTGAATGGACAGTGTATATGAACTTGTGATGAAACATTAATTGATATTAGGGAGAAATTAAAGTCTATAGAATTGGTGGTTGGAATTTACTACATGTACTATGTATTCATTAATATGAACAGTTTTACATGATGAATGATTTCTAAGAAACAGTTAATGATTGCACCTCTAGTTTTCATAAACATGCAGACTATGTGTTGTGTACAATGGAAAAATATATGTTTATTGCCCATAAACAAATGGTGAATACATTTTGACTTTATTGGTTCTAAAATATATACCCTATTCGACTATAATACACTCTATGCTAATTAATTGTATTGCTTACCATGGCTAGAACCCACTATTTCTTTATATAACCTAAGCAGTTTTTCTATAGTGGGTTGTAATGGTCACAAAGACATTATTTAGTGTAATGGATCATAATATAATCACAACACCTGATGAAACTGACAATAGAGGATTTCAAAGGATTAACAACAAGCTGCATTGGACAGCCCACAACCACAATCAGAAAGCCACACACACAAACACTGATTTTATTGTATGTTACCAGGATGAAAGCATTATATGACCAGACAAAAACTTAAACTTCTATATTCCAATGACTGGTTTCTCTAATGTCTGTTGAAGTCAGCACCTTGTAGAACACAGGGTGGAGGCAGAAGAGGTAGAATAGGCTCAAATGTAAAACACTATCAGGTTATAGTAAGCTTTTGATTTTCATTCCTGTGTTTGAAAGTTCTCTCTCCTGATTTGCCATTAATTCATTATTTATTTGAATGCTCACATTCAGCCAACCACAGCTAATATTAATTCATGCACACAGTATTATGCCATTTAGGCAGTTGGCTGGAGTCTACCTCTCAGCAGTTACCAGGATCAGGCCAGAGGTTTACTGAAACCTGCTGTTCATCAAAGTAGGACTGCTTCTGATTTGACAGAACACATTAATATACATGCAGTAAAGTTGAGGGTCCTTGAAGTGATTACCCACAGTCCTGCTCAGAGCAATTCTGCTCCTATCTCCATTGCTGAGAATTTGTTCTTGGGTCTGCCAATACTACTTCTGCTTTAAACTCTTCCCTTTCTCTCTCAGATCTTGGAATCATACTTTATCTGAAAGAAAGGTGATTCCATAGAGCTTTCAGTGTGAGAGAGAATGAGAACTCATGCTTCTTGCACTATTTTGGGGGCACCTACTCTCAGGAATTGCTACATCAAAGGCAGCTGTCATCTGATACACTATGATCATCTAAACGCCAAGAGCCATGTCATTTGTGGCATTTTACCTGGTGTGCAACAGCTCTCTAAGAACAAAGTTATATAATGCTGGCATTCAGTTGACATCATTCAGCTGCTATGAAGTGTTTCAGAGATACTCTTTTCCAATACAGGGTCAACTTCCAGAGTTGCGTTGTCACTGCTGTATGGGAAGTATTACTTCCCAAATATTATTTTCTCTTCTCTGTCCACTCCTTTAAAATTTTTGGATGGCAAGCAAGTAAAGAGGGCTGTCCACCTGCCGTGGAAAGCATTTACCTAGCAAAAATTTCTTTCTCCTTTTGGATTGCAATGTCTTCTTTTTGACTAAGTTCTCCTCATAACAATTTGTTTCTGCCAATCAGTTTACCATTCTAAGTCATGTATTTTTATATAGTCATATTGCTTTGTCTCTGTTGCTCCTTGGAATAAAAAAAAACCTTTTTTTTCCAATTCTTTATACCATTTTATATCTCTTCTGTAGCTCATTTTAATTTTATTTACTATAAATTTCTCTTCTTGTTGTGTCTCTGAGGGGGCCTATAGAAACAGTGTCAGAGGGGATGGTCAGTTCAGATAAAGAAGAGACAAGGCATCAAGACATGCTATGCAAATAGAAAATTTTAATTGAAATAGTTTTATGGGAGTTTCCTTCAATTTGTTTAAAGAGCTACATGGCTGCAGTTTTAGTAGATTCCTCCCACATTGATTGGAATCAGGGTAATCTACCTGCCTTTGTGTCACACATGATTACTTGCAACTCTGTATGTAAACCCCAGTAAACCTAGTGGTACACCAGCTTGGAATAGTGGGCACCTTTTAAAATTTCTGTTCTCTTACCTATGTCATAACTAGGACAAACACATCTTTCCTCACGTCTCTCCAGAAAAAGAGAAACTGCAGTAAATTATTTCTAGACCTACCTTAAGAATAGTTCCTTACCAATGATAAATCTGTTTTAAAATAGTTTCAAACAGTCTTTGTCAGGTCTCACTTTTGTTCTCTCTGTGTCACATAGGCAGACCTCCAACCCTTATACTCTTGGAATTCTTCTGACTCAGGTCTGGTGAGCTGTAATCACATGCACACCACGAAGCTTGACAGATATAACCTTAATATATTTGGTTTATGACACAAAGTCTCAATGTACTTCTCATAATGAGTTGAGACTCATTAACAAAGTCATGCTTGAACCTCCAGATGCTGAGGAGCTCACAGCTCTTCATTGTAGATGTAGGCCACCACACTCACTGAGGGCTTTGTATAACCAGGTGTGTTTCAGCATTCAGTTTTGAATAGTGATCGTTTGTACATAAAACATAATTTATTTATTTTTTTATTTTAACATGCACTGCTACTTTACTGAAATTATCTTTGACCTAACCAATATCAATAATTTTCTATATACAGGGATGTGGTCTTCACAAAGCTTTTAGATTATTTTTGTTGCCTTAAAAATCAGATATTTAAGAAAAAAAATGTCCACTTTTAGTTTTTCCCAATAACTGCCCTAGGATGACCTCTAGGTCTATAGATATTTTTTTAATTACAGAAATATTATATTTGGACAAGTGCTACAGCCTCTTAAGCTTACAGGGTTTCATTTACATAACTAATATATGACTTTCTTTTCAAACCACAGAGAGGGGGTTCTTGAAGACTTTGGCTGTGCACTTTGAGATAAGCTTATAGTCTTTATCTATTCATATAATAAGGCAGTATTTCACAGAAAACCTTTATGTATGTTACGCTAAATCTATGTACTTTGGTCTATTTCATTAATTTTATTATAAAATGACTATGAAATGGAAGTTCTTAGTCATATTATCATGTATAGCTTTTTCAATTTTCATTTAATTTTTTCATTAATTAATTATTTATTCCTGTATATCCTTGTTTACTTCTGTAATATATTTGGCATTACTGCAATGATATATCTTATATAGGGGTTATTGCTATATGTTACACGGGTTCTATCTAGGAAAAAACTGATGATGAATTTTCCCAGTAGTGTGCCAAGTACTTGTCAACACTATGTCTGCTCATTAGGACTAGTGAATCTTCTACTTGGGAACCGGATCAATTTGTCCATGTTTAATGTTATAAATTCATGATATATTCAGTTTGTAGAGAGTAACTGATAGTCTTGCCAATAACGTGTTTTATCGGGAGGGGTGGGCAGCACCATTAGCTGTTGCTACACAAAAGTAATCCACTCCTTATACTGAAATTTTTATTTGGTGTCATAATATATCTAGGTTGTAATTGTCTCACTCAACATATTGTAACTCCATTTAAATTACTTTCAAAGTATATTTGGAATGTATTTCAATGAATATTTCAAAAATTTAATGAAATTACAAAGGTGATCCTTTACATTATTTCTGCTGTTTTCTCTACCTGCAATTTCTTTCTTTTGCACCCTATTTGCTCCCAAACTCATGGTCTACTCTCATATAATACAGTTATGTATGCATAATTACTGACTATTAAGTCCATTAGGTATTGCTCGTGTGTATGTGTGCAAAAGCTATTTTCTCAAGACTTGACAACTTTTTAAGGAACTTGGCCCAGGAGAATTCCCATTCTTTCTCTCATAAGCTCCAATTAATTTCCTGTAGGTCTTCAGTTAGCAGTGTGGTCAATAACATCCTTCTCCCCCATCCAGGTTGACACAAGAACATGTGGTGTCATTTATTTAAAAAAATCTTCTTTAGGTATTTCTGTTATTTGGGGTATTGTGGGTGCAACTTCCCTGTCATAAGTAGAAGACACTTTCTCATAGCAGGCATGCCATTTCTCTGGATCTTACACCCTTTCTGCTCCATCTTACACAAATTCTCTAAGTCTTGGGTGTAATACAATTTCTTCTCCCTTTTCCCTTATTTTTCTTTTCATTCTTGTGTTAATTTATCAATTGTCATTGGGAATACCAGTAATTTATTCTTTTCAATTTGATTATTTGTGGAATTCTCTGCTAATCTCCATCTGCTTTAAAATGGAGTGTTTCGATGAGGGTGAAAGTTATACTAATTTCTCTGTGAAAAGACACACATTCAAAATGTGTTTAGAAATTATATAATGCCAAAAACATGGCTGTCATAAACTTTCTGGCAGGATCTGTAACCTCACCAGCCATGAACTGCTGACTAAGTATACAGTATCCAGGAAGATTTTTTGTCTTTGCCATGATATAAGTCTACTTACTCACCATGAATAGTGTGAACAATTGGGTTATGGATTTGAACCTCTAAGCCTCTAATATCCCGGTAATAATTATGATTTTAGAAATGATGACAATTAAGGAAAGATGGTAAAATCATAATGTTTACCCACATTTTTTGTAGCAGTGTTATCTTTAGGGTTTCCATCAATATAACATGGTGGTAAGAAATTGCCCAATGTAAAGTTGATTGGTATTGGATACTCTATATCACTTCCATATTGCAATGAATTCTAAAATGCAACTTATATTGAATGTAGTTTAGGCCTTTAACTTATGTGTGGGCTATGTGGGGCATGGGACATAGTCATGTCACATTTATTTTCTGTTCTTGTTCCACTACATTCTTGTGGTTCATGAGGGAAAAGGACAGGTACTTATCTGTTTCCTAACTTTTCAGTCCAGTATTCAGAAAAATAAAATTACTATTTGAAGAGAATCTCAGGAGAAAGCATCAAAGATGAGGTAGAAGATTGGAGAGTTATATAGCAGGTATGACCTTATGGTCAGTGGATAATCTTAAGTGTGTTAAATTTCTTTCATAGATCAAAATATGCAGGCTGTGGATGTTTTTTTTTCTTTAACTTTTTCCAATTTTTTATTAGGTATTTTTTTCATTTACATTTGAAATGCTATCCAGAAAGACCCTTATACCCCACCCCTGCTCCATTACCCACCCACTCCCACTTCTTGGCCCTGATGTTCCTTGCAAGACCAAGGGGCCTCTCTTCCCAATGATGGCCGATTAGGCCATCTTCTGCTACATATGCAGCTAGAGAAATGAGCTTTGGGCGTACTGGTTAGTTTGTATTGTAGTTCCACCTATAGGGTTGCAGACCCCTTCAGCTCCTTGGCTACTTTCTCTAGCTCCTCCATTGGGGGCCCTGTGTTCCATCCAATAGCTGACTGTGAGCATCTACTTCTGTGTTTGCCAGGCACTGGCATAGCCTCATGAGAGACAGCTATATCAGGGTCCTTTCAGCACAATCTTGCTGGCATATGCAATAGTGTCTGCATTTGGTGGTATGAGTACCTGACTTTTATTCATAGAACAGATATGTAAAAATCAAGGAGTAGTGTGTTTTGTGTGCTAGCACTTCAAGGTCATGGTAGGAAGTGGTAGACAAATTCTTTTTCCCAAGCAGTTTGGACTACTTGACAGATTCTAGTCAACTATGAAACATTATCTCAAATAAATAAAGATAGTAGTATTCTGCATTATTACAGTATTTCCTAGATATGGCAAAGCAGTTGAACCATGAACTCTCAACAGCTAAGACCACATACAAAAACTTGCGTCAGTTCAAGAAATTATTCCACTATACCTGAAGTTCCACTCCTGTCTGGGTATCTTTTGGCATTTTATCGTCTGTGGTTTATGGGTGAGTAAAGTTCTTTCAGGGATGTTTGCTCTGTGAGGATACCTGTTTTCTAGTATTCATGCTCCCACATGAATGCAGGCCACCCATAATTAATTAATTCATATGGAATTATATCTATATCTATATCTATCTATATATATATACACACACAATTTTATATATTTTTTGTTTTTATATATGTAATTTTCATATACTATTTTGTGATCTTTACCCCTTCACCTCTTTTAAGCCTTCCTATCTCACAATACATTTAACTCTTTACATTCTTTATCTCTTTAGAAAAGAAACAGGCAAATATAAACCAGAATAGTATAAAACATAGAGAGAAAAAACATAAAGAAAAACAAGAGAAGTACATGGACATAGAAACACACATCACACAAAGAACACCAACAAATACACAAATTACAGAAGCTGTAATATATAAGCACTATATCAGTAATGTAAGAATAAATTCCAACATTCTCTGTAAGAAAAAAATATCCATGATACAATAGAATTTGTTTTAATTTGGCTGTCTTCTGCCTTCAGATGAAGATATAAAGCTCTCAGCTCCTCCTGCACCAAGGCTGTCTGGATGCTGCCATCTTGTGGCATTGATGATAATGGACTGAACCTCTGAACCTATAAGCCAGCCCCAATTAAATATAGTCCTTATAAGAGTTGTCTTGTTCATGGTGTCTTATAAGAGTTGCCTTGTTCATGGTGTCTATTCACAGCAGTAAAATCCTAACTAATATAGGAGTGTAAAATATTATAGAAGTTGTTGACTGAAGGCTTCTAGGAGAAGATTGACTACTAGGCAGCTAGGTTTAGAGTATTAAAGCCCCTAGCCACAGTGACATATGTACTCCAACAAGTCCACAAACCCTAATAGTGTCACTCCATGGCCCAAGCATATAAAAACAACCATACCTCCTTATTAGCAAATATCGGCTATCCCCTGGACAGATACATTTATTTCAAACATAAAAATAATTTCACACACACACATACACACACACACACACACACACACACACACACACACACACACACAATTCTGATCCAGTGTAATTACTCATGACTATAATCCTGTTACTTGGGAGAACTAACTCAGAAAGATTGTAAAAACTCACTAGTATGCTGCACTTGGCAGCCAGAGTAACAATTAGACTTCAGAAGCTACAGTACAGTAGAGATGGCCCTAGCACCTCTGAGAGAATTAAGTTTGATGTACACTACATATAAGGCAGTTGATTGGGTTGATAGTACTATGTTCAGAGCAAGAGCTTTGAGACTGTAATGCACATTTGGTACCCTCACTGAGGCCTTTTGTTTAGTAGAATCATTAAAAGATTAAAAGTCCTTCATATTGTATTTGGCATAACCCAGCAGGTAACAAAAAGGAGATATTGTTTCCTGGAAGAGATATGGGAATGCATATGCAGAGGTAGAAAACTATTCTGTGTTCTTGAAGGCAAAATTTGACACAATTTTAGTGTAGCTAGAATTCCTAAGGAAAAATACTGAAGCAAAACATAATTCTGTGGGAAAGAACTTTTGGAAGACTTTAAAATCTTACGGAACTTCACAGAGGGTATGCATAATAAAGCAATATAGGTGAAGAGAAGCAAGCCTGTCCTGATTTGTGCAATTATGCTTTCAGATATGATGCTTTTCATGACTTTGTGCAATTCTGATTTCAGATTAATTTCAAATTTCCATCCTAGTAATTTGGGACATATGAGATGACTATCAGTGGGGATCAGAAGCAGAGAAGAAAAAAAAAATCTTATCGAAATGATGTTGCTTGTGTCGACAGTAGGAAAGGAGTAAATTTATCGAAAGAATTGTGTAGGAAAAGTCCTTCAAGCTTTTCCCTAGTTCAACCATGGTGGTCATCAGCTTCTGTCTATTGGTTGGGTGTAAATATCTGCATCTGACTCTTTCAGCTTCTTGTTTGGTCTTTTGGAGTGCAGTCATGATAGACCCCTTTTTGTGAGCACTCCATAGCCTCAGTAGTAGTGTCAGGCCTTTGGGCCTTCCCTTGAGCTGGATCCCACTTTGGTCCTGTAGCTGGACCTGCTTTTCATCAGGCTCTTCTCCATTTTTGTCCCTGCAATTGTGCCAGACAGGAACAATTCTGGGTCAGAGTATTTGCCTATGAGATTGCAACCCCATCCCTTCACTTAATGCCCTCTTTTCCACTGGAGGTGGATTCTACAAGTTTCTTCTCCCCACTTTAGGGCACATCATCTAAGGTTCCTGTACCTTAGATGTTTTGACATTCTCTTTCCTGGTCTCTGGTACATTCTAGTGGGTTACCTCAGCTCCTGAGATTGCATATTTCCATTCATTGTGCTGGCCCTTGGGGCTTCACTCCTGCTTCCCCCAATACCTGATCATGTTCCCCTTTTTTCCTGCCCCTCCCAATCTACTCTTCTACCCACTTCCCTCATTCCCTCCCTCCCTCCCTCCCTCCCTCCCTCCCTCCCTCCCTCCCTCCCTCCCTCCCTCCCTCTCTCTGCACTCTGCTTTCTTCTCCCTCCCAAAAGGGATTTAATCATCCTCACTTAGACCCTTTGGCTTGTTAACCTTCTTGAGCTCTGTGGATTGTGTCCTCGGCATTCTGTAGGTTTTTTTTTTTTTTTTTTTTTTTTTGGTTGCTAATATCCACTTATTAGTGATGCATATCCTTTTGGATCTGAGATACCTTATTCAGGAAGATATTTTCTAGTCCCATCCATTTGCCTGTGGCTTTCATGAAGTCATTGTTTTTAATGGCTGATTAGTACTCTATTGTGTAAATGAACCACAATTTCTGTATTTATTCTTCTGTTGTGAAACATCTGGCTTGTTTCTAGCTTCTGGCTATCACAAATAAGACTGATATGAACATAGTAGAGCATGTGTTCTTTCGGCATACTGGGACATCTTTTGGGTATAAGCCCAAAGGTGTTATAACTGGGTCTTCAGGTCGATCTATTTCAAATTATCTGGGAACCTCCAGATTGATTTCCAGAGTGGTTGTACCAGTTTGCAATCCCACCAGCAATGGAGGAGTATTCCTCTTTCTCTGCATTCTCCCCAATGAGTGCTGTCACCTGAGTTTGTGATCTTAGCCAGTATGATTGGTGTAAGGGTGGAATCTCAGGGTCCTTTAGATTTTCATTTCCCTGATCACTAAATCATTGAACATTTTTTAATTAGGTATTTTCTTCATTTCCATTTCCAATGCTATCCCAAAAGTCCCACATACCCTCCCCACCACTCCCCTACCTACCCACTCCCACTTCTTGGCCCTGGCATTCCCCTGTACTGGGGCATATAAAGTTTGCAAGACCAATGGGACTCTCTTTCCACTGATGGCCGACTAAGCTGTCTTCTGATACATATGCAGCTAGAGACATGAGCTCTGGGGAGTACTGGTTAGTTCATATTGTGGTTCCACCTATAGGGTTGCAGATCCCTTTAGCCCCTTGGGTACTTTCTGTAGCTCCTCCATTGGGGGCCCTGTGATCCATCCAATAGCTGACTGTGAAGATCCACTTCTGTGTTTGCTAGTCCCCAGCATAGCCTCAAAAGAGACAGCTATATCAGGGTCCTTTCAGCAAAATCTTGCTAGTGTGTGCAATGGTGTCAGCGTTTGGAGGCTGATTATGGGATGGATCCCCAGATATGGCAGTCTCTAGATGGTCTATCTTTCATCACAGCTCCAAACTTTGTCTCTGTAACTCCTTCCATGAGTGGTTTATTTCCAATTCTAAGAAGGGGCAAAGTGTCCACACTATGATCTTCATTCTTCTTGAGTTTCATGTGTTTTGCAAATTGTATCTTATATCTTAGGTATTCTCAGTTTCTGGGCTTATATCCACTTAACAGTGAGTACATATCATGTGAGTTCTTTTGTGATTGAGTAACCTCACTCAGGATGATACCCTCCAGGTCCATCCATTTTCTTAGGAATTTCATAAATTCATTCTCTTTAATAGCTGAGTAGTACTCTATTATGTAAATGTACCACATTTTCTGTATCCATTCCTCTGTTGAGGGACATCTGGGTTCTTTCCAGCTTCTGGCTATTGTAAATAAGGCTGCTATGAACATAGTGGAGTATGTGTCCTTCTTACTGGTTGGAACATCTTCTGGATATATGCCCAGGAGAGGTATTGCGGGATCCTATGGTAGTACTCTGTCCAATTTTCTGAGGAAATGCCAAACTGATTTCCAGAGTGGTTGTAATCCCACCAAAAATGGAGGCATGTTCCTTTTTCTCCACATCCTCGCCAGCATCTACTGTCACCTGAATTTTTGATCTTAGTCATTCTGACTGGTGTGAAATGTAATCTCAGGGTTCTTTTGATTTGAATTTTCCTGATGGTTAAGGATGCTAAACATTTTTTTCAGGTGCTTCTCAGCCATTTGGTATTCCTCAGGTGAGAATTCTGTGTTTAGCTCTGAACCCCATTTTTAAATGGGATTATTTGATTTCCTGGAGTTCACCTTTTTGAGTTCTTTATATATTTTGGATATTAGTCCCCTATCTGATGTTGGATAGGTAAAGATCCTTTCCCAATCTGTTGGTGGCCTTTTTGTCTTATTGAGGTTGTCTTTTGCCTTACAGAAGCTTTGCAATTTTATGAGGTCCCATTTGTCAATTTTTGACCTTACAGCACAAGTGATTGCTGTTCTTTTCAGGAATTTTACCCCTGTGCCCATATCTTCGAGGCTTTTCCCCACTTTCTACTCTATAATTTTCTTTTCTTTTCTTTTTTATTAGGTATTTTCCTCATTTACATTTCCAATGCTATCCCAAAAGTCCCCCATACCCTCCCCCCACTCCCCTACCCCCCCACTCTCCCCCACTCCCCTACCCACTCACTCCCACTTTTTGGCCCTGGCATTCCCCTGTACTGGGGCATATAAAGTTTGCAAGTCCAATGGCCCTCTCTTTCCAGTGATCGCCGATTAGGCCATCTTTTGATACATATGCAGCTAGAGTCAAGAGCTCCGGGGTACTGGTTAGTTCATAAAGTTGTTCCACCTATAGGGTTGCAGATCCCTTTAGCTCCTTGGGTATTTTCTCTAGCTCCTCCATTGAGGGCCCTGTGATCCATCCAATAGCTGACTATGAGCATCCACTAATGTGTTTGCTAGGCCCTGGCGTATTCTCAAAAGAGACAGCTATATCAGGGTCCTTTTAGCAAAATCTTGCTAGTGTGTGCAATGGTGTCAGCATTTGGAGGCTGATTATGGGATGGATCCCCATATATGGCAGTCTCTAGATGGTCCATCCTTTTTCCACAGCTCCAAATTTTGTCTCTGTAACTCCTTCCATGGGTGTTTTGTTCTCAATTCTAAGAAGGGGCAAAGTTTCCACACTTTGGTCTTTGTTCTTCTTGAGTTTCATGTGTTCTGCAAATTGTAACTTATATATTGGGTATTCTATGTTTCTGGGCTAATACCCACTTTTCAGTGAGTACATATCATTTGAGTTCTTTTGTGATTGGGATAACTCACTCAGGATAATGCCCTCCAGGTCCATCCATTTGCCTAGGAATTTCATAAATTCATTCTTTTAATAGCTAATTAGTACTCCATTGTATAAATGCACAACACTTTTTGTATCCATTCCTCTCTTGAGGGGCATCTGGGTTCCTTCCAGCTTCTGGCTATTATAAATAAGGCTGCTATGAACATAGTGGAGCATGTTTATTTCTTACTAGTTGGAACATCTTCTAGATATATGCCCAGGAGAGGTATTGCGGGATCCTCTGGTAGTACCATGTCCAATTTTCTGAGGAACTGCCAGACTGATTTCCAGAGTGGTTGTACAAGCTTGCAATCCCACCAACAATGGAGGAGTGTTCCTCTTTCCTCACATCCTCGCCAGCATCTGCTGTCAACTGAAATTTTGATCTTAGCCATTCTGACTGGTGTGAGGTGGAATCTCAGGGTTGTTTTGATTTGCATTTCCCTGATGATTAAGGATGCTGAATATTTTTTCAGGTGTTTCTCAGCCATTTGATATTCCTCAGGTGAGAATTTGTTGTTTAGCTCTGTGCCCCATTTTTAATGGGGTTATTTGATTTTCGGGAGTCCACCTTCTTGAGTTCTTTTTTGTATTGGATATTAGTCCTCTATCTGATTTAGGATAGGTAAAGATCCTTTCCCAATCTGTTGTTGGCATTTTTGTCTTATTGACAGTGTCTTTTGTCTTACAGAAGCTTTGCAGTTTCATGAGGTCCCATTTGTCAATTCTCAATCTTACAGCCCAAGCCATTGCTGTTCTATTCAGGAATTTTTCTCCTGTCCCAATATCTTCGAGGCTTTTCCCCACTTTCTCCTCTATAAGTTTCAGTGTCTCTGGTTTTATGTGGAGCTCCTTGATCCACTTGGATTTGACCTTAGTACAAGGAGATAGGTATAGATCACTTCACATTCTTCTACATAACCACCAGTTGTGCCAGCACCATTTGTTGAAAATTCTGTCTTTTTTCCACTGGATGGTTTTAGCTCCCTTGTTGAAGATCAAGTTACCCTATGTGTGTGGGTTCATTTCTGGGTCTTCAATTCTATTCCATTGGTTTACTTTTCTGTCGCTATACAGTACCATGCCGTTTTTATCACAGTTTCTGTAGTAAAGCTTTAGATTTGGCATGGTGATTCCACCAGAGGTGCTTTTATCCTTGAGAAGAGTTTTTGCTATCCTAGGTTTTTTGCTATTCCAGATGAATTTGCAGATTGCTCTTTTTTTAATTCGTTGAAGAATTGAGTTGGAATTTTGATGGGGATTGCACTGAATCTGTAGATTGCTTTTGGCAAGATAGCCATTTTTACAGTGTTGATTCTGCCAATCCATGAGAATGGGAGATCTTTCCATCTTCTGAGATCTTCTTTAATTTCTTTCTTCAGAGACTTGAAGTTCTTACCATACAGACCTTTCACTTCCTTAGTTAGAGTAACGCCAAGGTATTTTATATTATTTGTGACTGTTGAGAAGAATGTTGTTTCCTTAATTTCTTTCTCAGCTTGTTTATTCTTTGTGTAAAGAAGGCCATTGACTTGTTTGAGTTAATTTTATTTCCAGCTACTTAATTGAAGCTGTTTATCAGGTTTAGGAGTTCTCTGGTGAAATTTTTTGGTCACTTATATATACTATCATATCATATCCAAAAAGTGATATTTTGACTTCTTCTCTTCCAATTTGTATCCCCTTGATCTCCTTTTGTTGGCGAATTGCTCTGGCTAGGACTTCAAGTACAATGTTGAATAGGTAGGGAGACCGTGTGCAGCCTTGTCTAGTCCCTGATTTTAGTGGTATTGCTTCCAGCTTCTCACTATTTACTTTGGTGTTGGCTACTGGTTTGCTTTAGATTGCTTTTATCATTTTAGGTATGGGCCTTGAATTCCTTATCTTTCCAAGTCTTTTATCATGAATCGGTGTTGGATTTTGTCAAATGCTTTCTCTGCATCTAAGGAGATGATCATGTGGTTTTTTTTTGTCTTTGAGTTTGTTTATATACTGGATTACATTGATGGATTTCCATATATTAAGCCATCCCTGCATCCCTGGAATAAAACCTACTCGGTCAGGATGGATAATTGCTTTAATGTGTTCTTGGATTCGGTTAGCAAGAATTTTATTGAGTATTTTTGCATTGATATTCATTAGGGAAATTTGTCTGAAGTTCTATATCTTTGTGGGATCTTTCTGTGGTTTAGGTATCAGAGTAATTGTGGCTTCATAGAATGAGTTGGGTAGAGTACCTTCTACTTTTGTTTTGTGGAATAGTTTTTGCAGAACTGAAATTAGTTCTTCTTTTAAGGTCTGATATAACTCTGCACTAAACCCATCTGGTCCTGGGCTTTTTTTTTTTTTTTTTGGTTGGGAGACTATTAATGACTGGTTCTATTTCTTTAGGGGATATGCAACTGTTTAGATCGTTAACTTGATCCTGGTTTAACTTTGGTACCTGGTATTTGTCTAGACATTTGTCCATTTTGTCCAGGTTTTCCAGTTTTGTTGAGTATAGCCTATGGTAGAAGGATCTGATGGTGTTTTGGATTTCTTCAGGATCTGTTGGTATGTCTCCCTTTTCATTTCTGATTTTCTTAATTTGCGTGCTGTCCCTGTGCCCTCTCGTGAGTCTCCCTAAGAGTTTATCTATCTTGTTGATTTTCTCCAAGAACCAGCTCCTCCTTTGGTTGATTCTTTGAATAGTTCTTCTTTTTTCCAATTGGTTGATTTAGCCCCTGAGTTTGATTATTTCCTGCCCTCTACTCCTCTTGTGTGAATTTGCTTCCTTTTTTTCTAGAGCTTTTAGATGTGTTGTCAAGCTGCTTGTGTGTGCTCTCTATAGTTTTTTTTTTTTTTTTTTTTTTTTTTTGGAGGCACTCAGAGCTGTGAGTTTCCCTCATAGAAATGCTTTCATAGTGTCCCATAAGTTTGGGTATGTTGTAGCTTCATTTTCATTAAACTCTAAAAAGTCTTTAATTTCTTTCTTTTTTCCTTCCTTGTCCAAGGTATCATTGAGAAGAGTGTTGTTCATTTTCCACGTGAATGTTGGCTTTCCATTATTTATGTTGTTATTGAAGATCAGCCTTAGTCCATGGTGCTCTGATAGGATGAATGGTATGATTTCAATATTTTTGTATCTGTTGAGTCCTGTTTTGTGACCAATTTTATGGTCAATTTTGGAGAAGGTACCAAGTGGCACTGAGAAGAAGGTATATTGTTTTGTTTTAGGATAAAATGTTCTGTAGATATCTGTTAAGTCCATTTGTTTCATCACTTCTGGTAGTTTCACTGTGTTCCTGTTTAGTTTCTGTTTCCAGGATCTGTCCTTTGATGAAAGTGGTGTGTTGAAGTCTCCCACTATTATGGTGTGAGGTGCAATATGTGCTTTGAGCTTTACTAAAGTTTCTTTAATGAATGTGGCTGCCTTTGCATTTGGTGCAGAGATATTCAGAATTGAGAGTTCCTCTTGGACGATTTTACTTTTGATGAGTATGAAGTGTCCCTCTTTGTCTTTTTTGATAACTTTGGGTTGGAAGTCGATTTTATTCGATATTAGAATGGCTACTCCAGCTTGTTTCTTCAAACCATTTGCTTGGAAAATTGTTTTCCAGCCTTTCACTCTGAGGTAGTGTCTGTCTTTTTCCCTGAGATGGGTTTCCTGTAAGCAGCAGAATTTTGGGTCTTGTTTGTGTAGCCAGTCTGTTAGTCTCTGTCTTTTCTTTGCGGAATTGAGTCCATTGATATTAAGAGATATTAAGGAAAAGTAATTGTTGCTTCATATTGTTTTTGTTTTTAGAGTTGGTATTCTGTTCTTGTGGCTGTCTTCTTTTTGGGTTGTTGAGGGATTACTTTCTTGCTTTTTCTAGGGCATGGTTTCTGTCCTTGTATTGTTTTTTTCTGTTATTATCCTTTGAAGGGCTGGATTCATGGAAAGATAACGTGTGAATTTGGTTTTGTCACTGAATACTTTGGTTTCTTCATCTATGGTAATTGAGAGTTTGGCTGAGTATAGTAGCCAGTGCTAGCATTTATGTTCTCTTAGGGTCTGTATAACATCTGTCCAGGATCTTCTGGCTTTCATAGTCTCTGGTGAAAAGTCTGGTGTAATTCTGATAGGCCTGCCTTTAAATGTTACTTGACCTTTTTCCCTTACTGCTTTTAATATTCTATCTTTATTTAGTGCATTTGTTGTTTTGATTATTATGTGCCAGGAGGAATTTCTTTTCTGGTCCAGGCTATTTGGAGTCCTGTGGGCTTCTTATATGTTCATGGGCATCTCTTTCTTTAGGTTTGGGATGTTTTCTTCTATAATTTTTTTGAAGATATTTGCTGGCCCTTTAAGTTGAAAATCTTCATTCTCATCTACTCCTATTATCTGTAGGTTTGGTCTTCTCATTGTGTCCTGGATTTCCTGGATGTTTTGAGTTAGGATCTTTTTGCATTTTGTATTTTCTTTGATTGTTGTGCTGATGTACTCTATGGAATCTTCTGCACCTGAGATTCTCTCTTTCATCTCTTATATTCTGTTGCTGATGCTTGCATATATGGTTCCAGATTTCTTTCCTAGGTTTTATATCTCCAGCGTTGCCTCACTTTGTGTTTTCTTTATTGTGTCTACTTCCGTTTTTAGGTCTTGGATGGTTTTATTCAATTCCATCACCTGTTTGGTCTTGTTTTCCTGCAATTCTTTAAGGGATTTTTTGTGCTTCCTCTTTAAGGTCTTCTACCTGTTTAGCAGTGTTCTCCTATATTTCTTTAAGTGAGTTATTAAAGTCCTTCTTGATGTCCTCTACCATCATCATGAGATATGCTTTAAATCAGGGACTCTCTTTTCGGGTGTATTGGGCTGTCCAGGACTGGGTGGGGTGGGAGTGCTCTGTTCTGATGATGGTGAGTGGTCTTGGTTTTTGTTAGTAATATAATTACGTTTGCCTTTTGCCATCTGGTAATCTCTGGAGTTAGATTTTGTAGTTGTCTCTGGTTAGATCTTGTTCCTCAGGTGTTTATTTTAGCCTCTATCAGCATATCTGGGAGACTAGATCTCTCCTGAGTTTCAGTGTTCGGAGTATTCTCTGTAGGCAAGCTCTCCTCTTGCAGGGAAGGTGCCCAGATAACTGGTGTTCAAACCTGACTCCTGGCAGAAGTTGTGGTCCACTCACAGAGGTCTTAAGATCCCATGGAGGGTCCTGTGTATACCTTGTGGGTGTCCAGAGACTCCACACCCAAGGAACCCGGTGCTGGTGTGTACAGGAAGGGACTTGTGCCCCTGATCAGGCCGGGTTTTCTGCTTCCCTAAGTGAGAGTCTCAGGTCCCTCATGGTTGGATTGGAGCAGCAGCTCTGTTCCACACACCAGAGGTCTTAAGTTCCAGTGGAGGGTCTTGTGGGTAGCTTGTGGCTGTCAACAGACTCTGCGCCCAAGCTACCCCGGAGCTGTCGGGGACCAGAAGGGGTATAATTTCATGGTCTCTGGTTTTATGTGGAGTTCCTTGATCCACTTAGATTTGACCTTAATACAAGGAGATAGGAATGGGTCAATTCCCATTCTCCTACATGATAACTGCCAGTTGTGCCAGCACCATTTGTTGAAAATGCTGTCTTTTTTCCACTGGATGGTTTTAGCTCCCTTGTGACCATAGGTGTGTGGGTTCATGTCTGGGTCTTCAATTCTAATCCATTGGTCTACTTGTCTGTTGCTATACCAGTACCATGCAGTTTTTATCACAATTGCTCTGTAGTACAGCTTTAGGTAAGCATGGTGATTCTACCAGAGGTCCTTTTATCCTTGAGAAGAGTTTTTGCTATCCTAGGTTTTTTGTTATTTCAAATGAATTTGCAGATTGTCCTTTCTAATTCGTTGAAGAATTGAGTTGGAATTTTGATGGGGATTGCATTGAATCTGTAGATTGCTTTTGGCAAGATAGCCATATTTACTATATTGATCCTGCCAATCCATGAGAATGGGAGATCTTTCCATCTTCTGAGATCTTCTTTAATTTCTTTCTTCAGAGTACTTCTTGGCCATTTGAGATTCCTCTGTTGGGAAGTCTGTTTAGTTCTATACCCTGTTTTTTGATTGGTTTGTTTGTTTGTTTGTTTGTTTGTTTGGAGGTTAATTTTTTGATTTCTTTATATATTTTTGATATTAGCCCTCTATTGGATGTGGGACTAGTAAAGATTTTTTCCCAATCTGTAGGTTGCCAATTCGTTCCATTGACTATGTCCTTTGCCTTATAGAAACTTTTCAGTTTCTTGAGGTCCCATTTATCAATATTGATCTTAGAGCCTGAGCCATTGGCATCCTGTTTAGGAAATTTCCCTCTGTAGCTACTTTTGTAGAAAGAACTTCACCCATCCAACATTTTTATCTTTCTGATTTGTAAACCCTAATTAGTGATGAGCGTGTCTTCATCAGCATTCTGTACCTGCCAATCACTTCAGTGTACTAAGTCATTTATGTTTATGTGGTTATATTATTTCATCTAAATTGTTCTTTGGACTTACTTAACTTTTGCTATCATATTTATTATGCATAGTATTACAGTTGTTGTGTGTTCTGTGTTGATTTTATTCTCCTCAAGCCCTCCTCTTGTAGAATAAAGGAGGAGGGTAATATTCAGGATTAAGAGAACTAATCAAGAGAGAAACAGTTAAGACATGTCAAGAAAACACATGTGGTATTGGATTTTTTCATCACCTGGAGATCTCAGAAGAAGTAGTTTTCATGTCATAAAGTGATAAAATGATGTATTGACTATAACATCTTGAAAAGCATAGGGAATGATGAAATTGAGAAACATATAAATGTATTAGACGATAGAGACACAGAGAGAAGGAATGCATAGGAGAAAAGGGGTATTACATCCTTCTTGATCATAGACGGGACAGCAATTAGAGGATCTCATAGGAGGATCCATCTGAGGGACCACAGTAAAAATTAGGAGATGGAAAATATCCATATATCAGGACAGCCATTTGGTGATAGTGTGTATTCTTCAAGCATGTTATGTAAAGGATTTTTTTTGTTTTAATTAATATATTTATTCACTTTATATCCCAACCACAGCCCTATATTCCTCCTCTCCTCTCAGTTCCACCCTCACAAATCAATACCCTCCCATTACCCCCTCCCCTCCTCTAGGAAGAAGGGTAAGCCCCATTTGGGTGCCACCCTACCCTGTTAATCAAGTCAGCTCAGGACTAAGCACCCTTTCTTCCACTGAAACACACCAGGCATTCCAATTAGGAGAAGGGGATCCAGTGGCAGGCAAGAGAGTCAGAGAAAGCTCCTGCTCTAGTTATTAGGGAACCCACATGAAGACCAATCAGCATATTTGCTATACAAGTCTAGGGGACCTAGATCCATCCATTGTATGTTCTTTGGTTGGTGGTTCAATCTCTGTGAGTCCTCATTGCTCTGGGTTAGTTGACTCTGTAGATCTTTTTGTGGTGCCCTTGACCCCTCCAGCTCAATTCATTCTATCCCCCACTCTTTCACAAGACTCTCTGATCTCTGCCTGATACTTGGTTGTGGGTCTCTATATGTTTCCATCCACTGCTGGATGAAGCCTCTCAAATGACAGTTATTCTTGTTTCCTGTTTGCAAGCATAGCAGAGCATCAATAGTGTCTGGGTTTGGCTCTCAAGTTAAGCTGGTTATTATTTTGCCATTCCCTCAATCTCTGTTCCAACTTTATCCAATGTTTACATTACAATTCATAATAGTAGCAATATTATAGTTATGAAATAACAATGAAAATGGATTGATGGATGATGATTATCACAAAATTATGTTAAAGTGTCACAACATAAGAAAAGTTGAGAGACACCTGGTATAGAAGGTCCAATTTGTTTAATTCATATTTTATCATTATCATCATTAAATTCACATTTACATAATCTAATATAATTTAGCCGAGGGAGCCCAGTTAAAAACTATGAAGCTGGAGTCTCGGTCAGGATAGAGAAATGGGAGTGGCTGCCACATATACATATTGCATTTCCTGTTCCATGGCTGCTGTAATCACTTATTGGCCTTTCTGTTAGAATATCCAGACAGGGACATTGGTTATCTTGTTCCCACATGAACACTAAGGTACAGAGGTGGGAAGCAGTGCTAAACAAAGACCAAAGGCTTATGACCTCTGGCCATAAACTCTCCTTTAATTTTGTGGGAGCCAGAAGCTGATGACTTCTTCCAGCTTAACTCTCCCTTGCTATAATGGGGCCAAAAGCTGAAGGCTTCCTTCAATTAACTACTACTGATAACAGCAGGAGATTTAGAAAGTAAACAGAGAAACTTAGTTACTTGAACACTTTACACTTTGACTCAGAGGCCTCTCACTAACCAGGCCTAGGGCTCTGTTTTTTGTTTGTTTGTTTTTTAAACACTTTGTGAGACAGAGAGAAAAAACAGAAAAAGAAAGTCAGGCACATATTCAGACACATGCACACTGGATAAAGCAAGCAGTGGTATACCATCAATTTATTATTTTTCTTAGTATTTAGACTTTCTCCAAAAGTTATCTCACAGTAATGATCAGGGTGTACAGTTACAGCAAGATAATTGCTTACATGATTTTCTAAACACTTTTATAATCTACCAGTTCATAGTAAGTTTACAATAATAATTGATGTGATACATTGATAAGTTTTAAGGAGTTATAGTATAATTGTTTAAATTTACATGCCTTTCCATTAATACTATTACCTGAATAAACATTAATTATGTATTTTCTAGATCAAAAGAAAATTTACTGTAAGTTTAAAGCAATAGATTTTATGTCACAAGATAGCAGTTTTGTCAAGATATAAATAACCCACCTTGTGTCTTATTATTTATATAGGTAAACTAGTTTATCATTCATTTTCTGTCCTTGTTCCTAAAATTAATTGCCTATTCTCTATTTATGATATGCAGTTCTCAAGATATTGGCCTCATTCCTAACTTAGAAGGAATGTTTTCCTTAATTGCAATTTATTCTAAGCTTCTATCCTTTCCCTATTGCAATTAGACTGTGAAAAGTGAAGGGATACAGGGCTCACTTTACAAGTTTTATTCTACATGGGGATCAAAATTACTTATATTAGTTTAGAACTTTTTATAAAATCATTGTCAGGAATTTAGAAATCACCAATTCATCCAAACGGTATTACTATATGAAAGTACATCTTCATATTGATTCTGCAGGAAATCTGCCTAACAGAATAGGTAAATACTCAGAAAATCATTAAGCTATGTAATAATGTCAGGAAGGCATTATCAGAAGGGAGAAACAATCCTGGGATAAAGTCTTTGGTGTCCATGCCTCTTAGAACACACCCATTTCAGCAGTGCAAAAGGGTGAGCCATTTTGAGAAAACTAAATTGTTTGCCGTGTCCTTTCCAAGACTGTTGTTGTCAACCTTGACTATGCCTTACTTCCAGGGTCTGTGGGAACCATTAAGGAGAACAGGAATTCCTTAAGATCAAAATCTGGGCCTGGTTACATGAGAGAGTCTAATGGCAGGGATGAGAATAGTGAAGATGGACTGTGAATTATGTGGTGGCAAGGTTCTCAGACCATTCTCCATTCCATCTTATTAAGTTATCTCTATCATTTTAGATATTAAAAAGTGAAGTTTTGAATTCAGACCAGCAGTGACCATTGACCAATGTAAATTGAATCTAGATTGGGATCAAGAAGCTTGAAAAAGTGTAGCAAGGGTTTTTGTTTGTTTGTTCTTTTGAATTTGGTAGATTAGTGTACAGACAGGCTAAGGGTGTGTAATTTTGATTACATAGTAGGTGCATAATGAGGGTAAAAGCAGAGGTCCAATCTTGCCACTCACAGCAACTCTTTAGTATCAAATTGCCAAAATGTGTCACTAAGTAGGAAGGGCATCCCTGAACACAGTGCCTCCAGTAGTTGGGAAATGAGACTTGTGATCCCAGAAGAACTCAATGAGAGGCATCAAAGTTAGCTATCACAGGTTATCTAGTACCAACTCTTTTGGAGGTGTTCTATGAATGATCTGGCTATGTGGAAGAAGGTCATCTGAACTTCCTAGCTCACTACAAAGGAATGAGAATGGTGAAGGAGATTGAAAGAATGATATCCTGAGAGGCACATAGCACTGCCAAACCCTATCAGGACCATAGGGCTATCAGGTATATGAGAACCAGGCAGAGAAGGATTCAGGCCAGCAGTGGATAACAACTGACATCCCCTGGGTTTCAGTAGCAGATGTAGATTTTTGTTATATCTTTAATGAGACAGAAGATGGAAAAGATACCAGTCTGATCACAATGGATGAAACTATTTCAAGCAGAAAGAGCAGATACTTTCTCTTACAAATGGATTGCTTGCCTTGTTCATGGTTTGGTTGATTTGGTTTGGTTAAAACTCCCTTTCAGGATTTTAGATATCCTCTAAAGTTCACACACCTGATTGAAAATAATTGTGAAGGATTTTGGTGTGGCTTTGGTTATCTGGCACTTACTCCAGAAGCCACCTTCTGAGGGAGGAACCTCCCACCATGGTTATTACAGTTGGAATCCCAAGTTAGTCTACTTCTACTAAGAATGAGGAAAATAGGAGGACTGTGCTCTTGAGGAACTGTGGAATTTGTTTATGACTATGTGGAGTCTCTCTTTCTCTCTCTCTCTCTCTCTCTCTCTCTCTCTCTCTCTCTCTCTCTCTCTGTGTGTGTGTGTGTGTCTCTGTCTCTGTCTGTCTCTGTCTCTGTCTCTCTGTCTCTGTCTCTCTCTGTCTCTCTGTCTCTCTGTCTCTCTGTCTCTCTGTCTCTCTCTCTCTCTGTGTGCGTGTGTGTGTGTGTGTGTGTGTGTGTGTGTGAAGAATCCAGAGAGGAGAATTATGCTTGGGAAAATAATCTCAAGTTTTGGGATGCAATCAACCAAACAAAATGAAACAAAAAACAAAAACACAAAACCAAAAACTAACCAAACAAACAAATTTCATTCTAGACAAACCTAGTAAAGTTCCATATGGATAGTCATTCATCACTATATCACTTCTTACCCCAAGTATGGATCTCGGGTCCATGTACTATGAATAGCTAACTATATACATCTGAGGGTAGGTTGTCTTTGTAAGGGGAAACATTTCAAATTTATCCTTTGCTTTAGCTTTTCTTTCTTGAAGGCAAACCGTGAAGTCATCTTAAGTTTTCTGATGGGGTAAACATAAAGTGATACTGAACTTGCTTTAAATTCAAAGGGAGCAGGGCTTGAAATTTAAGTAGAAGCCACTTGATTTTGTTAGTATGCAAAGTGCTGTTGCTGTTTAGAAACCCTATTTAGAGTTATGACAGCCCTGACTGCCTGTCAAGAAATCACACAACAACTGGAATTGTGGCATGGTTCTTCCTTACAGATTTGAAGATAACAGGCATGAATATATTTCTTCAAATAGTTATCACCAAAGTCATAACGCATAGGTGGAAACTGTGCCTTTACCAGTGGTGGGCTCCATGTGGACTGAGCTGCATGGGCACTGATGGAGGCAGCATGAATCAAATATAACATGTGCATGGTTCACTCTCTCTCAGTTCACAGCAGTTCTGACCTCTGGGGCCTTTCTCCACACATATGCAGCTTTGTCACTTCAAGCTCCTTCATTCCACATTTTCTATAAAATGTTCTTGCTGGCATCTTTGCAAGGCATCACAGCCTCTAAAGTTCTTCAAGATGATTAAGAATAAGGGAGGAAAATGTCAAGATATTAAATGTAGTACCTGATGATGTTGCTCAAGTGTAGACAGCTTTTCTGGCTATACAAGAAATGACTTCTCTTTGTACCACAGTCAAATCTTTATGAAAACAAGTTTTATTTTGTCTAAAGGGCTTTTAAAGGTATCTGCAGCTATATGGCACTGGCTCAAAGATGGCTACAATTTGGAAGCTCATAATAATTTCCAGTATCCAAGAGCAGGGACTAGTCCATCTGCTGACAGTAACACAGGGAAGTAAATAAGACTAGCAGACTCATTTTGGAAGTTGGAAATGTTATGGCACCATTGTGTATTAATGCCTACCTTTTTGGCCAGCACCTGTAATATTTTATTTATTTACTTAAATGAGATTGTTCTTTCCATTCATTCTACTTCTTTTGATTTCTGCCACATTATTCACTAGACACTCCAAACATTTGTATTTACTTTACAATTACTCTGTGAAAAACAGGCTGACTATTCCATGTTTTCTAGAATCTTTGTGTCTATGGTAAGCTTTCTTGGTTGCTTATAGATTATACAATAATTATAAAATGTAGGTGTCAGAAGGAACATTTGCTCTAGAGGAATATTTGAGCTATGCATCTTATATAGGAAAGACAAAGTTAGGAACTCTTTAAGGTTACAGCTCATAACATATAACATAGACAAGAGTTAATAATATCAATAAGCCATCTTTCTTTTCAGTACATATGGAGAAAGCAGAATACACAGGTACTAATGCCCATGTCAATAAAATTTACATATAAATATCCAGAGTTTTGACAAAGAAGAAGTGGAAAATATACCAATAAATCTTCTATTGTCTTATGGTTTGGAAGTCCTAACAAAAGACTCTCTCCTATTGTGTACATAGATATTTGGATAAATTTGATCAACAGGCCATAGATACACAAACACAAAATGTACCTGTCATTTGGAATGAAGTAAAGTATAGTAGGATAAAGGAAAAATTTTCAGAGAATCCCCTAGAAATATTTGTTCTGAGTACTTTACCAAAGATGACTATAGAGTAGTGAGAATCATAATTTGCATCATTATTTTGCCCATCCACTATATAAAGTTTGTTTTCTATGTAAATAGCATACTACTAAACTTTGAGTGTTTTACAGATGCAGAGACTCATTTAAGAGACAATTGAGTGCACCTGTATAGCCAAGCATGGACAATATTAGACAAAGGGTGCAAGGAATCTTTCTGTAGAGTTCTTGGTGGTTCTATGATTGGTGAAGACACAAGTGATATCCCTGAAGGTGGTTGGGAAAGCTTGCTATATATTTCTTTTTTCTGTAAATCTTAAAAGGTACATAAAAGATAAATGAAAATGGTTGTTGAAACCTTAGCATTGTTGATTAGGTATTCTAGAAGTAGCAATCATTTGCCTCAGTATTATTTGTTGGTGATGAGTCCCTTGAGACTTCTAAAACAAAGACTAAAAATAGACTAAATTAAGACATCTGCAACAAGTGTTAGCTACATTCTAGGATGGGATAATAAGGCTGTATTGCTAAGGATGTTGCTTGCTTTGACTGTAGGAGTTAAGAGTAATAAAATTGAACATATGTAGGCCTATTTGCTTGAATGGTCTCAGTGAGTTCAGGTTTACTTATATCTGGAAGACAGTGCTTCCATTGAGTCAGCAACCAGCCATTGGTCTGATAATTCTTCTACCTCTTAATCCACATAGAACCATGAAGCTTAAAGGTTGAGGTGTGATGAAGACCTCCTATATGAACAAGTGCTCCAAAGTGTCTTATTATTTGCATATTGTGATTCTCTGTGTTATTTCTGATTCTTATTTAATACAAAAAGAATCTTTGATGATGATTGTTAAAAAAATGCACTGATCTTTGAGGTTCATTTTATTGTTGAATTTCTTTTATAGAATAATAGTAATAGGTTTTAGTCTAGGCCTATGAACTATGTAGACTCAGGTTTTTGCATATTGTCTATGATAGAATTGGGCTCCATTTTATAGAGTAGGCTTTGAATCCAATGAAAAAGTGATTGGTAAATGATATGACATTTGTGATACTATTACTCACTTTGTCTTAAAGCAAGGTTCCTATTTTAGGTTTCAGGATTTGTATCTTAAGGTTATTGAGGTTTTCTTTACTCTTCCAATAATATGTAGAATACTTTCCAATACCAGTATTTCTAGTCATTAGGACTGAACCATCTAGTTGGGCACCAAGCTGATTTCTTCCTGTTTGATGTCATAAAGAAACAGTATTTCTAGTAATAGGGCGTAACCATCAAGTTGTAAAGATTAGTCAGTATCTGTGGAGTTAGACTGTTATGGTTGGGGCAACTATGACAGCCCATTGGTGAACAACAACATGAATATGTATATGTACCAAATATATGTACCATGTGATTATTAATTTTATTTTATACACAAAGATACACACACACACACACACACACACACACACATTGTTTACAAGTTATATGAAACATTGCATCGTGGGTTCTGGAAAGGAATGTAGAGCTGACACTTATCTAAACTATGTGGTTACTAATTTTATGTTACTCACATGATCATGATCACATTACTGTTTCACATAATTTCTTTCATTGACCATGGGATAAGTCCATTTTCCTCACCAGAATATCATTCAATTCACCAGTGGCTTTGAGCCATTAAGTCTAAAGTAGCCTTGTATGGGCTAAAATTAGGGGAACAATGATACTTGAGGAAAGTGGTTAAAAGTATGAAATTTACCTAGAAGTTTTGTAACACGTTTATGTATGATTTTCTCATCAACAGAGCATGATGTTAAAGAATTGACTAAATATAAAACTGGCTTTTATATTTAAAAATTTTATAAAATATAAAAATGAGATGATCTTTACTACTTTAATAGTGTAAATATTTTAAATCAACTTTATTGGGAAGAATGATAAATATGAGTGTTCTCATAGCAGTTTGGTTCACGTTTAATGTGGAATGTATTGGAGAAACCTTTCTACTTCTTGTTATCCACTACATGTTTTTATCTCATGGTAGAACAAGACAGATACTATCCCATTTCTTAATATTTTAGAAAATAAAATTGAAACCTGAGGAGGATCTTTAAAGAAAGCTTCAGAAATGTGGGGTAATTAGATTGGAACTTTACATAATGGTCAGCCTCATAGTCCTTGAATTATATTCAGTGGAATACTTTTCCTTCTATGGCCAAATATGTTTGCTTGGGAAGTTTGCCCAGTCACAACATAGATACCTTGTAATTATACATGCCTGAGTTTGTTTCTTGAATACACAAGTCAAATCCAGGCATATTGTTATTAATATGCAATCCATGAACATGGTCAGAAGTGACAGATCTCTGAGTTTTATGACTTGCCAATACACATTATTTGGTGAATTTCAGTGAGAAACACTGCCTCAAGGAAGGCAGATGTTGAGACAGATGTTGTAGATATTTGAATTAAAATAATATTTGCTGAAAACATTAGGAAAGTGTCACATAAAAGCACCCAACAGCTAAGACTACTTGTTTAAGGCTTGTATAAGCTAAAATTTCAGGATGGCTGAAACAAAGACTTTGAAATCCCGCCCCTATTGTGGGAATTATTGGGAATTGTTGCGCTGCTGAAAAAGGAATAGTATTGTTTCTTGAGGATTGATTTATGTAATCATCTCCATATTTCGCCAGGAAATTTTCCCTAATGTGAGGGGAAGGCTACAGTTACATGTGAGCATGAAGTCAAATATTTATAAATTGTTGTTAGAGATTATGCTGACTTAATAAGTTTGTAGTTGTAACTTCTCCTTCAATATCATAACTTCACTAGCACTGAGTAATTAACAGGCAATATATTAATCTTGATGAGCAGGTCATTCATGCAATTAGAGAGCTGTTGGTTACCACCAATATATATGTGCTATATTTCACACTTTGGGTTATTGTGCAATTCTACTTATTTACTTATGTATTTTCTTTCTCCTCTGCGAGTTTGCACAGTACTAATGGATACATCTACAAAACATACCCACATCTAACGTTCAGGGAATAGTGCAGAAAAGTGAGTAGAAAAAATTTTGGAGCCAGATAATCAGAAAGTTTTAAAAACAGTATATATCCTACTAATGTCAAGAACTCAACCCATAAAGCCACAGCAAAATTATTGTTTAAAATTAGCTGAATAAGGACTAGCCTGCCAAACTGGACAGATAAAGGCCCTTAGGACTCAGCGGAAGCTGGGAAAGAGAGATATGGACTTTCCCAGGGAAAACATACTATATGGTTCTCTAGGAACCAAGACTCTGCTTCAAAAACATAAACACAGGTATCATTAAATGGATGGCGCATTGAATACTTAAGAATGTACATGCATATACAGTATGCATGTAATAAAAATTAGTTAAAGGAAATAAAACCAGGAATTTTAAGGAAAGCTTGTCATGGTATATTGGAAAGTTTCAAGAAGTTAATGGAAATATAAGTGTTGTAAATAAACTACATTCTCAGCAATAAAACCAAAGAATGAAGCCACACGTGTGTATATCTGCACACACACACACACACACACACACACACACACACACACACACACATGCCTATGCATGTAAACAAAAAGAAGGAGAGAGAAGAATTCTTGATGTTAGCATAGAATAGTGCTATTAGGGATAGGAAACGATTTTTTACAAACATAATAGTTAATATTATGTTAAATAGCATAGGTTTTAAAATGAAGAAAAGGGAGAAAATAGAGTTTGTCTTCTGGCTATCATCTGCATGTACACATGTGTTCACTCCCCATATCAAAATCTACATGCATAGACACACACACAGACACACACACACACACACACAAACAATATACACAGATTTTGAACATGTCTTTTCCAAAATAACTCTTATAATTCTTAAATTATTTATTTTACACCATAACTTTTTAAGTCTCTCAGTGTTTACTGGGAAATACTTCCTTCTTCAATCCATGAAGCTTTTCCCAAGGCTATCTAGTAGAGGTATAACTCTAATCTAGTGTGCTGTTGCACACTTCCTAGTAAATAGCCAGGATCAAGATCTGAGCAGCTAGGTAAATGCTTAGAGCTAGCACCACTGGCTGTTTTCTTCTGTTCTCAGTTGGAGTCAGGGCACAGTGGAAATTGTATTTTCCTGTCTTTCTCCTTTCACTTTCCTTGCTTCTGTAGCAACGTTAGGGAGGGGGAGAAGAAGATACATGAAATAGCAGCTCAGATGGAAATCTTCTAGGTTATAGCAGGCTTTTGGTATCCATTGGTAGGTTTAAGATCACTCTCTTTGATTGGTCCTGAATATATCCTCTATTTGCATGTACACACACACCCAATCAGAGGAAACCAAAGCTAATATATATTTATGTACCCAGGATATTTGTCAGTCAGGCTTCTGACTGGAGTCCAGCTCTCAACTGGATTCAGTCTCTAGCTGGGGCCTGACTATAATCTGCTAATCAGGAATGGAGGACCACTCCTGAGACCTGTAGGAGACAGAGGCTATGGTAGTCTGCTATAAGCACCATGAGATTATATTTTGAGACTCCCCACATTTATCTTCAGTGTGATTTTGTACCTCTTCCATCTGCTGTAAATTTATTTATGCTTGTGAGGTTACTGATTATCTGTGAAGAAATTTTGTTCTTAGTGAATACTGTATTCTGTTTATATCTACAAGATTCATTTCAACCTTCAGAATTGAATAGATACAGGCTACCTGTTTGTTCTTCACATTCTCTTTATGGACCTATTATGTTAGGAATTCATTTTTATTGGATATTTTATTTATTTACATTCCAAATGTTATCACTTTTTCCTCTGCAAATCCCCATCCCACTCCCCTTTCTTCTATGAGGCTGCTCCGCCATACACCATGGTACTCACTGCCCTAGCAATTCCCTATGCTAGGATATCAAGCTTCCACAGGACCAAGGGCCTCCCTTTGTGGGACCCCGACTTAGAGCATTTCTCCCTGGAAGGTAAAGCCCCTGGACGTTCCCCAAGCTTGTTTTCCCTGATCTCTAAAAATACAGTCAGAAAGAAGCTCTTTGTTTTCTATAGCCAGCCTTTTTGTTTCTATACTTTACAACCAGAGATGCCTGCTTTCCTGTGCCGAGGACACTGAGATAAAAATTCAGAAAGAACTCACTCCCCACTCCTGCCTTATAAATTTCACCAAGGACACCTGGAAGAGAAGAACTCTCTTCCCAACTCCTCCCAACTCTTCCCAACTCCTCCCAACTCTCCTCCCAAATCCTCCCAATTCCTCAGCTAGCTGGTAAAAGCTCCCTACTGTCACCGCTCCAGGTTGAACTCACCTGCCCTGCACTGCCAAGGGACTTCGTCCTCAGCTAGATGATAATAAAACCTCTTGCAGTTTGCATCAGGTGTGGTTTTCTCTCGCATCACTGGGGTGCTGGCCAGCTCATCCTGTGACTTGAGCGGAGGCCCAGCTTCGGGGATCTTACACCCTCACATTGAGGCCAGATAAGGCCATCCTCTGCTATATATGCAGTTCGAGCCATATGTCCCTCTTTGGTTAATGGTTTAGGCTTGAGAGCTCTAGGGGGTCTGATCAGTTGATATTTTTGTTCATCCTATGGGGTTGCAAATCCCTTCAGCTCCAATGGTTGTCTGTGAGCATCAGCCTCTGTATCTGTCAGGCTCTGGCAGAGACTCTTAGGAGACAGCTGTATCAGGCTCCTGTCAGCAAGCACTTCTTGGCATCAGCAATAGTGATTGGGGTTTGATGGCTGCATATGGCATGAATGCCCAGGTGGGGCTGTCTCTGGATGGCCTTTCCTACAGTTATTATTTAGTACAGTGCACTGAAACACTGAAAGCTTAGTGCTAAGATAGTTTTTGACATTTTCCTCTCTTTCTTGTGTATGTGTTTCTTTTTTATTGAAGATAGATTTTCATTCATACAGTATATTCTGACTAGGACTTTCCATCCCCCAGTTCCTCTCCACTTCCCTACTCACTGAAATCTACAGTATTTCTTTTTCTTTCTCTCATTAGAATATAAACTGATATATGATGATAATATTAGTGATAGATAGATAGATAGATAGTTAGTTAGATAGATTGATAGATATATGATAGATAGACAAATAAGGTCAGGGTAAAAAGGAAAGTTAGAAGAGAAAAATCACAAGAAACACATGGAAATGGAGAGATGCTCATGTACAGACTATAGATATGATTACTCAGAAACAGAAAACATAATATATATATATATATATATATATATATATATATATATATGAACTGTTCAGTCTTTTAAATTTTACCTGCATATTAGTTTTAGGAATGGTTGTTTAGACTTATAATTTCTCCTTAATATCTAGTGTCTCTTTATTAGCACTCTGGTTTCTTCAGTCTCTTTAGTGCAGTAATATATTTATATTAATGCAGTGGCATTACTTTGTCTAAATTGCTTCTGGAAATCATAAACCATTTTTAAGCATATTATTACATATCATTTTATAAAATTCATACACACACACACACACATATATATATATTCATGAATATATATATATATATATATATATATATATATGAATATATATATATATTCACAGGGGAGGCCATATCTCTCTTTTATATTGTACCCTATTCTATTTCTTATATTACTTTTATTCTCTTCAAATTTGACTTCTTTCTGAACACTTTGAGGGGGCATGTATTCAGGGTCAGGATGGAATGTCAAGGGAGACACTGTAGAGACAACAAACACTTGCAAATATTCAAGTATATCATTATTTAGAGTTGTCAATGGAAGAAGTTTTTAATGCCTCAAAGTAGATGAAATGATGGATTCATATGAATGGCTGAGAAAGGTAGGGTTATTGTTGGATAGAAATTCTTATATACTATGTGTTAACTAGAGTGAGAGAGAGAAATTGTGTGTGTGTGTGAGAGAGAGAGGGGGGGAGGGAGAGGGAGGGAGGGAGGGAGGGAGGGAGAGGGAGAGAGAGAAAGGGAGAGAGATGCATACATACACACATGATGCCTGTGCACCATTATTCAAAAATGTTTTTCTTCCATCATAGATATAGAGAAAGCTATCTGGTTTCTAGGAAGTTCCTTGGTGCCCAAGCAGAATTTTCTGTGCTTTTCTGCATGAGTGGTATGAGCAGCTAGGCTCACTGGAGTCTCTCAAATGTCGATTTTACTTTCCATTAGGAACTTTACACTGGGATTTTGTTCCAAGAGCTAGGTGTCTGAATTGAAAATTTTTGGAAACTTGAGGAACCAGAGAGTGCAAAATATAAAGGATATATTCTGTTTTATTGTTTTCTACCAGTGCTAAGGTGATGCTCAAATAGCTGCAGACATCTGGTCAATGTTAAAAGTAACTATATTATTCAGATAGTGATTACAGCAATATGCAAATTTAAATGGTTCTATCATGAGATGACTCCAGATGAATCAATTTTTATTCATGCTTATTGGGGCTGGAGGGGTGGCTCGGTAGTTAAGAGTGCTGGCTGTTCTTCCAGAGGTCCTGAGTTCAATTCCCAGCACCTCATGTGGCAGCTCACATCATCAATATCTATCTATATTTAATATAAACAAATGAACACTTTGTTATCTGCTGGCAGCTCACATCATCAATATCTATCTATATTTAATATAAACAAATGGAACACTTTGTTATCTGCCTTAATCAATGATCTTTTACTGTGAAAAGACACCGTGACTACAGAAACTTTTCTGAGAGAAAGCATTTAATTGGAATTATATTCTCCAATTATCATCAGTGAGAAGCATAGCAGCATGCAGGCTGAGGTGGTGGTGAGAAGGTGTCTGAGAGTTCTGTATCTGTATCCATAGGTAGGAGAAAGAAGAATACTAGGCCTGGTTTGGGCATATAAAACTTCAAAGGCAATAAATACCCAGTGGCACATTTTCTCCAGTAAGCACACATTTACTCAAAAAACCATATCTCCTAATAAAGCAACTCTGTAGTGATCAATCATTCAAATCTATGAGTCCATGACAGCCATTCTTATTCAAACCATCACATTCTCTTAGAATAATATATTGCTAAACTCTCATAATTGTTTCTATGAAATATGAATTCCAAGAAAATTTCTGTTTACACTAATAATAATAGTGTAATTTTCATTGATAAAGATTAAAGAGTAAACCAAGAGCAGTCTGGATATTATTATCCTTAGGTACTAAAACATGTGCATACTTCAAAGCCCAGTGACTCTTACAGATTTACCACATGATTATATCTTTATGATATCCTGCAGAAGCTTAGAATTACAATCAATAAAAATATCACATGGAACTTAATATCCATAATTTTGTCTGAATTTTTTGATATTATATGTAATACATGTGCTATATGTTATATACAAATATTTTATATATAAAATTTCAATAATAAAAAATATATAATGAAATTTTATCTACGTTTTCTCACTCTCCAAGTCTTCAATGATCCCTATATCAAGTTTGATCCTAAGTTCATGACTTCTTTCTATCATTCAATACCAATGATCAGTTAATGATTGATTTTATATATATATATATGTATATATGTATATATGTATATATGTATATATGTATATAAAGTGAGTACTAAGAAAGAAAATATTCAACATTGTCAATAAGTTATAGGAACCAGAAGTAAACAGATCGGTAGAGGGAAGACCCAAGGACTTTAAGACAAATTATTTATTAGGATCTAGAAAATTTCAGAAATTCCACCATATATGATGAGTTTGAAGTAAACAAATGAACCCCAGGAGGTCACTATTACCTTGTAACTGAGTGGTACTTCATATGCATTTCTTCATGTACTATGTGATGAGAGTGTCATTGGCAAATCTTTTATATTTCTCTGTCCATTGAAATATGGTCTGGAGGGAGTCTTGCTTCATGTAGAAATCTGTATGTATCACATTGATGTTGCAAGGAATAAGAGTGAACTAGAAACCTGAAGAGTAAGGGCACTGCTTTTTTATATGATTAAGTTGAGTTCATATTCACATGAATGTATAGCATGAAAATGTAAGCATTAATTTTTATTTATAATTATATTTAAATTATCCAATAGTACCTCTCATTATGAAGAGTGGATAAAGTAATTTGTAATTTTAAAATTTTGTCGAAATTTTATTCAACAATTTTGAGAAATGCTTACAATATTCTAGCCAATTTCCTTTTCAAAATATTTTATTTTAAAAAATTATTTATTTATTTATTTTTATATGAGTACATTGTAGCTGTCTTCAGACACACACCAGAAGAGTGCATTGGATCCCATTACAGATGGTTGTGAGTCACCAAGTGGTTGCTGGAAATTGAACTCAGACCAGCCAGTGCTCTTAACTGATGAGCCATCTCTCCAGTCTTCTAGCCAATTCTCTAAGCTGTGACTATGCCCAGTGACTCATTACCTAAGGATATCAAAAATGTAAATAGTTAATGCAATAAATAATAGGTTTCAAATATGCATCTATATGATTTTAATGAAGTATTGTTAGACCTAGTGGGGAAACCCCCACCCAATTCCCGATTCGGCATGCACACAAAAAAATCACAAAGGACCATCTCTTGATGTAGTTACATGAGGACTTACATGAGTTACATGATGTAGTTAATTACAGAGCTCCAGACCTACATGCATCCCACACAGGAGATAATGGATGTCGGCCACAAGGCTTGGAAGCTAGGGGTTTTCATGGGGTAAGGGGCTTAGGGGTGTGGAATAGCAACACACTATTGGTTTATTCAAACATCAGCAGAAAAATTACATGTATGTGCAGGGTGTCAGAGTTCTATGAGTTGTTGACTCAGTTAAGATACCCCTGTTATGTCTTCACATTTTTATTTATCTTTAAGGTTAAGATGTTCCCAGGAATATTTTAACTACGGGCATACCCAGGTTTGTTTTTCTTTTTTCTCAGCCCCAGGCAGCCTCTAGGCTCACAAATAACCAGCAATTTCTGAGTGCTTTATATGACTTACAGGTCTTGAAATTTCATCTTTCTTTCATTCCCCTCTTCTTCTATTAAGTAATTCTAATTTTAGAATTTCAGAAGTTTATATCTCTATATGGAGAATAGAAATCATACTCTTTTTCTATCTTAACTATTGGTTGGTATTGATACTGGAGGACCATAAGCTATACTGTAACTTTAACATGGGAACAAAAACAGAATAAGAAGGGATAGTAAACAGAACTAGGCAGGGACTCTTCTAGCTAGACTTAAGGGTCTCAGCATGATGTAGGTGCACGTAGATCAGATCTCTGGCTGGAACTGGTGAGATGTCTTTGTGGTGCCCGGCTCATTTGCTGTAGCCAGTTGTGACCATACTTTTTTCTGCACCACCTGCAAGCCTTTTAACTTAGCATACAGATCATTATTACAAAAACATAGGTTTAAACACATCATTTAAGATAGTGATGGGCATGGGAGCCCCATAAAGGATCTTAAAAAGAGTAAGACTGAATCAAGAGGGAGTATTTCTAGTTCCAAATAGGGTAAGGGGATGGACACCAAGTCTGCGCCAGTCTCCATGGTTAATTTTTTCAAGGCATAGAGTTCTATTTATTTTTTCTATCTTTCCTGATCTCTGAGGTCTTTACACACGATATAATTTTCATTTGACCTCTAAATACTTGGCCACACCCTGAATTACCTGGGCAACAAAGGCAGGGCCATTATCTGACACTATTGCTTTTGGAGCTCCGAATCTTGGAATTTTTTTCTTTAATAATCTTCTTGGTGATTATCTGAGCAGTCTCATTTTTACAGGGAAAAGCTTCTATCCATCTTGAGAACGTTCACAAAAACCAGAAGGTATTCATACACATATTTTTCTCAGTAAAGTCTATTTCCCAGTAGACACCAAGTCTCTCTCCCCAGTGTCTTTTCCCTAGATCTACTATAGTGTGGCAGACATTGACTCTTTGGCAGGGCACACACTTGTGCACCACCTGTTCCACAAGGTGTTTTAACCCTGGTACATGGTACTTAGGCTTGGAAAATGTCTGGATGAGCTTGCTTACCTCTAAGTGAGTCCACTGATGCATCTGTTTGTTCACAGCTTCTTCTTGTCTTTGTGGCAGGATTTTCTTTTCCTGGAGGTGTATCACAGTCTCTTATTTTTGTTGAACTGGTGACTGGAATCTTTGGAAATAAGGGATAAGTCCTCTATTGTGTAGGAAAACTCGGTCTCCGTTGCCAGGAGCATCAGCAAGGCCATGGCGGTAACTGTTCTTGCCTCTCGGTCTGTCGTGTTGTTGCCCCTTGCTAACATGGTATCTCTCTTCTGGTGACTATGACAGTGGATGATGTTTACCTTGGCAGGGTCGTGGAGGGCCTCAGTAGAGCCAGCATTTCTTCTTTGTTCCTATTTTCTTTTTCTTCCGACATCAGTAGACTCCTCTATTGATATATGGCTTCATGGACATTGGCTGTGGCAAAAGCGTACCTGCTATCTGTGTAGATGTTGAGTCTTTTGAGCCAATGTGTCCTTTGGCAGGGCCTGTCCAGTTATCACAGCTGCTCCAGTATGTTTTTTTTTTCTTGTCTTCTGGATAACTGTTCCAGTCTGTGAACCAGGTAGCATCTGCACCCTCCAGTAACTGGTCAGTCAGATCTCTATGTCACCTATGTGTCTCAGCAAGAACCTGCTGAAAGTCTGTGTCTGTGACCAGGGTAGCTGAGTTCAGACTTGTGGGGCAAAAGTGACTCTCTCAGAATTGAACAAGAGAGTCTGGTAATGAGTCATGTGAGCGTTAGTCAGCCATCAGTCAGGGGGGCTGAACCACACTTTCTAGGGCATGTGCCAAGTTTTGTCTCAGAGTCAATTTATCTGTGTCCTTGACCAGAAGCCACTATGTGCAGACAAGCAGGCCATCCTACACCCACCAGGTTTACTTTCTTACAAGTATGCCACAGGCCTTTTCCAGGGTCCCAATCTCTGAATAAGAACCTCTTTGGCAATACCTTTGTTCTCAGTCACATCTAGGAGTCCCAAAGCTGGGGGCGACATTAGGACAGTCTTAATAGCATGCAAGGCCATCCAAGGTTGTTCTTTATTTCTCTATACGAAGGGCTGTTTATCTCTTTAATTTAGCAAAACCTGAAATCCACAATCTGCAAAAGCCCACAGTGCCCAGTAACTTTTCTAACTTGTTTTGCACTGGTTGGTGGGGGAATATGAAACACAGTCTCTTTTCTAGCTTCTTTGACAGGCCACCGGCCTCTTCTAAGGACTCAGCTTCTGTGTCTTTTTGCTATCTCTTTACTTTTAGCCATGAACAGGTGAAGGGTTTGGTCATGGGGGGGCTCCTCTTCTTTTTGTATTGATGCAGTCTCTCACCCAGTGCCCATTTTCTTCTCAGGTAAGAAGTAAGTTTTCTAATTTCCCTGACTTTTGTGGCCAGTATTTCATTTCTTTTATCTCTTTTCAATTTCCTGGCTTCCTGTTTCTTACAGATCATTTCTAAGTGCTAGCATTATTAGCATGTGACACTTCGCTAGGTTCTAGTCTCTGTCATTTACCTCTCCTTGCTGCTGTTTCCTAACTCTAATGGAGATCTCATATAATGTTTTCTCTCTCTCTCTCTCTCTCTCTCTCTCTCTCTCTCTATATATATATATATATATATATATATATATATATATATTCCTCCTCCTTGTCTTTGCTTCCTTTGGATGTTATCTCTAATTATCACATCTATATTCTGTCACTTATCTTCTCTCATAGTTCGCCTCTACCCTGGTTTATCTTTCTTTCTCACAGCATATCTCTGATTCTGACTCTGGTCTCTGTCTTTGTCAGCCTCATTTTACTGGTTCTTCTAAATATTTCTCATTCAGAGTACCTCTCTCATCTCAGACCTCTCTAATCTCCTTCATCTCTATTTTTACTTCTCCTCACTGTTAACCGATCTATTTGCCACTGTTGTCCATCTCTCCTGAGTCTGCTAAAGCTTTGCTCTTAGCTCACTTCTTTGCAGACCTCTATCCTTCCTTCGTTTCTCCTCCTCTGCACTTTCTTATCGACTTACACTAATTTTCTTACCGACTTACCTTGTCCTTCTCTTAACTTCTGTAACTTCCTATTACCTCAGTCAGATTGTTGGGGCACTTTCTAGTCCCACAGAGATGAGACCCCCATCAGAGCCTGGCAGCTAGACTCGAAGGTGCTCCTTACCTTGGGCAGAAGCCCCAAGTGGGCAAATGCCTCCCTTGCTGGAACTTGGAATAGACTCACTGCCAGCAGCTCAGGGGGGAGTTGCATGAGAAGAGAAAACACTAGGCATAGAAGGGAGTGCAGCTCTCACAGCTGGGTGTACTGGGCCTCTGATTATTTCAAAGTGAAAGCACTTTTTCTGTTAACAAGAGATGGGATGCAGGGGACAGGAGAATGAGAAGGAGCCAGGGAACCCACAGCACTCTTGGCCGGCCACTCCTACAGCCTCCTTTTCTTTTTTCTTCAGCAGCCACAACATCCAGGGCCACTTACTTCTCAGGGACCACCCCTCTTTTGCTCTAGGTTTCCCTAGCTCATTTCTTCCTAGGCTCCAGGTCCATGGGCAGGACCACTGTGACCTGCTGGCTGCTCCCTGGGGTTGGAGTGGGAGGCAGGACAGCTGTGGTCAGCCCAGGGATCTGACAGGATTCTTAGGCTTATTCCAGAGGTCATAACTCAAAAACAGTTGTCAGTTGTTAGTCCAAGTCCGAACACAAAAAGACACACAAGACATACACAGAAACTGTTTTCAGGCAACCACCATATGATTCACATCATCTGATTTGAGAACATAGTCAATATTAATATATATGCCATGGTTTCCTTAGCTGTTGCAGAGGCCAGGCAGGAGTTCTGTTTCCTGCTTGCTCTTCATGTGGTACACAGCCAAATTTCTTAAAGAACTTAGGACCACCAGTACAGGGATAGCACTATACACAAAGGACTAAACAATCACCATTAATGATTAATTAAGATAATGTCTTACAGGATTTTCTACATCTAAATCTAAAGATGGCATTTTTAGTAGAAGTTTCCCTCATTCTATACATCCAGCCTGTGTCAGGTTGAAAATAAACTAACCAGGACATACATATAATATGGTAATGCTTGTGCCAGTGATTGGGACTTTTGTTCTGCCACACAGTTAGAGACCTCAGCTACTCTCCATAACACCTTCAACATTCAAAATAAAAATAACCTAAGTGACACATATATTTTCAAGTTTAGTGCCAGCAACATCTATAAACTTGGCTGTCTCTGGAATATAACTTCTGTGCGCTCAGGAAACACTTGCTAGAAGACTTTATCTCATTGACACCAGTGTCTACTTTTTTAAATTTTATTTTATTTTTAATTTATTTTTACACTCCATATTCCATTTGCCACCCCCATCTACTCTCTGTCTGCTCCACATCCTATACCTCCTCCACACCTGACCCTGTCTCCACATGGATGCCCCCACCCTCCAACCCCACCTGACCTCTAAACTCCCTGGGGCCTCCAGTCTCTTGAGGGTTAGGTGCATCATCTCTGAATGAACACAGACCCGGAGGTACTCTACTGTATTTATGTTGGGAGCCTGATATCAGCTGGTGTATGCTGTCTGTTTGGTGGTCCAGTGTTTGAGAGGTCTTGGGGTCCAGATTAATTGAGACTGCTGATCCTTCTATAGGACCTCCTACAGGATCTCCCTTCTCCTCAGCTTCTTTCAGTCTTCCCTAATTCACCAACAGGGGTCAGCTGCTTCTCTCTATTGGTTGGGTGCAAATATCTGCAACTGACTCTTTTCCAGCTGCTTGTTGAATCTTTCGGAAGGCAGTCATGATAGGTCTTTTTTTTTTTTTTAATAGTGTCAAGCCTTGGGACCTCCCCTTGAGCCAGATCTCACTTTGGGCCTGTCGCTTGACCTTCTTTTCCTCAGGCTCCTCTCCATTTTTATCCCTGTAATTCTTTCAGACCGGAAAAATTATGGGTCAGAGATGTGTCTGTGCGATGGCAACTCCATCCTTCACATGATGTCCTGTTTCTGTGCTGGAGGTAGGTGCTATAAGTTCCTTTTCCCTTCTGTTGGGCATTTCATCTAAGGTCCCTCTCTTTGAATCCTGGGAGTCTCTCACCTACCAGGTCTCTGGTGTATTCTGGGGCGTTCCCAAACCTCCTATTTCCTAAGGTTGCCTGTTTCCATTCTTTCTCCTGGCCCTCAGAACTTCAGTCCTTTTCCTTCACCCAATTCCAGATCAGGTTTATCACAGCTTATTCTTCACCCCCAGCCCCCATTTGACCAATATCCACAGTTTCAGCAATGTATTTTTTCAAGACAAATTTTTTCTGTGTTGCTTTGGCTTTCATCGAATCTTCTCTGTAGACGAGTTTAACCTCAGTCTCAGAGATTTGTCTTCATTGGCTTCCCAAGTGCTGGGATTAAAGGTATGTTCCACTAGTCCTCTCATTAAATTTATAGTCCAGTATGACCTTGAACTTATGATCTTCCTGTCTTTACCTCTTTTATCAAATTCTATCTGTTTGCACCCAACACACAGTACAATACAAAGATTTTACTTTGGTGTTTATGTTCTCTTCTTAGTCCCTCAATACATTTTTTAAATTAATTAATTTGTATTATATATATATATATATATATATATATATATCACATTTTAGGTTAGGTTACAAATTTATAGCAATTGGCATTTATGAGGGATCTTAATATATATTATTTGAATATTTTGACTTTATCTTTTGGAATTGACTGGTTTCAGAATAGTAGTAGAAGATACTGTGGTCATTTTTTCACTTCAATTTCACTAAATTATTTATTTTTTACCAGTATCATCATCAATTTTATATGAGATTATTTATTTCCTTTCTAGTGCTGAGTTTGTGTTAAGTTTTTATAAATTGCTTAAATCAAAAAGTTTACATAGGAAGAACACACACACAAAAATCAAGAATGGAAGAAGATCCTCTTCAACAGAAGTAAGGACCAACTCTTGTCAGAGTACTTGGGAAATCCTAAATACTGATTCATGTATACTTAGAAAGGTTGCTGTACATTTATTCTAGGCTAATGTAAATTTTAAGAATACCCAAGCATACAGGTGTGGTTTCAATAGTATGTTTTCCTTTTATATTGAAGCTATTGCAATATTTACATTGGTTAGGTATAAATTGGCAAGTCACTAAATTTGCCTTAGACTATGAGTTTCCATCATTGCAGCTTCTTAAATTAGTAACACTGTGTCTTATTTTCATAACATATATATTTTCTAAAAGGCAGGTAGTATGCTTATTCATATAGGAGGTTTGCATGCTCCCTCTTTTATCCCCATATTTTCTAATACTGTTAAATCTTTCACACAACATAAGAATCCAACAAACATTATGTCAAGTGGCATATTAAGTCAAATGCAAGTCCACATAAACTCATGCCTCTTAGATGTGTGCGGTCTCTCTCAAGGGTGTTTAGATTTTACTTACCTGGGATCAAAAACATTTAAGATTTTTTCTCTGCCTTTCCACTTTGCTGTAGTTACATTTGAGTACTTTTTTCTTTCTCTTTTTTTTTTCAGTCAGGCTCAAGTTTATCTTCAAGATTTGCTGCTAATTATCAGTCTTTTCCCATGGTGCTCTGATCTGGGCAGTGATCTGGAAGCACTTGTTCTATAGAACAGGCACACACTTCTCTGTCTAATGGACTCCTTGGGCTCTTGCAGCTGTCACTGAAGCTCATTCTAACTCTCCAGATAATTTTCTTATTTGCTGTTTTATTTATTTACATTTCAAATGTTATGCATCTTCCAACTTTCCCCTCCTCAAACACCATATCCCAGCCCCACTCCTCCCTGCTTCTGTGAGGGAGCTCCTCCACCCACCCACTTCTGCCTCACCACCCTAGCATTCCCCTACATTGGGACATTGTGCCTTCACAGGACCAAGGACCTTTCCTCCAACTGATGACACCATCCTCTGCTACATATGCGGCTGGAGCCATGGGTCCTTCCTTGTGTACTCCTTGGTTGGTGACTTACTCCCTGGGAGCTCTGGGGGGTCTAGTTGGTTGATATTGTTCTTCCTATGGGGTTGCAAACCCCTTCAGCTCTTTCAGTCCTTCCCATAACTCCTCCATTGGGATCCCTATACTCAGTTCAATGGTTGGCTATGAGCATTCACATCTCTATTGATCAGGCTTTGGCAGAGCCATTCCAGGCTCCTGTCAACAAGCACTTCTTTTTTTTTTTTTTTCACCATTAGAAACAGCTTTATTTATTTTTTTTTCTTGTGAACAATTTATTTGGTTTTGGTATATTTAATCTTATCTCCCCCCAACTGCCATTTTGATTTTCATTTCTTTTTTTTTTGATTTTTAATATTTTTATTACATATTTTCCTCAATTACATTTCCAAAGCTATCCCAAAAGTCCCCCATAGCGCCCCCCACTTCCCTACCCACCCATTCCCATTCTTTTGGCCCTGGCATTCCCCTATATTGGGGCATATAAAGTTTGCAAGTCCAATGGGCCTCTCTTTCCATTGATGGCCGACTAGGCCATCTTTCGATACATATGCAGCTAGAGACAAGAGCTCCGGGGTTCTGGTTAGTACATCATGTTGTTCCAACAATAGGGTTGCAGATCCCTTTAGCTCCTTGGGTACTTTCTCTAGCTTCTCCATTGGGAGCCCTGTGATACATCCAATAGCTGACTGTGAACATCCACTCCTGTGTTTGCTAGGCCCCGGCATCGTCTCACAAGAGACAGCTATATTTGGGTCCTTTCAGCAAAATCTTGCTAGTGTATGCAATGGTGTCAGCGTTTAGAAGCTGATTATGGGATGGAACCCTGGATACGGCAGTCTCTAAATGGTCCATCCTTTCATCACAGGTACGAACTTTGTCACTGTAACTCCTTCCCTGGGTGTTTTGTTCCCAATTCTAAGAAGGTGCACAGTGTCCACACTTTGGTCTTCATTCTTCTTGAGTTTCATGCGTTTAGCAAATTGTATCTTATATCTTGGGTATCCTAAGTTTTGGGCTAATATCCACTTATCAGTGAATACATATTGTGTGAGTTCTTTTGTGATTGTGTTACTTCACTCAAGATGATGCCCTCCAGGTCCATCCATTTGGCTAGGAATTTCATAAATTCATTCTTTTTAATAGCTGAGTAGTACTCCATTGTGTAAATGTACCATAATTTCTGTATCCATTCCTCTGTTGAGGGACATCTGGGTTCTTTCCAGCTTTTGGCTATTATAAATAGGGCTGCTATGAACATAGTGGAGCATGTGTCCTTTTTACCGGTTGGGACATCTTCTGGATATATGCCCAGGAGAGGTATTGCTGGATCCTCCGGTAGTACTATGTCCAACTTTCTGAGGAACCGCCAGACTGATTTCCAGAGTGGTTGTACAAGCTTGCAATCCCACCAACAATGGAGGAGTGTTCCTCTTTCTCCACATCCTCACCAGCATCTGCTGTCACCTGAATTTTTGATCTTAGCCATTCTGACTGGTGTGAGTTGGAATTTCAGGGTTGTTTTGATTTGCATTTCCCTGATGATTAAGGATGTTGAACATTTTTTCAGGTGTTTCTCTGCCATTCGGTATTCCTCAGGTGAGAATTCTTTGTTCAGTTCTGAGCCCCATTTTTTAATGGGGTTATTTGACTTTCTGGAGTCCACCTTCTTGAGTTCTTTATATATATTGGATATTAGTCCCTTATCTGATTTAGGATAGGTGAAGATCCTTTCCCAATCTGTTGGTGGTTTTTTTTTGTCTTATTGATGGTGTCTTTAGCCTTGCAGAAGCTTTGTAGTTTCATGAGGTGCCACTTGTCAATTCTCGATCTTACAGCACAAGCCATTACTGTTCTATTCAGAAATTTTTCCCCTGTGCCCATATCTTCAAGGCTTTTCCCCACTTTCTCCTCTATAAGTTTCAGTGTCTCTGGTTTTATGTGAAGTTCCTTGATCCACTTAGACTTGACCTTAGTACAAGGAGATAGGAATGGATCGATTCGCATTCTTCTACATGTTAACAACCAGTTGTGCCAGCACCATTTGTTGAAAATGCTGTCTTTCTTCCACTGGATGTTTTTAGCTCCCTTGTCGAAGATCAAGTGACCGTAGGTGTGTGGGTTCATTTCTGGGTCTTCAATTCTATTCCATTGGTCTATTTGTCTGTCACTATACCAGTACCATGCAGTTTTTATCACAATTGCTCTGTAGTAGAGCTTTAGGTCCGGCATGGTGATTCCACCAGAGGTTCTTTTATCCTTGAGAAGAGTTTTTGCTATCCTAGGTTTTTTGTTATTCCAGATGAATTTGCAGATTGCACTTTCTAATTCGTTGAAGAATTGAGTTGGAATTTTGATGGGGATTGCATTGAATCTGTAGATTGCTTTTGGCAAGATAGCCATTTTTACAATGTTGATCCTGCCAATCCATGAGCATGGGAGATCTTTCCATCTTCTGAGATCTTCTAGAATTTCTTTCTTCAGAGACTTGAAGTTTTTATTATACAGATCTTTCACTTCCTTAGTTAGAGTCACGCCAAGATATTTAATATTATTTGTGACTATTGAGAAGGGTGTTGTTTCCCTAATTTCTTTCTCAGCCTGTTTATTCTTTGTGTAGAGAAAGGCCATTGATTTGTTTGAGTTAATTTTATATCCAGCTACTTCACCGAAGCTGTTTATCAGGCTTAGGAGTTCTCTGGTGGAATTTTTAGGGTCACTTATATATACTATCATATCATCTGCAAAAAGTGATATTTTGACTTCATCTTTTCCAATTTGTATCCCTTTGATCTCCTTTTGTTGTCGAATTGCTCTGGCTAGGACTTCAAGTACAATGTTGAATAGGTATGGAGAAAGTGCACAGCCTTGTCTAGTTCCTGATTTTAGAGGGATTGCTTCAAGCTTCTCACCATTTACTTTGATGTTGGCTACTGGTTTGCTGTAGATTGCTTTTATCATGTTTAGGTATGGGCCTTGAATTCCTGATCTTTCCAAGACTTTTATCATGAATGGGTGTTGGATCTTGTCAAATGCTTTTTCCGCATCTAACGAGATGACCATGTGGTTTTTGTCTTTGAGTTTGTTTATATACTGGATTACGTTGATGGATTTCCGTATATTGAACCATCCCTGCATCCCTGGGATGAAACCTACTTGGTCAGGATGGATGATTGTTTTGATGTGTTCTTGGATTCCGTTAGCAAGAACTTTATTGAGGATTTTTGCATCAATATTCATAAGGGATATTGGTCTGAAGTTTTCTATCTTTGTTGGGTCTTTTTGTGGTTTAGGTATCAGAGTAATTGTGGCTTCATAGAATGAGTTGGGTAGAGTACCTTCTGTTTCTATTTTGTGGAATAGTTTGTGAAGAACTGGGATTAGATCTTCTTTGAAGGTTTGATAGAACTCTGCACTAAACCCATCTGGTCCTGGGCTATTTTTAGTTGGGAGACTATTAATGACTGCTTCTATTTCTTTGGGGGATATAGGGCTGTTTAGATCATTAACCTGATCTTGATTCAACTTTGGTACCTGGTATCTGTCTAGGAACTTCTCCATTTCATCCAGGTTCTCCAGTTTTGTTGAGTATAGCCTTTGGTAGAAGAATCAGATGGTGTTTTGGATTAATTCAGGATCTGTTGTTATGTCTCCTTTTTCATTTCTGATTTTTTTAATTAGGATGCTTTCCCTGTGCCCTCTAGTGAGTCTGGCTAAGGGTTTATCTATCTTGTTGATTTTCTCAAAGAACCAGCTCCTTGATTGGTTGATTCTTTGAATAGTTTTTCTTGTTTCCACTTGGTTGATTTCACCCCTGAGTTTGATTATTTCCTGCCGTCTACTCCTCTTGGGTGAATTTGCTTCCTTTTGTTCTAGTGCTTTTAGGTGTGTTGTCAAGCTGCTAATGTGTGCTCTCTCTAGTTTCCTTTTGGAGGCACTCAGAGCTATGAGTTTTCCTCTTAGAAATGCTTTCATTGCGTCCCATAAGTTTGGGTATGTTGTGGCTTCATTTTCATTGAACTCTAAAAAGTCCTTAATTTCTTTCTTTATTCCTTCATTGACCAAGGTATCATTGAGAAGAGTGTTGTTCAGTTTCCACGTGAAGGTTGGCTTTCTATTATTTATTTTGTTATTGAAGATCAGCTTTAGTCCATGGTGATCTGATAGGATGCATGGGACAATTTCAATATTTTTGTATCTGTTGAGGCCTGTTTTGTGACCAATTATGTGGTCAATTTTGGAGAAGGTGCCATGAGGTGCTGAGAAGAAGGTATATCCTTTTGTTTTAGGATAGAATGTTCTATAGATATCTGCCAGATCCATTTGATTCATAATTTCTCTTAGTTTCTCTGTGTCCCTGTTTAGTTTCTGTTTCCATGATCTGTCCATTGGTGAAAGTGGTGTGTTGAAGTCTCCCACTATTATTGTATGAGGTGCAATGTGTGCTTTGAGATTTACTAAAGTTTCTTTAATGAATGTGGCTGCCTTTGTATTTGGAGCATAGATATTCAGGATTGATAGTTCCTCTTGGAGGATTTTACCTTTGATGAGTATGAAGTGTCCCTCCCTGTCTTTATTAATGACTTTGGGTTGGAAGTCAATCTTATCAGATATTAGAATGGCTACTCCAGCTTGTTTCTTCATACCATTTGCTTGGAAAATTGTTTTCCAGCCTTTCATTCTGAGGTAGTGTCTATCTTTTTCTCTGAGATGAGTTTCCTGTAAGCAGCAAAATGTTGGGTCTTGTTTGTGTAGCCAGTTTTTAGTCTATGTCTTTTTATCGGGGAGTTGAGTCCATTGATATTAAGCGATATTAAGGAAAAGTAATTGTTGTTTCCTGTTATTTTTGTTGTTAAAGTTGGCATTCTGTTCTTGTGGCTGTCTTCTTTTAGGTTTGTTGAGGGATTACCTTCTTGTTGTTTCTAGGGCTTGCTTCCTGTCCTTGTATTGGTTTTTTTCTGTTATTATCCTTTGAAGGGCTGGATTCGTGGAGAGATAATGTGTGAATTTGGTTTTGTCGTGGAATACTTTGGTTTCTCCATCTATGTTAATTGAGAGTTTAGCTGGGTATAGTAGCCTGGGCTGGAATTTGTGTTCTTTTAGTGTCTGTATAACATCCGTCCAGGATCTTCTGGCTTTCATAGTCTCTGGTGAAAAGTCTGGTGTAATTCTGATAGGCTTGCCTTTATATGTTACTTGGCCTTTTTCTCTTACTGCTTTTAGTATTCTATCTTTATTTAGAGCATTTGTTGTTCTGATTATTATGTGTTGGGAGGTATTTCTTTTCTGGTCCAGTCTATTTGGAGTTCTGTAGGCTTCTTGTATGTTCATGGGCATCTCTTTCTTTAGATTTGGGAAGTTTTCTTCTATAATTTTGTTGAAGATGTTTGCTGGTCCTTTGAGTTGAAAATCTTCATTCTCATCCACTCCTATTATTCGTAGGTTTGGTCTTCTCATTGTGTCCTGTATTTCTTGGATGTTTTGAGTTAGGATCTTTTTGCATTTTACATTTTCCTTGATTGTTGTGCCGATGTTCTCTATGGAATCTTCTGCACCTGAGATTCTCTCTTCCATCTCTTGTATTCTGTTGCTGATGCTCGTATCTATGGTTCCAGATTTCTTTCCTAGGGTTTCTATCTCCAGTGTTGCCTTATTTTGGGTTTTCTTTATTGTGTCTACTTCCCTTTTTAGGTCTAGTATGGTTTTGTTCATTTCCATCATCTGTTTGGATGTGTTTTCCTGTTTTTCTTTAAGGACTTCTACCTGTTTGATTGTGTTATCCTGTTTTTCTTTAAGGACTTCTACCTGTTTGATTGTGTTATCCTGTTTTTCTTTAAGGACTTGTAACTCTTTAGCCATGTTCTCCTGTAATTCTTTAAGTGAGTTATTAAAGTCCTTCTTGATGTCCTCTACCATCATCATGAGATATGCTTTTAGATCCGTGTCTAGCTTTTCCGGTGTGTTGGGGTGCCCTGGACTGGGCGAAGTGGGGGTGCTGGGTTCTGATGATGGTGAGTGGTCTTGGTTTCTGTTAGTAAGATTATTACGTTTACCTTTCGCCATCTGGTAATCTCTGGGGTTAGTTGTTATCGTTGTCACTGTTTAAAGATTGGAGCAGAAGCTGTGTTCCACTCACCAGCAGTCTCAAAATCCTGTGGCGGGGGTCGTGGGTAGCTGGCGGTACCCTGGTGCTGGTCCAGCCAGAAGAGGCCTGTGGTCCTACTGAGGCCGGTTTTCTGCTTCCCTAACTAATGCAGTCTCTGGTCCCGCGCGCAATTGGATTGGAGCAGAAGCTGTGTTCCACTCACCAGAAGTCTTAAGATCCTGTGGCGGGTGTTGTGGGTAGCTGGCGAGTGTCAGCCGACCCTGCGCCCTAGCTACCCTGGTGCTTTTCTGACCGGAAGAGGCTTGTGGCCCTACTCAGGCCGGATTTCTGCCTCCCCAACCAAAGCAGTCTCAGGTCCTGCGTGATTGGACTGGAGCAGAAGCTGTGTTCCACTCACCAGCAGTCCCAAAATCCTGTGGCGGGGGTCGTGGGTATCTGGCGGGTGTCAGGCGACCCTGCGCTCTAGCTACCCTGGCGCTGATCCGACCGGATGAGGCCTGTGGCCCTACTCAGGCCGGTTTCTGCTTCCCTAACTAATGCAGTCTCAGGTCCCGCGCACAATTGGATTGGAGCAGAAGCTGTTTTCCACTCACCAGAAGTCTTAAGATCCTGTGGCGGGTGTTGTGGGTAGCTGGCGAGTGTCAGCCGACCCTGCGCCCTAGCTGCCCAGGTGCTTTTCTGACCGGAAGAGCCTACAATCACTTCTTGACATCAGCAATAGTGTCTGAGTTTGGTGTCTGCAGATTCTTGAGTACTTTCTATTCAAAGAATTTACTTATTTAGAAAACACACTTATATACCTCTACTAAGGATACAGTTGTATTTAACATTGTATTTAACATCTATTGTGGACAATAGATTCTTATCATGTGTGAATTGAAAATATGTCATTGCATTGATAGAGTCTTTTGTCTTTTCTTTGTTGCTCTGTTATTTCTTTCTTTCTGTGACATAGTGGTAGTTTTTATTTTTTTGTGTAACATCGTTAGGCATTTATAATTATTGAAAGAGAGAATAAAGGGAAAGCCAAGTAAACCAGGGATAGGGATGTTAATACAAGGCACAGGTGGTGAATATGAGCTGGTATGTGGCTGCTTTATGGAGGAGAACATCACACATGTATAGGTATTTCTTCCCATCGTCTTTTTAAGATTTTCCATAAAAATAATCTTTTTTTTCTTAATGGACCCTATCATCTGTTTCATAATATACATTATTTGTTGTGTCCTCTGAAGTGAATCTGGACTCAATGAAATTCTTGATTGTCAGAGGACTAAAGGAAGGTCTTTTTTCTATGTATTTTTGGGTAGTATATCATCTAAATTTTTGAACACAAGAGTGTACATTGGTCTCAAGGCTATAATTCAGTGTTTGCTGTCTTCCTGTATCATTCTCCACATTAATTTTTGTTATAAAATTTGTGATAGAAATTAATTTAATTATTTGAGTTGGGTCAACATTTTATGATCCCAAGGAAATACTGGAATGTAGTATTACAAACATCTGGCCCTGAAATTTTATGTTAGAACTAGACATGTGCTTGGTTTTACATGCTAATATAATGGAAAAATAGTTCCTTACCCATACACAGAGACTCACTTTTAAATTTTCCCTTTGTTTATTTTTATAACCTATGGTGTAATAAAATTCTGTGGATGTTACCTCTTTTATTAGTTTCATTATCAAACTTTTCTCGTGAAATTATTTGGGAAAATTTATGCAATAAATCATCTGTATTAATTACGTAAATATATGAATTAGTACCTAGAGGATTCATCTTAAAAGATAATGAAGAATGGTATGTTCTTGGCAAGGGACTCTGTCCTGCTGTGGCTTGATCCTGACATCAGCCTTGGCTATGATCCATAACTACAGTCCTTACTAGTGTGCCTTGAATAATCTATATGTGCAGCTGTGAGCTGTTATATCATATGATTTATCCTGAAAACTTTAGGAAAGAGGCTTATGCCTGGGAATTCTTGTTCAAGGAAACAAATCTCTTCCTGTTTGGGAATAGGGGGAATGATTCCCATTAAATACACCTGGGAAAGTTCCACACAGAAAGTTATTCTGCTTCTGAATCTATTTCATCATGGGGTCAGGTCTTGGGTTTATGCACTAGGAATAGCTTTTTTTTTTATGCAACTAGGGCCATTATATTGCTAGGAGGGAGTTGTTAAATTTTATCTGTCTTTAGCTTCTTGAACATAGATAAACTCCAGGGAGCCTGGAAGTTTTCTGACATACTGAAAAGTCTTTCTCTGAGTTTAAATTTTAGAGGGCCAAAATTTCTTGTGGAGAAACCTTGAGCTTATTAGTAGGGAAAGTGTGAACTCTGTATATGGTCTCTTCCTTGAATGATGAATCTCACCAGCCAGTTTAATCTTGTGCCGAGAATCACAGGTATAGTAGGATATTGTCTTTGTTATTCTCAAGAGATACTGAATAGAGGTATATTTACATTTCCAATGCTATCCAAAAGTCACCCATATCCCCCATTCCCCTTCCCCAATTCCACTTCTTGGCCCTGGCGTTCCCCTGTACTTAGGCATATAAAGTTTGCAAGGCCAATGGGCCTCTTTTTCTACTGATGGCCGACTAGGTCATCTTCAGATACATATGCAGCTAGAGACACGAGCTCCGGGGGTTACTAGTTAGTTCATATTGTTGTTCCACCTATAGGGTTGCAGACCCCTTCAGCTCTTTGAGTACATTCTCTAGCTCCTCCGTTGGGGGCCCTGTGTTCCATCCAATAGCTGACTGTGAACATCCACTTCTGTGTTTGCTAGGCCCCAGCATAGCCTCACAAGAGACAGCTATACCAGGGTCCTTTCAGCAAAATCTTGCTAGTATATGCAATGGTGTCAGCGTTTGGAGGCTGATTATGGGATGGATCCCTGGGTATGGCAGTCTCTAGATGGTCAATCCTTTCATCTCAGCTCCAAACTTTGTCTCTGTAACTCCTTCCATGGATGTTTTGTTCCCAATTCTAAGAGGCAAAGTATCCACACTTTGGTCTCCATTCTTCTTGAGTTTCATGTGTTTTACAAATTATATCTTATATCTTGGGTATTCTAAGTTTCTGGGCTAATATCCACTTATCAGTGAGTACATATTGTGTGAGTTCTTTTGTGATTGGGTTACCTCACTCAGGATGATACCCTCCAGGTCCATCCATTTGCCTAGAAATTTCATAAATTTATTCTTTTTAATAGCTGAGTAGTACTCCATTGTGTAAATGTACCACATTTTCTGTATCCATTTTTCTGTTGAGGGGCATTTGAGTTTTTTCCAGCTTCTGGCTAATTTATAATAGGCTGGTATAATAATGCTGGTATGAACATAGTGGAGTGTGTGTCCTTCTTACCAGTTGGAACATCTTCTTGATATATGCCCAGCAGAGGTATTACAGGATCCTCTGGTAGTACTATGTCCAATTTTCTTAGGAACTGCCAGACTGATTTCCAGAGTGGTTTTATAAGCTTGCAATCCCACTAACACTGGAGGACTGTTCCTCTTTCTCCACATGCTTGCCAGCAACTGCTGTCACCTGAATTTTTGATTTTAGCCAGTCTGACTGATGTGAGAAGGAATCTCAGGGTTGCTTTTGATTTGCATTTCCCTGATGATTAAGGATGCTGGACATTTTTTCAGGTGCTTCTCACACATTCGGTATTCCTCAGGTGAGAATTCATTGTTTAGCTCTGTGCCCTGTTTTTTAATGGGGTTATTTGATTTTCTGGAGTCTACCTTCTTGAGTTATTTATATATATTGGATATTAGTCCCCTATCTGATTTAGGCTAGGTAAAGATCCTTTCCCAATCTCTTGATGGCCTTTTTGTCTTATTGAGGGTGTCTTTTGCCTTACAGAAGCTTTGCAATTTTATGAGGCCCCATTTGTCAATTCTCGATCTTACAGCACAAGCTATTGTTGTTCTATTCAGGAATTTTTCCCCTGTGCCCATATCTTCAAGGCTTTTCTGCAATTTCTCCTCTACAAGTTTCAGTGTCTCTGGTTTTATGTGTAGTTCCTTGAACCACTTAGATTTGTCCTTAGTACAAGGAGATAAGAATGGATCGATTCACATTCTTCTACATGATAACTGCCAGTTGTGCCAGCACCATTTGTTGAAAATGCTGTCTTTTTTCCACTGGATGGTTTTAGCTCCCTTGTCAAAGATCAAGTGACCATAGGTGTGTGGGTTCATTTCTGGGTCTTCAATTCTATTCCATTGGTCTACTTTTCTGTTGGTATACCAGTACCATACATTTATTTTTTTTTTTATCACAATTGCTCTGTAGTACAGCTTTAGGTCAGCATGGTGATTCCACCAGAGGTTCTTTTATCCTTGAGAAGAGTTTTTGCTATCCTAGGTTTTTGTTATTCCAGATGAATTTGGAGATTGCCCTTTCCAATTCGTTTAAGAATTGAGTTGGAATTTTGATGGGGATTGCATTGAATCTGTATATTGCTTTTGGCAAGTTAACCATTTTTACTATATTGATCCTGCCAATCCATGAGCATGGGAGATCTTTCCATCTCCCGAGATCTTTAATTTCTTTCTTCAGAGACTTGACGTTCTTGTCATACAGATCTTTCACTTACTTAGTTAGATTCTCGCCAAGATATTTTATATTATTTGTGACTATTGAGAAGGGTGTTGTTTCCATAATTTCTTTCTCACCCTGTTCAATATTGCTACTTTTGAGGGTACTGAAAAATCTGTCTAAAGATGAGTAACAGCCATGAGAGATACTTCTTGTGTAAGGTAATAACCATAGCAAAAGCAAGTGTTCCTGACAATTTTTTGTTTACCTAAAATATAGCAGGTATATAGGAGGAAAGAAAAGAAATGTAAAAGTCACAGTTCTTTATAACTAAGATAGTGAAAAGTGTAAGAGGTTCCAGAATAGATCAGCAATACAGACAATATCTGACACCCCATAATAGCACTCATTGTATTCTTCTAGCAATAAGGGTAGGTGTCTAAAGCAGTGATTATTAAAGACAATGTAGCACTGTAGTTTCTAGAGTTACAGAAATCTTCAACATGGCATACATGGAATATTCTTATTAAAATCTGTAGTGATAAACGTAGAATTATGTATAATTAATGAACAACTGCTGGATCCACATGAATTTCCACTAATATTTTACTTGCCATTAGCATTTTATCAACTGTTAAATAATTTATATTATAATCAGGAATGGTTGGTCTCAGAAGCTACTTAAAATCTCATAGATTTGCAAACATCTATGCACATACAGTTAGTTCTAAGTATGTAATATGAAGAATTGGATACTGTGTTCCACAATACTCTATTTATATAGTTTTTGTTATGGCATCTATTGCAAAGAGAAGGTACTTGATGAGGTTAGGAGAGTAAACTTGTTCTTGGCTTTGAGCAAATTTTTTTTAATTTTTAAAATATTTTATTAGATATCTTCTTCATTTACATTTCAAATGCTATCCTGAAAGTACCCTATACCCTCCCCAAACCCTGCTCCCCAACCCACCCACTCCCACTTCCTGGCCCTGGCATTCCCCTGTATTGGGGCATATGATCTTCGCAAGACCAAGGGTCTCTCCTCCCATTGATGGCTGACTAGACCATACTCTGCTACATATGCAACTAGAGACACAGTTCTGGGGGGTATTGGTTAGTTCATATTCTTGGTCCTCCTATAGGGTTGCCAATCCCTTTATCTCCTTGGGTACTTTCTTTAGATCCTTCTTTAGGGGCCCTGTGTTCCATCCAATAGATGACTGTGAGCCTGCCCGTACCAGGCATTGGCATAGATTTACAAGAGATAGCTATATCAGGGTCCTGTCGGCAAAATCTTGCTGACATATGTAATAGTACCTGGGTTTTATGGTTGTATATGGGATGGATGCCCAGGTAAGGCAGTCTCTGGATGGCCCTTTCTTCCATCTCAGCTCCAAACTTTATCTCTGTATCTCCTTCCATGGGTATTTTGTTCCCCATTCTAAGAAGGAACGAAGTATCCACATTTTGGTCTTTCTTCTTCTTGAGTTTCATGTGTTTTGCAAATTGTATCTTGGGTATTCTAAGTTTCTAGACTAATATCTGCTTATCAGTGAGTGCATATCATGTTTGTTATTTTGTGATTGGGTTACCTCACTCTGGATGATATCCTCCAGATCCATACATTTGCCTAAGAATTTCATAATTTCATTTTTTAAATCCCTGAATAGTACTCCATTGTGTAAATGTATCACATTTTCTGTATCCATTGGTTACATCTTCACATCTGGTTGTATCCAGCTTCTGGCTATTATATATAAGGCTGCAATGAACATAGTGTAGCATGTGTCCTTATTACAAGTTAGAACATCTTCTGGGTATATGCCCAGGAGAGGTATTGCTGGATATTCCAGCAATGGTACTATGTCCATTTTTTTTTAGTATTATTATTTAATCTTGTTTTTGCATTCAGTCATTATCCCTCTCCTGGTCTGCCATCCAACTCTTTCTAATCCAATTACCAATATTCCATCTCTAAGAGGATGTCCCCACTCCTACCCCCACACCACCAGAACTCCCTTGACCCTGGTGTCTCAAGTCTCCTGAGGGTTAGGCTCACCATCTCTCATTTAGGCCTGACTAGGCAGTCCTCTGCTCTATATGTATTGGAGCCCTCATATCAGTTAGTGTATGAGCCACCTCATTGGTGGCTCAGTGTCTGAGAAATCTCGGGGTTCCCAGTTAGTTGATAATGCTGGTCTTCCTAGGAGTCACCCTCCTCTTCAGCTTCTTCCAACTTTCCCCTAATTCAGCCACAGGAGTCTCCAGCTTCTGTCCGTTGATTGGGTGTAAGTATCTGCATCTGACTCTTTCAGCTACATGTATGGGCCTCTAAGAAGGCAGCCATGCTAAGCTCTTAACTGTAAGCATACCATAGCATCAGTAATAGTGTCAGGCTTTGGAGCCTCCCCATGAGATGGATCCCAATTTGGGTCTGTCACTGAATCTCATTTCCCTCAGGCTCTTCTCCATTTTTTACCCTGCAGTTCTTTTAGACAGGAGCCATTCTGGGTCAGAGTTTTTGACTATGGGATGGCATTCCTCCATTTGATGTCCTGTCTTTCTACTGGAGGGAGATTCTACTAGTTCCCTCTCCCCACTGTATGGTATTTCATCCAATGTCCCTCCCATTGAGTCTTGAGAGTCTCTCATCTCCCAGGTATCTGGTATATTCTAAAGGGTTCTCCAGGACAACCTACTACCTCCTGAGTTTTCCTGTTTCCATTCTTTCTACTGGCCCTCAAGTCTTCACTTCTGTCCCCTATTACCTGATTATATTCCACGTTTACCCTCCTCCTCCCCTGTCCCACCTAGGTTACTCCCTTCCTCTTTTCCACCCCACATGATTGCTTTCTTCTTCCTCAGAAGTGGGATTGAGGTGTCCTAAATTGCACCCTCTGCTTGTTACTTTTCTTGAGTTCTGTGGAATGTATCCTGGGCATTCTGCACTTGTTTTGGCTAATATCCACATAGTAGTGAGCACGTACCATACCTGTAATTTTGGGTCTAAGTTACATCACTCAGCATGATATTTTATAGTTCTATTCATTTGCCTGCAAATCTCATTATGTCCTTGTTCTTAATAGCTAAGTAGTATTCCATTGTGTAAGTGAACCACATTTCTGTATCTATCCTTCCATTATGGTAAATGTGAGTTGTTTCTAGTTTCTGGCTATCAGAAATAAGGCTACCATGAACATAGTGGAACATGTGCCTCTGTGGCATGGTGGGGCATCTTTTGGTATATGCTTAAGATTGGTATAGCTGGGTCTTCAGGTAGATCTATTTCCAATTTTCTGAGGAACCTCCAGATTGATTTCTAGAGTGATTTTACAAGTTTGCTATCCTACCAGCAGTGGAGGAGTGTTCCTCTTTCTCCATATCATTACAAAAATGAGCTGTCACCATTGTTTTTTATCTAAGCCATTCTAATTTGTGCACAGTAGAACTTCAGGGCTGTTTTGATGTGCATTTCCCTGATGACTAAGAACTTTTAACATTTTTTAAGTGCTTATGGACCATTTGAGATTCCTCTGTTGTGAATTCTTTGTTAGTTCTATACATAAATTATAGTTGAAGACTATGCTGGTTTAATAGAGTTTTAATTGTAGAGTCTTCTATAGTAGCCATGTCTTTAGTACCTCTGAGTCTTTAACTAGGCTTCTAGTACCAAACAAGATGTTACTCTTGCTGACCAGGCCAAAATGCAATTAGAGAGATGTTTCTTCCTTACTTTTAAAAACACACATAAAAATAGCATTAGGTGTGTAATCAGGTAATATTTAAGAATATATTTGTATATATGTGTACATATATGCTTCCAATAACAATTGCTTGAAAATGAGGTCATAAATTTGAAGGAGAGCATGTATATGAAAGTATTTTAAGAAGGAAAGGGAAGGTAGAAATGTTATATATACATTATTCTGTCAAAAATAACAGAAATAGGCTGGAGAGTTGGCTCAGTGGTTAAAAGAACTGTCTGCTTTTTCAGAGGTCCTGAGTTCAATCTTCAACAATAACATCGTGTTTTAAAACCAACCATATGTATATATATATATATATATATTGGACTCTGATGCCCTCTTCTAGGCAGATATATTTTTTTGAAAAAATATGTTTTCTGTTTTTTTCAATTTTTATTAGATATTTTCTTCATTTACATTTCAAATGCTATATTAAAAGTCTCCTATACCCTCTCCTCGCCCTGCTCCCCTACCCACTCACTCCTACTTCTTGACCCTGGTGTTCCCCTGTACTGGGGCATATGGGATCAGAGCAACAGCAGTAGATTTTTGTACTCTGTATGATACCTACATGCATACATGGGTTCAATCCTAAACCATAATTGAATTTAAATACACACATGTGTTTATATAAAAATCTTGCATGCACATATGTATACACACATAAGAGCAAGAATTCTCAAGTTTATCATAGTTTAGTGAAACAGTGAAGTGATTACAGATTATGGTATGCTCAGAGTACATTTGCAAACACACAATATTTACATATTTATATTTAAAAAATTGTATGAAATTTAGACACCAGGAAAGCAATAGTAGAGTTTATCCTCTGAATGTCATGTGACCATTAACATATGTATGAACATCACATGGCAAATGTCGCCTGTGTATACACAAATGTACACATATGTACACACATACACATACACACACAATAACACAGAGAATGGTTAAAATTTACATCAATTTTGACAGAATATTTTTCTAATATATCTCTTAAAATATTTCTTATCCATCATGTCATTTTGGGACACTCCAGGCACATAGAACTCAAAATCTTCATTTTTTTAATCCCTTAATGCAAGAAGCTCTTTGCAGGGTACTCTAATGCACATAAAGTTATAATCAAGGTTGAAGGCTCATGCACATAATAATGGCACTGGTGGAAACAAACAGGCAGATTTCAGAGTCTGCAGCAAGTTCTACTTCTTAGCCCAGCATCAAAGACAGAATAGCCCAGAACAAAATGAAACCTTTCAAGTTAATAGCTAGGATCTAGTTCCAAGTCAGATACATGCTCAGCTTCCAGGTTTTGCTGGCTATTTTATCTGATGTTAATTAGAGCTAGAGCCAACATTAAATTATATTTTATCCATTTTCCTTTCAGTTTCTCTGCTTCTACTGTAACATACACGGAGACAGGAGAGATAGACAAAACAACAGCTTTGATAGAAATCTCCTTAGGTACAGTAAATTTTTGATCTCCATTCATAGACTTGGGATCTCTCTCTCTCTCTCTCTCTCTCTCTCTCTCTCTCTCTCTCTCTTAGATTTTAATATTTGTTGTCCACTCATACTAAATTATTTTTCAGGAAAATCAAGCAATAAAATATCTAGAAAGTTATGTATCTGTTTTATTTTGCTCCTTAATAAATAAGTTTGTTTTTTTAACACATTTTATTAGATATTTCCTTCATTTCCAATTCAAATGGTATCCCAAAAGTCCCTTATACACTTCCCTACCCTGCTCTCCAACCCACCTATTCCCACTTCCTGGCCCTGGTATTCCCCTGTATTGGGGCATATAATATTTGCAAGACCAAGGGCCTCTCCTCCGAATGATGACCGATTAAGTCATCTTCTGATACATATACAGCTAGAGACACAAGTTCAGGGGGGTACTGATTAGTTTATTTTGCTGTTCCTCCTATAAGGTTGCAGACCCCTTCAGCTTCTTGGTTACTTTCTCTAGCTCCTTTATTGGGGGCCTTGTGTTCCATCCAATAGATGACTGTGAGTATCTACTCTACTCAGCTATTAAAAACAATGAATTTGCATGATACTCAAGAAGAATGAAGACCAAAGTGTGAACACTTTGCCCCTTCTTAGAATTTGGAACAAAACACCCATGGAAGGAGTCACAGAGACAAAATTTGGAGCTTTGATGAAAGGATGGACCATCTAGTGATTGTCATATCCAGGGATCCATCCCATAATCAGCTTCCAAACGCTGACACCATTTCATACACTAGCAAGATTTTGCTGAAAGGACCCAGATATATCTGTCTCTTGTGAGACTATGCAGGAGCCTAGAAAACACAGAAGTGGATGCTCACAGTCAGCTATTGGATGGATCACAGAGTCCCTAATGGAGGAGCTAGAGAAGGTACCCAAGGAGCTAAAGGGATCTGCAACCCTATAGGTGGAACAACAATATGAACTAACCAGTACCCCAGAGCTCTTGTCTCTAGCTGCATATGTATCAAATGATGGGCTAGTCGGCCATCACTGGAAAGAGAGGCCCAATTGGACAAGCAAACTTTATATGCCCCAGTACAGGGGTATGCCAGGGACAAAAAGGGGGAGGGGTTGGGTAGGGGAGTTGGGGGGGTGGGAATGGGGGACTTGTGGGATAGCATTGGAAATGTAAATGAGGAAAATACCTAATAAAAAATTTAAAAAAAACAATGAATTTATGAAATACTTAGGCAAATGGATGGATCTGGAGGATATCTTCCTTAGTGAGGTAACACAATCACAAAAGACCTCACATGATATCCACTCACGGATAAGCAGATATTAGTCCAGAAACTTAGAATACCCAAGATACAATTTGCAAAACACATGAAACCCAAGAAGAAGAAAGACCAAAATGTGGATACTTCATCACTCCTTAGAATGGGGAACAAAATACTATGTAAGGAGTTACAGAGACAAAGTTTGGAGGTGAGATGGAAGGAAGGACCATCCAGAGACTGCCCCATTGGGGGATCCATACCGTAATTAGCCACCAAACACAGACACTACTGCATAACCCAGCAAGATTTTGCTGACAAGTTCCTGATACAGATGTCTCTTGTCAAGCTATTCCAGTGCCTGGCAAATACTGAAGAGATCTCTCTCTTGATTGGTGGTAACTCTATTCTCCATATGAATACACACTCAGCAATCATAGGTGAACAGACCTAATATAAGTCCCTAAAGAGAGGGCTTTTGCTAGTCAGGCTCCTGGTTGGTGTCCAGCTCTCAGCTGCTTCCAGGCTCTGGCCAGGGCCTGAATGCATGATCCTCAGTAGAGAAGGGGGACTGCTCCTGGGAGCTGTAGGAGACAACCGATAGAAGTGTATGTGCTGTGGGGTGGCATTTTGGGATTCCCAGCAGTTCTTTTTAGAGTCATTCTCTACTTTTTTATTGGATATTTTCTTTATTTACATTTCAAATGTTATCCCTTTTCCCAGTTTCAGCCCTCCTGGAAATCCCTACCACATCCTTCCATTCCCCGCTCCTATGAGTGTGTTCCTCCACCCACCCAACCCCTCCCACCTCCTTGCCCTCTATTCCCATACACTGGGTCATATATCAAACCTTCATAGGACCAAGGGCCTCTCTTCCCATTGATGCCTGACAAGACCATCATTTACTACATATGCAGCTGGAGCCATGTGTACTCATTGGTTGATGGCTTAGTCCCTGGGAGCTCTGGGGGTACTGTTTGATTGATAATGTTGTTCCTCCTATGGGGTTACAAACCCCTTCAACTCCTTCAGTCCTTTCTCTACCTCCACTATTGTAGACCCCATGCTCAGTTAAATCGTTGGCTGTGAGCATCTGCCTCTGTATTTGTAATGCTCTGGCAGGGCTTCTCAGGAGACAACTATATCAGGCTCCTGCCAGGGTACACTTCTTGGCATCTACAATAGTGTCTGTGTTTGGTAACTGTATATAGGATGAATCCCCAGGTGGGACAGTCTGTGGTTGGCATTTACTTCAGTCTCTGCTCTACACTTTATCTCCATATTTGCTCCTGTGAGTATTTTGTTCTCCTTTTTTTTATTTTGTTTTTTATTAGGTATTTATTTCATTTACTTTTCCAATGCTATCCCAAAGTCCCCCATCCACTCCCCCAACTGCTCTCCCACCCACCCACTCCCACTTCTTGGCCCTGGCTTTCTCCTGTACTGACGCAGATAAAGTTTGCAGGACCAATGGGCCTCTTCACTGATGGCCGACTCGGCCATCTTCTGATTCATATGCAGCTAGAGACACGAGCTCCAGAGGCATACTGGGTAGTTCATATTGTTGTTCCACCTATAGGGTTACAGATCCCTTTAGCTCCTTGGTTACTTTCTGTAGCTCCTCCATTGGGGACCCTGTGATCCATCCAATAATTGACTGTGAGCATCCACTTCTGTGTTTGCTAGGCCCCAGCATAGTCTCACAAGAGACAGCTATATCTGGGTCCTTTCAGCAAAATCTTGCTAGTGTATACAATGGTGTCAGCGTTTGGAGGCTAATTATGGGATGGATCCCCGTATATGGCAGTCTCTAGATGGTCCATCCTTTCGTCTCAGCTCCAAACTGTGTCTCTGTAACTCCTTCCATGAATGTTTTGTTCCCAATTCTAAGAAAGGGGCAAAGTGTCCACACTTTGGTACTTTGGTCTTTATCCTTCTTGAGTTTCATTTGTTTCACAAATCCTATCTTATATCTTGGGAATTCTGAGTTTCTGGGCTAATATCCACTTATCATTGAATACATATTGTGTGAGTTCTTTTGTGATTTGGTTACCTCACTCAGGATGGTGCCCTCCAGGTCCATGCATTTGCCTAGGAATTTAATAAATTCATTCTTTTTAATAGCTGAGTAGTACTCCATTGTGTAAATGTACCACATTTTTTTTTTGTATCCATTCCTCTGTTGAGGGGCATCTGGGATCTTTCCAGCTTCTGGCTATTATAAATAAGGCTGCTATGAACATAAAACATCCACATTTTGATCTTTGTTCTTCTTGAGCTTCATGTGCTCTGTGAATTGTATATTGTCTATTTGGAGCTTACCTGCCAAACCAAATCCAGCCCAGTTTTCTCCATTGAAAGGAAAATAATGCACCCATTAGATCTCCTTTTTCTTCTTTTTTTCTTCCATATCTTCACACATTCATTTTACCATTGCTTACAATTCAGTTCATGAACACGAAGACAACAATGATGTGACACTTCTAACAATAAACAATTTAGAGTTTGTTACACACAATAGAGAAAAAAACTTGTGCATGGGGAAATATGATCCATATCCATGTAATGACCTAGTATTGACAATATAGAATAAATATTCTGCACTTGGTCTGGAAAGCCACAGAATTACACAGTAGAAGGGACTGCCTCAACCTGTCACATGTCTCCCTGTTCTCACTCCATACTCTGCAGAAGATCCCTATTTACTCTCTTGCTTGCTATATCGCCATACTCCAGAGTTACCTGTAAACTCACTCCATTTGCTGTAATGATATGATATTTCTCCTCAAAATAGTTCTACTCTGAATGAGAAAATTAGTTTCTGTGTTCTCAAATGTGGAATATTATATATAAGAACCAGAATAAATTTCTCACTTCAGTGTGATGTATTATTAAAATTTGGTGCTTCTTTTTTGTGTATTTGGACTTCAGAACTACTGTCTTTCCTCCAAGGTAACCCAGCCATTATTACACAATAAGAAATGAATATGGTCACTCCCTGGCCATTTTTCTTGAACTCAGTAACAATCAGATAATTTCATTCATAGAAAAAAGCACAAACACTTTTACATTTCATATATTTTTGGTCCAGCTAAAATAAAAACATTGAGAGAAGATCAAATAAAAGATCAAATAAAAGATTCATGGATGCAGTAGAATAGAGTGGAGTGTTGGATGTTTACATGGGATAAGAGGCTGTGTAGTAACTCAGTTTAATACTTTCCTTTTAGATAAAAATATGCAGGATTACAGTGTTTGCACAGTCAGAATCATTCAGGCCTTGAAGATATGAAGTTCTATGGAATAAACTATTATTTATAAAATATATGTCAAAATCAAGCATAGTCGCATACCAGGACTGGGGGTATCTCCACATTTTATTAGCCAGAAAGCCTAGAAAACTTGGTAAAGTTGGGGCCATGAAGAAACCCTGTATCAACTGATCTGGGATTACTGTATATTTACATTTTAACAGTATTTCCTGGGCATGAAAGGAAATTTAACATATGAACTCCCAACTATATTCACATGACTTGTTCAAGATCAAGCAGTACAATATTCCATTATGGCTTGACCATGGATTCATAAAATTCTATACCTACTTGAGTAGCTACTGACAATTAATAGGCTGCTGGAGATTGGGAGAGTAATTTTTCTTTAGACATGTTTCCCCTAGCTGTCTCTCATTTCTAAATTGGTTGTTCTGCATACATACATATGCTAATGAAAGACCCCCGGAGGGAGACCCTCACTCAAGTCTCGGGACAGCCGCGAACCCAAGAAGACACTGAGACCGAACTTAAGATGTAGAGAGTAAGATTTTATAAAGCAACAACAAGCAAGCACATGAACCAGAGCTCTGGGGCCGAAACTCATACACCAAGCATGGTGCAGAGGAGAATCGACGCCCGGCCCAAATTTTTCACAGGCTTATATAGGAAAGAGCCAAGGGGGGAAGCAGGGCAGGGAAAGTACAAGTTTTACGTCATTAAAGGGTCTTGCCAAGGGTTTTTCCAAGGGGCTTTCCGTAACCAAGGGGTCGTGTCCTATATTTTGGCAATGTACCCGATCTTATTGGAACATTCTGAGGTTTGTTCAAACCCTTATCTCAAAAATGTTCCTGGCACAGTCCTCAGTTGGGAGGGGTTGGACTAGGTTTGTTCCAGGAGACCCTTATCTAAAAAATGTTCTTGGAACAGTTTTTATTTGGGAGGGGGTCGGACTCTGGGGTGAAGAGTTCAGGAATGTACTCTGGGGTGAGAATTTCAGGAGTGTTCCGGGAACAATCTCCAGATGGGAGGGGTAGAACTCTGAGTTGAAGAGTTCAGGAAGAGTTCAGTAATTTTCCTCCTTCATTCCCCACTCCTTTTTAGTAAGTAGCTCTAATCTTAGAGCGAGTTTTCGGCCTCTTGGAGAACCCGATATTGTTGTCTTAATACCATAACTTGCACTGCATTTATTCTTTCTCTAATAAAAGCTACTAATTTATTGAGAATGCAGGGGCCAAAAGTGAGCAAAAGCATAAGTGTAATTAAGGGTCCTGCTATGGTGGAGAGGAGAGTGGTGAGCCAAGGGGACTTATTAAACCAGCTTTCGAACCATCCTTGTTGGCTTTCTCTTTCTCTTTTACGTATATCTAGGCGTTCTCTAAGTTTGGCCATAGAATCTTTGATTACTCCTGAATGGTCAACATAAAAACAACATTCTTCTTTTAGGGCAGCACAAAGTCCTCCTTCTTTAAGGAATAATAAGTCTAATCCCCTTCTGTTTTGTAACACTACTTCGGACAGGGAAGTTAAAGATTCTTCTAATTTGGTTATAGACTGTTCTATAGTTCTAAGGTCAACATCCATAGCTGTACGTAATTCTTCATAGTATTGGGGGGTCTTAATTAAGGCAGCGGTCCCTGTACCTACTCCTGCTGCTACTCCCAATCCTAAAAGTACTGCCAGAGTTAAGGTAACGGGTTCTCTTTTCCAGCGGACCCGGTGATCAAACTTGTCTAAAAAGGAGCTATCATCATGATACAGGAGTCTAGGAATAAGTTGAACTAAAATGCAGAAATCTTTGGAACTATTAAAAACAGACATAGATACACAAGGAGTGAGACCGGTATTGCAAGCCCATACTGTGTCTATGGGGGGCACTAGATACTGACTACTTTTGTTAGGCTGGATGTTCTGGGTCTGATTACAGAGGTGCCGTTTATCCTGAGGTGCCTGGCCTAAACAAAGCCCACTTCCTGAAACCGCTGCCAGAGTCAACTTTCTGTTTTCTCCCCAAAGGCATTGAGAATGATCTGAAGTAGTATTATAAGTCCTGATCTGAGCAATTCCTTCATAATAAGGGGGCCTAGAGGCAAAGCATAACCAACATGATTGAGTCATATTAGGATTAGTCCTATTTAAAACTAAAAAAGCTCCTTGGACTAGACTGACCAGATGGCTCTCTGTGTCTAGGGGCGGTGGGGAAACTAAGGTTGGCTTCATGAGGGAAGTATTAGTCCCTGGGGAGGGTCCCACTGTGTTGAGCTGTGGAGTTGGTGGAGCTGGTACGTCCGGGACTTGTGGGGGAGCCGGTGCGACTGGGGGGCCCTGTTCCGTAAGGACTTTGTTGGGCCCTATGGGTGTTACCGCCAGGTCTCTCACTGTCAATCTGATCGTAAAAATTAACCCAGGGTCTCTTGGTGTAATATATACTCGCCAACCCTCCTATTCCCTTTTAGCCAACTCAACCGATTTTGTTTCCCTTTTTCGGTGAATTTTATAAGTAGAGGGTTGCAGTATTTGCCTTTGCATGGTCCTGGGGGGCTGTTTTTAAAAGCGCACCCACTCTCTGGATATTTATAGGGGTTTCTTTCTCCTTGGTTTGGCTTGTCATAACCACTACCTCGTTTTACCATGATTAAGTCCCAGTCAGAGGAAGGCTTCCAGTAGGCATCCCCTGTCGTTTCACATGTCCATTTACCACAAAAGTAATCTGATGCCCCTCCACATTCCTGTTGAAGCCTTTCGCTCCGACCCTGACCGGGGCAAACATAAAATTGTGCAGCTCTAAGATTAGCTCGGTAGAACTGCCCCGAACATCCCATCATGTTCCCTATCCCATTCGGAACACACCGCTGTTCAGGGGGTGGGTTAACAAGATCAGTATGATCGGGGAGGTCCCAATTGGGAGATCCTGCTGCTAACCTACAGATGTCAGGTGTGAGATCAGGCCACCAAGTCCAAGGGGGAAGGACTGCAGTGACTGCCCATACAATGTTTCCCTCCTCATTAAGCACTTCCCAAGACTGTTGAATTGGGGCATGAGGGTTGTGGTTCCCTAGGCTTAGGGTGGCACCCGCGACACAAGCGTATTTTAAGAGGATTGTCAGTAGTTGCCACCGTCCAGTTGTCTTCATGGTTGCCTCTACCCTGGCTGGGAGCCTCCTTGACGTGGGAGGTGTGGATCCAGGCGGCGATTCCGTCTACCTTTACTGCTGTGGGAGTGGTTAGCAGCACCAGATATGGTCCTTTCCACCGAGGCTCAAGAGTACCGGTGCGATGTCGTCTGACAAGGACCGAATCTCCAACCTGGAACCCGTGGGGCACTGCCGTAGTCCCCGGTGCATAAGCTTCTTTGATCTGGTCCCAGATCTGTGTTCTGACAACTTCTAAGGCCTTTAAATGGGTAAACAGAGCAGAGGGTGAGGAAGAGTCAACACAGGGATCCAATATCCCACCAGACTCGGTCAAGGGGGGCGGTCCCCCATGCAGAATTTTATAAGGAGTAAGACCGAAACGTCCAGGTGTGTTTCGGACTCTAAGGAGCGCAAAGGGAAGGAGGGTCACCCAGTCTTTACCGCAGGTCTCAATAGCTAATTTAGTTAGGGTCTCTTTTAGAGTCCTATTCATTCTTTCTACCTGTCCTGAGCTTTGGGGTCTATAAGCACAATGTAACTTCCAATCAGTCCCCAATTGTGAGGCCAATCCCTGACTTACCTGGGCAACAAATGTGGGCCCGTTGTCTGAGCCAATTACCTTGGGGATCCCAAACCTGGGTAGGATTTCTTCAAGGATCTTCTTGGTCACCACCTGAGCGGTTTCAGACTTAGTGGGAAAAGCCTCTACCCATCCAGAGAAAGTGTCTATAAACACCAGCAGGTACTTGTTGCCATACATTCCTGGTTTAATTTCAGTGAAGTCCACTTCCCAGTAAACTCCGGGACGATCTCCTCGTTGTCTCTTTCCTTGTTCTTTGTAAGGTCGGGCAGCATTGGTGAGAGCACAAGCGTGACAGGAGTCAATCACCTGTTGTACTACCGAGTTAAGTTTCAAAATATAATAATCTGAACCCTTGATCAGCTGTAGGAGTTTATCAGATCCCAGATGAGTCAGTTGATGTAATTTTTGGACATAGTCTCTTCCTTCTTTTGTAGGTAAAATAATACGCCCATCTACAGTCCGCGCTAGCCCCCTAAAATTGAATTCTTGCGCCTGTTTGCGACAAACCATGGAATCTAATAGTTTAAAATCTTCATCAGAGTAAGTATAATTAGGACTGGTTGCCGGTGAGGGCTCTGGCAGGGGCCTGCCTTTTTCTACCGTTATTGTTACTCCTTGAGTTGCCTGCCTTGCTGCTACATCAGCCATCTGGTTTCCTCGGGCCACAGGATCCTGTCCTTTTTGGTGGCCCGGACAATGGATAATAGCCACTTTCTTTGGCATATGTATAGCCTCTAGGAGGGCCAGAATTTCTTCTTTGTTTTTAATGTCTCTACCTGCTGAGGTAAGTAGCCCCCTCTGTTGGTAGATGGCCCCAGATATGGGCTGTAGCGAAATCATAGCGGCTGTCAGTGTAAATGTTGATCGCCTTACCTTCAGCCAACCGCAGGGCTTGGTTTAGTGCCAAGAGTTCAGCCTTCTGAGCCGAAGTTCCTTCTGGAAGACCACTCGCCCAAATTACCTGTTTTTCATCCACCACCGCCGCTCCTGCTCTTCTTTTTCCCTCTACCACAAAGCTGCTACCATCTGTGTACCAGGCAGGCACACCTGGCCAAGGCTGATCAGTCAGATCCCTCCTCGTTCCAGTTTCTTCAGCCAGGACATCAGCACATTGATGTACAGGAGTGGAGTCATCCGTCAAGGGGAGGAGGGTGGCAGGATTGAGGATGGCAGGTGGAGCAAAAGTTACTCGATCATTTAGCAACAAACTCTGGTAGTGGGTCATCCGGGCATTAGTCATCCACCGGTCAGGGGGCTGTCGTACAATACTCTCCAAGGCATGGGGAGCGATTATAGTCACATGCTGACCCAGAGTAAGCTTGTCAGCGTCTTTAACAAGCAGGGCCACTGCAGCAATGGCTTTCAGGCAGGAGGGCCAACCACTGGCGACTGGGTCAAGCTTTCTAGATAGGTAGGCCACTGGCCGCTTCCAGGGCCCCAGAGTCTGAGTCAAAACCCCGCGGGCTACTCCAGCCCGCTCATCAACATATAAGGTAAAAGGCTTAGTCAAATCTGGCAAGGCCAGAGCGGGGGCTGCAAGCAGGGCTGCCTTTATGCTGTCAAAGGCTTTTTGGTGTTCCTCAGTCCAGGTGAATGGGACTTTTTCTTTGGTAAGTGGATATAGAGGGGCCGCCAGTGTTGCGAACCCTGGTATCCAGAGTCTGCAAAAGCCCGCCGTCCCCAGAAACTCACGTACTTGGCGCGGGTGGTAGGGGTTGGGATCAGCATCACAGTCTTTTTTCTGGCCTCGGTGAGCCACCACTTTCCGTCTCGGAGGGTGTATCCTAGGTAGGTCACCTCGGTACGACATAGCTGAGCTTTCTTGGCCGATACCCGGTACCCCAACTCACCCAGTTCATTCAGGAGCTTCTTGGTTCCTTCAAGGCACAGTTCCTGGGTTGAGGCTGCCACCAGTAAGTCATCTACATACTGTAAGAGAGAAATCTGAGGGTTCTGCGCTCTAAAAGGCGCAAGGTCCCGGTGGAGTGCTTCATCAAAAAGAGTAGGAGAGTTCTTGAATCCTTGGGGCAACCTTGTCCAGGTTAGCTGGCCCGTGTGTCCTCCTTCTGGGTCCCTCCACTCAAAATCAAACAGTGGCTGGCTATTAGGGTGTAATCGAAGGCAGAAAAAAGCATCTTTTAAGTCTAGAACAGTGTACCAAGTCCGCTCTGGCGGGAGGGAACTTAGTAGGTTGTAAGGATTTGGAACAGTAGGGTGAATGTCCTGCACCCTCTTGTTAACTTCTCTTAAATCTTGCACTGGTCGATAATCATTAGTCCCAAGCTTCCGTACTGGCAGGAGAGGTGTGTTCCAAGGGGATTGGCAAGGCACTAGAATTCCTTGCTCTATCAGTCTCTGAATATGTGGCCGAATGCCTTCTTTAGCTTCCTTACTCATAGGGTACTGTCTGATCGAGACTGGGGAGGCATCGGCTTTTAACTCTACCACGACCGGTGGTATTTGTTTAGCTAATCCCATCCCTGCCTGCTCAGCCCAGACTCCAAAAAAAGCGGATAGCCATTCAGGGTCTGGCAATTGTTTGGGACCCTGCTCATGGAGGCGATACTCTTCTTGTAAATTTAAAACTAAACACGCTATAGGGGTCTCTCCCCAGGTAACTTCTGGTCCCTTTGAGGTGAACTGAACTTGAGCTTTAAGTTTGGTCAACAAGTCTCGTCCCAGAAGGGGCGCAGGGCACTCAGGAATCACAAGAAAAGAATGAGTTACTTGATTTTTTCTTATTTCCAAAAGTCTCTTAGTAGTCCAGGGGTAAAATTTACTGCCAGTAGCTCCTATTACCATAGTCTTCTTACTTCCTAATTGTCCTAACGGTTTAGTCAAGACTGAATGTTCTGCTCCTGTGTCTATTAAAAAATTAACAGGAGTCCCCTCCACAGAAAGTGTTACCCTAGGCTCAGGGAGGGGGTCCGAGCCCCGACTTCCATAGTCTTCCTTCATAGCCAACACCTTGTGTTCTCTTGGCTTCCTTTTGGGGCAATTTCTGGCCCAATGTCCTTTCTCTTTACAGTATGCACACTGGTCTCTTTCAAGTGGAAGTTTCTGTTCTCCTGGACGTCTTCTCGCCCTGTTGCCCAGGTACCCTGACTGTTCTTTTTCTGCCTTTTTTGCACCTACTACTATGGCCAAAATCTTAATTAAGTTTCTCTCTTGGTGGCGATCACGCCGATTTTCTCTCGCTTCGAGCTCTCTCTTTTCTCTCTCTTGCTTTTCTTCCTCTTTCTCCCTCTTGTGATACACTCTCTCAGCTTCTCTCACTAAATCCTGTAAGGTATAATCTTGGAGCCCCTCTAGTCTCTGTAACCTTTTCTTGATATCAGAGGCAGACTGACCAATGAAAGCCATAGCCACGGCTGCTTTTTGACCCTCTGAAGAGGGATCAAACGGTGTATATCTCCTGTAAGCCTCCATTAGTCGTTCTAAGAAAACAGAGGGCGGCTCCACTGGACCCTGAAGGACCTCTCTTACCTTGGCCAAATTAGTAGGTCGCCGTGCGGCCCCTTTGAGCCCCGCCACTAGAGTCCGGCGGTAGACCGTGAGACGCTCCCTACCTTCCGCAGTGTTGTAGTCCCAATTAGGACGAGTCAAGGGGAAGGTTTCATTTATAAGATTGGGGAGATTAGTGGGGGTCCCATCTTGTCCCAGGACATTCTTCCTGGCTTCCAGCAGGATCCTTTCTCTCTCCTCCGTGGTGAAGAGGACCTGCAAAAGCTGCTGACAATCATCCCAAGTGGGTTGATGGGAGAACATAAGTGATTCAAGGAGCCCAATAAGCCCAGAGGGGTTTTCTGAGAAAGGAGAGTGGTTAGTTTTCCAATTATATAAATCATAAGAGGAAAAAGGCCAGTACTGCAAAGGAATGAGATCATTAGGTCCTGGCGCTGGCCCTCCCACATGTGCTCTAAGTGGCAAGGCGACTGTTGAATCTGGCCCCCCTTCCTCCCCAGGGCTTCGGCCTCGGCAGCTCCTAGTTCCCCCCGCCGGTCCCTGAGCCCCTCTCGCTATTGGTCCCTGTGGTGGGGCAGCCGCAGGCGGCTGCTGGTGTAGGGGGTAAGGGGGAGGTTGGGAGTCCATCCAGAGGAGGTCGTCAACCTCTGGATAAATCTTGGGGGGTGCTGAGGGACTGGATTTTTCGGCTGCATCGGACTGGACAACCGCGACCGTCAATTTCGTAGGATTTGGAATCCAAAGTTGACCCACGGAGGTGGGAACTGAACAAGATTCTGCCAGGTCACAATGTAGGGGATCTGATCAGGGTGACCTCCTTCTTCCTGGAAAACAATTTGCCTGATGGCAGCGATTAGTGACAAGTCAAAAGCACCTTCTGGTGGCCAGCCCACTCCAAATGTCGGCCACTCGGAGGTGCAGAAGGTCTGCCAAGGACCCTTTCTAACCTCCACCGACTGGTTGTGAGCTCTGACCCTCACCTCTCTCCAATGCTCCAGGGTTAGAGACAGGGGAGAGGAGGCAGATTGTCCCATTTCTAGAATAATAGCAGACACAACAAGAGCAGACACGAGACTGAGACAAAAAAGAAACCAAAAACAGCGGAGACTTCGCGTCGCCCACAGGCAACTTACAGAATCAGATGGCCTTCCAAGGCCGGCCGATTTAGACCTTCCACCAAAGTGATGATCTCTTGGCCTTCAGAGGGGTCCACCAGGCGTCCCCGGTCCTCCCCTGTTCCTCCTGGGGCGTCCCCCAGGGTGAGCGTACGGTGGACACCGGACACGTCTATCCCTATCCACCCCGTGCTCTCTCCCGGAGCACGGTCTCAGGTACTCGTACTGAGCACAGAGCGTCACGCAAAACCGAAACTGCAATCGCACCAGATACAATTCAGATGGCCTCTCAAAGGCCCACAGATCGAGACCTTCCTGGCCTCCAGAAACAGAACACAGACACCAGACCAAAACAGAACAGAAAAATCTTACCTTCAAGTGGGTCTAGGACCTCTGGGTGGTTGCGCAAATCCCGGACGAGCCCCCAAATGAAAGACCCCCGGAGGGAGACCCTCACTCAAGTCTCGGGACAGCCGCGAACCCAAGAAGACACTGAGACCGAACTTAAGATGTAGAGAGTAAGATTTTATAAAGCAACAACAAGCAAGCACATGAACCAGAGCTCTGGGGCCGAAACTCATACACCAAGCATGGTGCAGAGGAGAATCGACGCCCGGCCCAAATTTTTCACAGGCTTATATAGGAAAAAGCCAAGGGGGGAAGCAGGGCAGGGAAAGTACAAGTTTTACGTCATTAAAGGGTCTTGCCAAGGGTTTTTCCAAGGGGCTTTCCGTAACCAAGGGGTTGTGTCCTATATTTTGGCAATGTACCCGATCTTATTGGAACATTCTGAGGTTTGTTCAAACCCTTATCTCAAAAATGTTCCTGGCACAGTCCTCAGTTGGGAGGGGTTGGACTAGGTTTGTTCCAGGAGACCCTTATCTAAAAAATGTTCTTGGAACAGTTTTTATTTGGGAGGGGGTCGGACTCTGGGGTGAAGAGTTCAGGAATGTACTCTGGGGTGAGAATTTCAGGAGTGTTCCGGGAACAATCTCCAGATGGGAGGGGTAGAACTCTGAGTTGAAGAGTTCAGGAAGAGTTCAGTAATTTTCCTCCTTCACTAGCAGCACTAAGTTGATTCTTTTTGTGTAAAGGAGAGAGAGGGGGGGACAGAGAGGAAGAGAAAGATTGAGAGAGAACATAAAGTTGAGATAGATAGTGATAGTACTGATAGAGTAGGTATTTTAATTCATAATATGTTTTAACAGAAAGTACTTTCATGCAGTATTTTCTGATCATGGATCCCCCCCTGAACTCCTCCCTGGCCCTTCAAACCTCCTAACCCATTCAAATCTATGCCTTATATATGTATCTTTTATGAAAAGAAACAGGAGAATAAGAAAGCAAAAAATAAAAAATAAAAGTAAGGATAGGATAAAAAACACAGAGGGAAGAAAGCCTAAAGACAAAGCAAGTATTAGCATAGCACCTATTGCCATGCTCTCCAGTAGAGTCAGCTTGATAAGCGGAGAGGCTTAAAAACTACTCTCAAGGCAAAAGAGTTTCACAGAAACTCGTTCCTGGAGTCTGGCGTTCTCTCTAACCCATACACTAATTTTCCATTCCCACGTTAGTCTAGTGTATGGATCCACGTGCTCTCTTTTTAGTATTATCCTATTATAAGTGCCTTTTAAGATTGAATTCTGACATAGCTAAAGCCTTAGTGTTCCAACAGTCCTAGGATGTCCTTGAGCAAGACCATGGGCTTAAAATTCAGTAAGAATGTGACACTTTGAATAAAAGCTAAGTCATTACCTTACACAGGAATTTCCCATCACTAAGGAAGAAGGAAGTTTCAGACCAATGGAGAAACCAGAATAGATACTTAGAACTATAGCTTAGTTACACCCATACACAAGTATTTACAATGGCCTAAGGGGAAGGTGGACTATACAATAGACTAAAATAGGAAGTATGACAAGGGCACAAAGCCCTTGATCCTGGCTTCTAAGATTAGTGAATCTTAGGTGGAGCCCTTGTTTATCCCAGTTAACAATAAATTCTATCCCAGGTAGTTCCTTTTAGACCTTTTGTGTTTGCATTCCTCTGTTTTATGTAAGATTCCAGTTACCTCATTTGTAACCTGTGGGTATGTCACCCAACATCCTTATTGTCTTCTGCGTAAAAAGTCTGATGCTCGACTTGACAAAAGACATTCAGATCCAACACAACCTCTCCTGTGTGCATCTGTCTGTCAAATTCATCAGACGCTTTGCCCACATGTGACTAGGGACCCATTCCACGCAGACAAAGGGCACCAGAGGGTCTGCGGCAACATATACAATGCAAGGATCTATGTACATAGAGAATACCTATAAATATAATGTTGGAAACCATAATAAACAACACAAGAGTAACTATTAACAATGTATAGACAAAGTATTGCATGTTTTTTCCCAAAAAAAGCATCATTGATTTTTAGTTAGCAATTTATTGCTGGACATGAGATTCTCAGCCCCATTAGTGTAGATTGTAACTCATTGAAACTCTCCTTTTTTTGGTGAATGTTTGTCAGTTAGAGATAGGTTCATGGTTGAGGATCTAGTGAAACTATTCCCTTCTTTTTTTTATCAGATCTAGAATGCTTTCTGTATTTGTGCTGTATAGACCTGTGAACATTGCCATGGTCTTTGTGAGTTCATATATGAGTCAGTTCTGTTGTATCTAGAAGGCATTTTATCCTTTGGGTTAACCATCTACAGTAGGTTTTAATTTCATTTCTAAAATAATTCCTAAATTATTTCTTTACCATAAGAACATTGTAATATCATCCACACTAATTTGGAATATTGCTTTATCAGGGCTATAACCCAGCATATATGTATTTAACAGAAGGGGATTTTTGAAGGCACTTTAATAGAAATAAAGATCTGATCCAGTCTCATCAGTCATGACTGAAGTCATTTGAAAAAGTGACACAGGGAGATTCCAGGGTCATCAGGATGCTATTCTTGGAAGCCCACAGTTAGAAACAGAAGGACTCAAACAGAAATGGTTACTTTCTAGTAACTAGCCAGTATTAAAGTCTATGAATTAAAATACATGCTTAGCCCCCAGGCACCATTAGCTGATTTTGTCTGTTGTCAGTTAGATCCAGAGGCCAGGGTGATTTATATTTGTTCAACTCTCCTTTGACTTTTCTTTATTCTGCTATAACACACAGTGAGTAAGGATACCCGGTAGAAACTGTACCATTAATGGAGATATTATTTAATGAACGTTTATTTTCCACTCATGGGTTTATGCTAACTCTCTTTGTCTTTTTCTGCTGATTGGTACTTATTGCATTATTTATTTCATTCACACACTCAGGCAACCAGAACCAACTACATTAATATGAATCCAAGCACAAAGTGGTTTTGACAGTCTCCTACCTGAGGTTCTACTCTCAGCTTCTTCAAGCCTCTAGCAAAGGACTTGACTACAATTTTTTCTAAGGTGAGGGGTACTGCTCATGAGAACTGCAGTTATCCAACACAAATTGAAACATGTGATTAACAAGATACTTTTGTGTTCCCCACCTTTGTCATGAGAGTAATTTTGCACCTGTTTCATCTCTTGGGGATTTGTTCCTCATATGAGATTACTGATTATGTTTTAGGTATTTTACTCACAACTCAGTTTTGGTTTCTAGCTTAGTAAAGAATGAGATAAACATGGCTCATCTTAATTGTTTCACTTCAGCCTTCTGAAGCTGATTGAAATGGAAGAACTTTTGTTATACTTCTTTGATAGCAACATCTATAAAATGTTAGGGTTTGGTGATATAGAGGTCGACTTAGTGATGATACTTACAGGATGAGGACACAGAGAAAAAGAATGCAGATTAGGAAGGTGAAGGTTACAAACTTTCATCTGGCAAAATAGGTAATATAGAAGGAGCAAAAATTAGGGTTTCTCAAAGGATGATCCAATCAATGGTCGACAATAAAAGTTAAAAGATAGTGACGTTCCAGAGCAAAGACAGGCATTTAATAGTAGTATATATTCTCCAGCTTATATGCCAATGGGGTTATATATGGAATGTATAAAGAGTAACCTTTCTAATAGTCTTATTATACTTTTCCTGAGGAAATAGTTAAGAAAACATTTCGGGCAGTTCAGTCATTATTAAAGTACAAGAACAGGAAAGAAAATGATCTCAGCCATCTTTAGCCTGCTTTTTTCAAAGATGTTTACAAGGCCTGATGATTTGTTTTATTGTTGTTAATGAAAAGATGGTAGCAATTTGACATTTTTCATTGTACACAATATATTATGAATCATTGATTGGGCTGCTCTATTGCAACATTATGAGAGTCATTTAGAGTTTTTCAAATGATTAATATAAACTTTGTTTACTAAACTGAACTGCAGTTTCACAACTGACAAGTCAAAATAATAGAATTCTGTTGTATAAGGTAACTGTAATTAACTGTTTATTAATATCAGACTCCTGCACAAGAAAACAGAACCTAGAAGATTTTAAAGGAAGTCTGTGAAATATAGTATTGATTGAAAATTTTGAAAAGAAATAGTATCCTATTGAGTAATTTTTAATAGGATTATCTAGAAAAAAATCCAAATACACTACATGGAATTTCTGAACAATTACCCACCGCTATGGGTTTAATGTCTAACTATCTGACAGCCTCCCTTACTCAGAAAATATTGGGTATTACAGTATTGAGCATGGGATTAGCTTTTGCTAAGAGGAATAAATGGAAACCAGGAAAAAGTTCATGTCCAATAGAATTATTAACCAGGTCCCATACCATTTGGATTGTAGGCTTAGGTTCAAGATTCCCATTCATAGGTCCTTATATTCCATTTTTAAGATATTATTATCAGAGGAATTACTCTTTGTATTTAATACATTTAGGATGTGGATGAAGACTACAAGATCATCCACTGAGGAAGAACTTTCATTGTCATGGATGTGAGACATGAGATACTATTCTTCCATACAAAGGAGGAGGATTTTCTGGTTTAACCTAAAGAGTTGGATCTGGACCGGCACTGGAGACAAGAGCAGCAGAGAGCTGGTAGGTTTTGTTTCCCTATTCCTTTAAAATTAGTACTAAGAGCACCATGTAATTCATTCTAGTGGAGCTACGTCCTATCTGAGAGAAAAGTTACTGCTTTGCTTTCAAATGACCTCCTGTACAAGTTAATTTACAAATTTAGCCCGTTTTATTGAGATATCCATTTTTCATAGCCAATTTTTATACTTGGTTTTGAACATTAATTTATTTTAACTTAACTTTAATTCTACTTTAATTTTATTTTGAGTTACTTGCCTTAGACTGAAGTTTAACAATACATAAGAAAACTATATAATGTCAGTTATAAATCGTTCTTACTTTCCAAACCTGTTTGTGTAAATCAATTATACTTTTACTTACCATGGCTACAAAATTAACTAACCACATTAAATAATTTGATAATATATAAGGTGCCAGATCATTTACTTCTGTTTTTTATTATCTTTCTTGTAAAAGATTTTAAAAAATTAGTGATTCCTTCAAGATTTTTATTTTATTATTTTATTTATGTTACAGAGTTTAAGCTTTAGTCTTTATTGTTTTTTAAATTAAAGATTTTTTGCACTAAAATTAATTTTAATCTATAAATGCAGTCAATTTGAGAGGTTGGTAATTTCGGTTTTCTTATCCTTTTATGTCATGTGTATATATAAATATCTTTGTATGCTTAGCTTCTCTAAATTACTAAACCTTAATAACATTAACAAAGACTTTTATGATTAGATATGCTTATGTGAAGTTAGTATTGTGATTAGACATACATCTTTTAAATGCCTTTGTTACCATGAAAAAATCATTATAACTTTAAGAATGTATAACTACTAATTATCAAACATATTTTCTGCTTGAAATTTTACAGGTTTTAAACTATGTCTTCAATGGTCTTACATATCATAAGAGAAAGAAAGTTCACATTTCATGAAGCACTTCAAAGACATCCATGACTATGAATGGGAGAAATACTTAAAAATAAAAAAATGAAAAACCTAGATTAGGGGGAAGATTGCAGAGAGGTAAATACCTTTAATTATATTTAACCACTATTAAAACACACAAATAGTCACATACACATCCATATATATGAATTATATATATATATATATATATATATATATATATATATAATTAAAAATAAATACCTTGAGAAAATAGTAACAAATTAATTTATCATTTTTAGTAATTAATCTTACTTAAGTGAAGTTGTAAGCAATATCTGGGAACCTAATTCACTCTATATTACATCTATTTACTGTGACATAAGTTGATTCACTCCACATTTTTAAATTTTTAGTCTGTAATTCTCAATTTTTTCTAAAGCCTTGAGTTTTAATATAATTAGTGTACAGTTGCACCTAACTACTTGGGAGACTGCTTGGACAACAGACTAAAGTCCAATGACCCTTGACTATCTTTTCCTGTTTTTTTCAAAGATATGATAATTTAATAAGTTCAACTGTACTTATTTTAAGTAGGTACAGCTAAGGTTATAAATAACTCTATTCAAATATATTTTCAGTTTAAAAGATATTGTGAATCGTCACCAAGGGGATTTTGCCATTAGAAATCAAAAACTAAAACAAACAACCAAAACCAAAACAGTAGTAGTAGTAGCAGCAGCAGCAGCAGCAGCAACTACAGCAACAACAACAACAACAACAACAACAACAACAACAATAACAATAACATATGTTTTGCATAGAAAAGCTTGGATTATCTTTTGTGACTCTTTTGTGGTGGAACCCATACTAGCTATTTGGCAAGGCTACTAGGTAGCTTGGGGCCAAATCAGGGGTGTAGAATTAGGAGTGACTGCTGAACTGACATTTTCAGTTTCTACTCCAAGCCATTTGTTGCCATTTGGGGCAGGCTTTCCAACTTGAGATATTATCTTGACTTCAATTCTCAATTACAGGGGCCTTATGAGACCTTTGGCAGAAGGGGAAATGAGAGCTAAATATGTTTGTGCTCTGGACATGGTAGCAAGAGGGAACAGAGTGGTAGGGATGAAAACTGTTAAGATAAGTTGTAATAAAATGGTAAAATGGGCCACATACTATTCTCCATTCTGTCATGTGAGGTTATATATCCAAGTCAATTTGATATTAAAACAGAAAGTCTTGAGTTCAGGCTAGCAGTAGCGATTGTCCAATAAACTGCTGATCTCCAGCCTCAGCATGAGGAGTGTACTAAGAAAGGGGAGAGTGGAAGTAGCATTGATTCAATAATAACTCACAGTCAGTAGTGGATCCAAGCTGTCATTTCAAGTGTTCTCACTGCCCAAGTATTCTCATTATTCTTCCTTCTTCTCCTTTCTTCCTTTTCCTTTCTCATTCATTTGCCTTCTCCCAAATAAAGAGCCAGAACCCAGTCTTTTATTTAATAAAGTGACATCATCAAGGCTTTGATCATTATTAATAATTTTATCTCTGGTGTTAACTGGCCTGGTTGTCTCCGACTGGTGCTGGCTTCCTTGGAGGCAGGTAGAGCTGGGTTACATAGGTTTGAGCAGTCATCCTATTAGGCAGACTGTGCTGACTCTGGTTAGGGGAGTGGTGGCTCTTGTGTCCCTTTTTAGAGAAGGCCTTCTGTGTCACTGGTTGGAGCAGTACTATTATGTCCCTGGTTAGGACAGATCTCATGTGTCCTTGGTTAGGGCAAACCTCCTGGGAGACAGGCAGGCTTTGGGGTCCCAGGAAAGTAGCTGCCCCAATTGCAGATGGAAGTGCAGATAGGACTGTGAGGCTCATTTGGAGATGTATAGATCCCATGTCTGCTGGGCTGGGGGGAGGGAGTGGCGGTCTGCCTGGAGTATTGGCGCAAGTGACTCATCTGTGTCTCTGGTTATGATAGACCTCCTGGGAGACAAGCAGGCTGTACGATTTAGGAGGGGTACAGCATGTAGATCTCATTTATTATAGAGTGATTAACTCCGAATAATGGGGGAGGTATACTCACCATAAAGAGAGACTGAAAGCAAAATAGAAGAGACAGCCTATCAATTTCAGGCTAACAACACCTATCAGCCCACATAGGGAGTCAATGGTCTGGAGATACTCCAGGGCTAGGAACATCTTCCCTTATGCAGCCAGGTAATAGACTTTGAGTTCAGCGGGAAACTGAGACCTGAAAAGCTATAGCAACGCTTTTATTCCTTTAGATGTTAGAGAGGCCCAAAGTGTCAAAATTGGGATAAATGGTAGTTAGAGAACCACGATTAAATACATGGGTGAAGATCTAAACACTGTTTATCCTACAACTATCAGGTTTCCAAATATTTTCTGATTTATAGGAGCCATGTGACTAAACTTTGTACCTTCCATAAGTTAAGAGTCACAGGCTAGAGGAAAGCTTCCAGAGCCATTTACTGAACAATTCCTAAGATTATACTTGTGATTCTTTGTTTGTTTGTTTGTTTGTTTGTTGAGACAGTGTTTCTCTGTGTAGCCCTGGCTGTCCTGGAATTCACTCTGTAGTCCAGGCTGGCCTCCAACTCAGAAATCTGCCTGCTTCTGCCTCCCAAGTGCTGGGATTAAAGGCGTGCGCCACCATGCCCGGCCAGATACTTGTGATTCTTAAGTAGTTACCAGAGTGTGTCAAAGTTAGGTCCCATGAGGTACCTTGTCCCTGTAGTTTTGGAGGTTCTGGATACATATTCTCTTTGAATAGAGAAGGCCTCCCATTGGGAGGTCAGAATCAGTCTGAGAAACACAGAGTGGAATCAGAGGAGAGAACAGGTATAGATTGAGAATGAATAATGACTGCATGAGTGACATAGACCTTTCAGGCTCATTAAATTACCCAGCAGTAGAAAGTTGCTGCAGACCCTCTGGGTCCCTGTGTCTTTGTAAAACGGGTCTCTAGAGTAGGTAGGCAAAGCTTAGGATTAAATTGACAAACAGACACACACAGGAGAGTTTGTGTAGAATCTGAATGTAATCTCTGGTCGAGCATTAGACTATTTTATGTTACAGCGAATTATCAGGAGCTACAAATCATAATAAGACAAGGTACACTGAAATTTACCAGATACAAAAGAAAGGAATTTTCAGGAACTATATAAATGTTTACAATAGAGATTAACAGCCCTGCCTAGGATCAGCCTAATGCCAGGCAAGAATTTCACACTTTAGTGTTAATAGGACCAGGGGGTTTTAACTCTTGACAAGCCTCAAGAATAATGTAGTGTCATGGACCCCTAAATTCCTAGGCTTTGCTCATTCTTATCTTGTCTGGAGAATCCCCATTTATCAAGATAGTATATCAACTTGCTCTTGGCATGGAATGTAACCTGTACTAAAGATTTCTATCTCAGTGAGATTCCCAGGCTCTTCCTGCAGACCAGTTGAGTTAATGGCTCTGTTTTATTGTAGTGCTTAATTAGTTACTGAATAGGTTAAACTCCTTGCTGTAATCTGGGATCTTGGAACACTGGGAGAGGCTTTAGCTATGTCAGAATTCAATCTTAAAAGGCACTTATAATAGGGTAATGCTTAATAGAGGGCACATGGATCCATATACAAGACTAACGCGGGAGTGGACAATTAATTTATGGTTTAGAGGGGATGCTAGACTCCAGGAGGGAGTTTCTGTGAAACTCTTTTCCCCATGGGCAGCTTCCAAGCTTCCGCTTGTCAAACTGACCCAACTGGAGAGCTGGCTTTCGCCAGACTCCAGGAGGAGAGCTTCCTTGAAACTCTTTTTTTCCTCATGAGCAGCTTTTAGGCATCACTGCCTGACAGGCAGACTCGACCGGAGTGCCATGACAGAAAGTAAATAAGAAAAAGGGAAGTCTGTGTGGAGAGCTAAGGTTACTAATGGATTCATTTTTCCCTTCCTGAATTATGCATCTGATTTTTAGATTTCTGATGATTTATATGGCATAAGACAGAGAAGAGACCAGTATGAAGAGATTGGAACATTAATTTTAATATTTTATTAGGTATTTTCTTCATTTACATTTCCAATGCTATCCCAAAAGTCCCCCATATCCTCCCCCACCCACTCCCCTACCCACGCACTTCCACTTTTTGGCCCTGGCGTTCCCCTGTACTGGGGCAGATAAAGTTTGCACAACCAATGGGCCTCTCTTTCCAGTGATGGCCGACTAGGCCTCTGATTTATATGCAGCTAGAGTCAAGAGCTCCAGGAGGGTACTGGTTAGTTAATATTGTTGTTCCACCTATAGGATTGCAGATCCCTTTAGCTCCTTGGTTACTTTTTCTAGCTTCTCCATTGGGGGCCCTGTGATCCATCCAATAGCTGACTGTGAGCATCCACTTCTGTGTTTGCTAGGCCCCGGCATAGCCTCACAAGAGACAGCCCTATCTGGGTCCTTTCAGCAAAATCTTGCTAGTGTATGCAATGGTATCAGCGTTTGGAAGCTGATTATGGGATGGATATGGCAGTCTCTAGATGGTCCATTCTTTCGTCACAGCTCCAAACTTTGTCTCTGTAACTCCTTCCATGAATGTTTTGTTCCCAATTCCAAGAAGGGGCTAAGTGTCCACACTTTGGTCTTCATTCTTCTTGAGTTTCATGTGTTTAGCAAATTGTATCTTATATCTTGGTTATCCTAAGTTTCTAGGCTAATATCCACTTATCAGTGAGTACATATTGTGTGAGTACCTTTGTGATTGGGTTACCTCACTCAGGATGATACCCTCCAGGTCCATCCATTTGCCTGGCATAGGGGAATAAATTCATTCTTTTTAATAGCTGAGTAGTGCTCCATTGTGTAAATGTACCACATTTTCTGTATCCATTCCTCTGTTGAGGGGTGTCTGGGTTCTTTCCACCTTCTGGCTATTATAAATAAGGCTGCTATGAACATAGTGGAGCCTGTGTCCTTCTTACCATTGGAACATCTTCTGGATATATGCCTAGGAGAGGTAAACATTTTAAAACTGCAAGTTGCAGATACTCTCTGTCAGGAAAGGAATGCTTGCCTTGGCCAGAGTCTAGCAGAGTTTGTTCAAAGCTTAGTCCAATATTTCACTGAGGATTTTAGAGGTCCTGTATTCCAAATCATATGCTGTATTTAAAATCATGCAGAAGGCTTTGATGTGGAGTTGAATGTTCAGCAATCACTCCGGCAGCCCACATATGACAGGAGAACTCTTTCACATTGGCTAATACAGTTGGGATCTCAATCAGTTTTCCCTTCCAATAACAATGAGCAACTGCAAATTAATTTTGCTCCCATTGAACAGTGGTTTTTTACAAAACATGTGAGAACATTAATCTTAGTTTTATTTTTATTGGTTATTTTATTTATTTAGATTTCAACTGTTGCCCCCCTTTCTAGTTTCCTCTCTGCAACTCCCCCCCCCAATCTAACCCTCTCGCCTTTGCCTCTATGAGGGTGCAACTCCACCCACTCACCTACTTCTGCTTCACTGTATTACCATTCCCCTATGCCAGGGCATCAAGCCTCCACAGGAATAAGGGTCTCTTTCCCATTGATGCCAGATAAGGTCATCTTCTTCTACATATGCAGCTGGAGCCATAGATCCCTCTATGTATACTCCTTGGTTGGTAGTTTACTCCCTGGGAGATCTGAGTGGTCAGGTTAGTGGGTATTGTTTTTCCTATGGCGTTGCAATCCCATAGGAATATCAGTGGCATTGATAAAAGCTGTTTGGAGTTTTCCCATGCAGTATTCATGGAGGAAACTTGTACCTGGGACTGGAACTTAAGGAAACAATTATCTTCTCGGGCGGGAAGGAAAAAAAAATCATTCTAGATAACACTTTAAATATTCATGTGGGTAGTCTTGACAATCCTGACTTCTTTCTTAATCCAAACTTGGATCTTTAGCAAAGTGTAGGTATCAAAGGGCATGTTGTCTATTATAGGAAAGGGAAACTTCTTCAAATATCTCTATTGCTTTTAGCTTTTATGCCATGAAGGTGGACTTTGAAATAGTCCCTCCTTTTCTGATATACACAAATAAGTGTGATATTAACTCTGCTTTAAATTCTAGGTGGGCATGGCCTAATGTTAAAGTAGAAGCCAATTGGGTGAGCTAGTATGCAAAGTCTTGTCTTTGTGTAGGAATTCTTTTTTTTTTTTGTTTTGTTTTGTTTTTTTTTTTTTTTTCCTTTGGTTTTTCCAGACAGGGTTTCTCTGTATAGCTCTGGCTGTCCTGGAACTCATTTTGTAGACCAGGCTGTCCTTGAACTCAGAAATCTGCCTGCCTCTGCCTCCCCAGTGCTGAGATTAAAGGCATGTGCCACCTCTCCCGGCTTGTGTAGGAATTCTTAATTGTATGCTTATGCTGGCATCTCCAAGGGCATTGAAATCACATGTCCAGAAATCACATGGCTACAGAAAGAGTATAATTGTTCTTCCTTAGAGAATTCAAGATGAAAGGAATGGCTATGTTCTCAAAAAGTTATCACCGATATCATAACACATAGTTGAAACCCTGTACCTCCACTTTTGTGTGAGCTACATATGCTTTGAAATATATGACCTCTGATTAATCATCAGGTTTCAGGAGGAGTAGACGGCCACATGAACAGGAGGTACTCTTGGTTTGAGAATACATGTTCTTATCTTCCCAGGGACTTGTAGTCAGCCTTATGACTTCAGGTCCCCTCATGCTATATTGTATCTACAATGTTCTCTGCTAGTGTTTTGAAAGAAAAATTTCTTCAAGATGATTGGGGAAAATGGAAAGAGCTGTCACAAAAATTAACTGTAGAGCCTGGTGATGAGTCACAGTTGTAGAACACTTTACCTGGTGGTTTTCCTTGGTAAGAGGGTGGGGTGTTCATTGTAGAGGCCTGGATATAAAGGGTGCATTTGATACAGCACTAAGGTGAGGTTACGAGGACAGAGGGTGTAAGTTAGGGAAAACATTTAATGATGTTCTTCTCTGTGGTATTCATTGACAGACATTTGTGATGGATACCTTACCAGTTTCTCATTCAGAATGCCACAGCAGCAACCAAAGTATCACCAAGAAGCTGTAAATATAATATGACTACAGATGTGGTTACTAAGAAGTGTATCTAATCATGAAGTCCAGCCAGGAGAGATACTTCTGATCTAAGGTAAGAAATATAGCAAAAATGTGTGGGGCTGACAATTTGATACTGAGTTTTAATGTGTCAGGTATACTAGAGAAAAAAATGAGGAACATAAAAATTACTTTACTTAATAGGAAGGTGAAAAGTGTAAGAGAGCATCTACCCCCATAAATAAGTAACGCATTGGATCCTGTAGTAATTAGTGTCTGAGGCAATGACCAATAAAGAAAAATAAACACTGAAATTCCTATAGTTACAGATGTCTTTAACATGGCATATTCCTATTAAAGGCAAATTCCATATACATATATATGACCCAATGTATATTTAGCATATATATATATGCTATATATATATATATGCTATATATATATATATATATATATATATATATATATATATGCTAAATCCTCCAGCAGTTTTATTTTTCTCAAATATAGTATTATGCATACATTTAGGAATGAACTATTTTTCTTATCTGTCCCATCAAATGGGATTTATAGAAGACTGCAATCCATATTTTAGCACACATCGTAATCCATATTTTAGCACACATCGTTGCTGGTAGCTCTTCCCTAGCAGTGTGATCTTTGAGTTCTCAACATCCATTTTGGCATTTCAACTTGAAGTGTATAATTTATTATTGATATTCATATAGTCTTATTTGGAGTGTTTATGGGTACAGTTTCACTATCTTATATCAAAGAAATCCTTTTCACAGCAGACCCATGCTTACTCTGGATCTTCTAATCTTTGTGCTACGTCTTCCACAGTATTTTCTGATTCTTGATTGTTCAGTGTGTTTACTTTTATTCTTCAGTTGGTATTGGTGCATTTTGACCATTGGATTATTGTAAGGGTCACAATCAGCTGCAACGTGAAGTGGCTTCACTTAGGATGAGTGATACTCTAATTTAAAATTTAAAATTGACAATGTACACAGTAATTATACTGACTTAGAAAACTGGCAGCTCTAGGCCTGTTTTTCTAAGCTCCATTATCTCTTTATCTATGGAGAGTTGTCTAGGTTTACACTGTCATTATTTCTTTCCCTGACCATGATTGATGTCTACTTTACTGATGAGAAATATGATGAACATTTTGCATGTGGATTTGAGCAGCCAAGCCTTTAATAACCTAATCTGCAATAAGATTTAGGTAATGTTATATCTTCAGGAAAGTTGTTAATATTATAAAATTTATGTAGAAATTTTGTAGTACTTTTATATATAATGTTTACCTTGACCTAAGCATGGTTCTAAAGAGAAGAACAGATATAAAGCTAAATGTCATAAAACACTGTCTCTACCACCTTTTTAACATTGCAAGAAATTTTAATATCAACCTATGGTGACCAGGTTAGTTGAGACTGCTAGCCTTTCTATAGGGTTGCCCTCCTCTTCAGCTTCTTCCAGCTTTTCCCTAATTCAAACAGCCAGGATCACTCAGATACTGAGTCACCAACAAGGCAGCATATACCAGTTGATATGAGGCCCTCAACACTGCTGTGTCTGAACTCAGTCATAGAAGATGCACCTAAACCTCAAAAGACTTGGAGCCCCAGGAATGGGGAGGTCTGGTGGGATAGGAGTAGGAGTGGGGGTGAAGGCATCCTCTTGGAGATATGCAGAAGGAGGTGTGGGATGTTGAACAGTCAGAGTGAACTGGGAAGGGGATAAAGTCTGGACTGTAAAAAAGTTTAAAAATAAATAAATAAATAAATCTATGGGAAAGTACAAGAAGTGAAAACGTATTGACAGAAGCTTGGGGCACATCTTTTTTTTTTTTTTTTTTTTAAGGATTTCTTTTATATTTTCTTCAATTTTTATTAGATACTTTCTTCACTTACATTTCAAATGCTATCTCAAAAGTCCCCTATACCCTTCCCCTATCTTGCTCCCCTACCCACTCACTCCCACTTCTTGGCCCTGGCATTCTGCTGTACTGGGGCATATAAGGTTTGCAAGACTGAGGGGCCTCTCTTCCCAATGATGGTTGACTAGGCCATCTTCTGCTACATATGCAGCTAGAAACACGAGCTCTGTGCGCACAGGTTAGTTCATATTGTTGTTCCACCTATTAGGTCACATCTTAATGTGGAATGTAATATTGAGTCCTCTGTGCTCTTCTTTCCCCTTACAACATAGATGCTCACACTGACTGTAAAGTACAGACACTTTCCCGTTCCCTAGTGTTTCAGAACACTGATATTGAAACATGAGTAGGGATACATACAAGAAGGAAATCAATGAGGAAAACAGGAAGATTAGAGGTTCACATGGAGTGGGCCGTCTTACAGCCCTTGAATTATATGAAAAAGGATTACTTTTTTATTATTTCTATGAATTTCAAACTTTATTTTTATTAATATTATTTTCAAAATTTTATATATGTACAAATAAGTTTTATCAGGACTATATCAATCCTCCAATCCCCTTTCTCCAACTATACCATATACCTCTTATTTACTCCCTTTAACTGCTTAATAAAAAATAACACCCACTAAGTCCTGTTACCTCTGATCAAATGAAGATATGTGTGGGGTCAGGCACTGGGTCCAAATGCCCTACCAAAGAGCTGAGCATGGAAGCTAATATTCTCTTACCTGATACCCAATGTCCATCCTTAGAGATTGAAAACCTCCTTTATTTCTATCCTGCTATCATCACTAAGTCTCACAGAGCATATTTTACAAACAAGGTATGCATTGCAACGGTTTCGTGGCTAATATATTTGTTCACTTTTCCTTTTCTGTACCTTCTATTATCTGACATCTGATGAAGGAAAGAACCATATACCCATAGAAAGAACATTTCTACCAAAGTATGCGTATATATATATATATATATATATATATATATATATCTTCTTGAGATTATGATTTCATTATAACATGCATGATTTTTCCTCTCTGCACCCTTCTTTATACATATACTTCTTTTATATTCATATCCTCCCTTTTTTACTATTTTATGTAGCATGCATATACATGCATATATATTTTACACATAAACATTTCAGTCTGTACAATATTACTTGTATGCTTCTTTTCAGGGCTGATTATTAGATTTGTAATCTTCACTTAATATACAGTGTTTGCTTGTCACCATCTGTTTATACCAGTCACTTCAGTGAGGTAAGTCATGTATGTTAATGCAGTTAAATTACATTGAGTCTTTTTGAAATTGTAAACCATTTTCAATCTTACTTATGTTATTTCCTCATGCCTGCTCTATGCCCTGTAACGGGTACTCAAAGTTTATAATGCTGCAACCTTTAATGCATTTCCTTATGTTGTCCTGACCACTACCTGTACAATAAACTTCATTGCTACATTAAAACTGTAGTTTTGCTACTGTCCAAATGTGAGACAAATCTCATGGTAGAGAGCCTACCCCTGACACTGTTAATGATACTCTGATTTGGTTTCAGATTAAATATGCGCGAGTCAGAAGTTGACTCAGGCAGCTACATATTTACTTTGTAATTACAGGCACTTGTACATTGCAGCAAAACACTCTTCCTTAATTATGAATACTTGCACTGCTTTTTGCTTTAGAGAAGAAAAAAGATTTAGGGATAGTATTGTGGAGGTGCAATTTCAGAACACGAAGGGCAGTGACATATCTCTTAGTATTGCTCGTCAGGAAAACTAGGTTATTTGATGAATTTTGCTGAGAGGGACTGTCTCAAAGGAGCCAGAAGTGGTGCTGTTTGTTGAATTGCACAGATAAGTTCATAGCAGTTATAGATAAAATTTGCATATACAAGACTTTCACTAGGTAAAGCTACAAAAAAAAAAAAAAAAAGATATCATCTTGGTTAGTGGATGAACTCATGAAGACCCAGTCATATTTGTGTCGCATTTTGTGGACTGCTAATGAAAGAATACTCCATTATATTCAGAGATTTTTATCTCAGAAGCTTCTTATTATCAATTCCATAAATTTCCACACATCTGTGAACACAAAGTTAGCCCAAAATTGGTATTATGAATAAGTGGACACTGATAGATAGCCTGTATTTTGATAGATATACCTGTTAATTTTTTCTCCTTATTTGCAAAGAGGTTTTTGATGAAATAAGAAGACTAAATTATTCTTGGGTATGAGCACAAATAACTATAAATAATAGAGATTATGTTTGTTTAAAAATTTGTAGTTGTAGCTTTCCCTCCAGTAACTGTGACTTCACAACTTGGAGTAGTTGAGTACATTTCCAATACCAAACATGATCTCCTTTTTGTTGATGAGGTCATAAGTGCAACTCGAGACCTGTTTGTTATTTCCAAGATATATGTATTGTGGGAAATATTAAAAAATAAACCTGCCAACACTCAGTGGGGCCAGACCAAGCTTCTGAGCTACTGCTACCACCACCAACTCTCTAGAGCTAGCCACTATGCCAGGTTCTCAGCCAGACCACTCAACAGACCTATGAGGTCACATAGCTCCAACAGGGCCATCTGTCAGATGGCCCCACCCAATTCCTCTTGCTTTCATGCAATGCTCCACATACTCCAGGTTATTCATCTCAACACCTAATTACCCGGTAGAGTTAATCTCTTAAGATGAATTAGCTAATCAGATTTATGTATCAATAATAACACAGTTTACAAGATGCCAATTCAATAATTTCAGTGCCAAATGCTAATGATAATACTTTAACCCAATTATTCTAAACTTTTGATAATACCATGTCAGCCTCCATTCAGGTTCTCTCTCCCCTCCTAACATCCCCCCTCTCCTCAACTCCTTGCTCTCCCTCTCTTCTCATATCCAATCACAAGCCTCCCACTGCCATAATGTGATTGGACAAGGAAAATCCTGCAACATATATGTGTCATCACTGTACCCTAGTGGTTACTTTTGCTCTGCTAATAATTGATGTTTCTCATAGTCATCCAAACTAGGTCAGACTGTAGGTTGTCTTCCTCTTTGGAAGCTTCCACAGACCTGATAGATAGATAGATAGATAGATAGATAGATAGATAGATAGATAGATAGATAGAAAATTGGCAGATAGATATACAAACACTTCTAAACCTAGTGCTTAGGCAACTTTGCCTCAAATGTGGCAGGAAAGTTTATAGACTAAAAATTTCAGGGTTTGCTATGATATTGTACCTTTTACTAATATCAAAAAAAGAGACATCACAACATGACAGAGGTAAAGCTCTGTGACTATATATGACAAACATGAGCATACCAAACTGAACAAATAGAGGCCCATGAGAACTCAATGCTATACAAATTAAATATGCAACTGAGGCAGTCTGTCAAAGGGAGTTGTTGTCCTTCTCAGGGGAGAGTACATTATTTGGATGTCCAGCACTGAAAGTTCTGCTTTGAAAAAACACATGCAGGGAGCATTGAGACTTATCAAGTAATATCTAAAATACATCTAAATATGTGAATATATATATACACACACACACGATTGTGTGTGTGTGTGTGTGTGTGTGTGTGTGTGTGTGTGTGTGGAAGGGTTTGGATGAGTTGGGTGAAAGTAGAAGTGTTCTAATTGAATTATACTGTAAAAAATAGAAATAGCTTCCTCACAGACTTGTAGGTACTCATAAATACAAACATACATGTGTGCTTTTGTGTGTCTGAATACATGCATGCACAAATGCACAAAGACAATGTCCAGAGAGTGCCCCACCTCAGGATCCATCCCATATACAACCACCAAACCCATGCACTATTGTGGAAAACAACAAGAGCTTGTTGACAGGAGCCTGATATAGCTGTCTCTTGAGAGGTTCTGCCAGTGCCCGACAAATACAGAAGTAGATGCCACAGCTATTCACATGGTCCCTAGTGAAGGAGCTAGAGAAAGGACCCAAGGAGCTGAAGAGGTTTGGAGCCCCATAGGAGGAACAACAATATGAACTGACCAGTACTCCAATGGCTCCCTGGGACTAAACCACCAACCAATGAAAACACATTTTGGAACTCATGGCTCCCTCCAGCTGCATATGTAGCAGAGGATGGCCTAATCAGTCATCAATGGGAGGAGAGGAACTTGGTCATGTGAAGGTTTTATGCCCCAGTATTGGGGAATGCCAGGCCCAGGGAGCAGAAGTGGGTGGGTTTGGTGAACAGGGGAGGGGGAAGAGATAGGGAGTTTCAGAGGGGATACCAGGAAATGGGATAATGTTTGAAATGTAAATAAAGTAAATATCTAACAAAAATTGATAAAAAGGAATAAAAAAACGAAAAAAAGAGTAGATAATGTTGTTAAAGTCAGCATAGAATATTGATAGCAGTAGCAGGTGAGGATTTCAGGTCAAAATGTGTCAGGCATCTTTTCACATATATAAAATATGTATATATTTATTTTTAACAAAATATTATCAAGAAATTAAGGAACCAGAGTAACAAGAGGAGACTTTGTCCTCTGTAGTTTTCTTACTTTCCTAAATCAGTCCATTCTTCATACCAGAACTGCATGTATACCAACACACACGCGTGCACACACACACACACACACACACACACACACACACACACACACACACAGTTGTGCACATAAAACACACATTTGTGCACATAATGTGCATGCACATATATACAAAGCACCAAGATAGTTCTCAAATTTGGCATAGATTAGTGATAATAAAGATTTGAGGGATTTTAGATTCCAAAATTTACATATTTAAGAATTTTAAATAGAAAGCAGAAAATAAATTTTATTTAGTATAGGAATATTGGGGAGACAAACAAGTGATGCAATGTCCCACTCAAGTCTATTTTCCAGGTTAAAAACAGACTAAAGTTTACATAGAAGAGCAGGGTCAAGAAGATCTCAGCAGGCTGTGTCAGGGTGGTGTCCCAGCCACCATTGTCTCAACATTCTCAGGGCTTCAGTTCTTCTAAGGTGGTATGAGAAAATATTAGAATTTGGTTCATATTCTTTCCCTTCTTAAGAGATATTTTCTCCATCTGGCTGGCTCCTTTACCTTCTCCTCTTGTGTCCATTATTTCAGTGCCCTGATAGATTAATTGGCTCATGTCTCTTTAGAGTGCTTTCATTTTGGCCATTTACAGGAACTTAAAACTATCTCATCTGCTCACCAAATCAGCTTACACTGTGATTATAACTGTTAAGACTTTTGATTTCCCCTCATGTTTTCTCTGATAAACTAATTGCCAGGATGCTAAGCTGTTACAATTTAATCAGCTATATTGGACAGAAAGATTTCTGCAGGCTGATATTTCATTTTATGTGTGTTTACATCTTTATAATAAGTACCCAGAATGGGCATCACATATAGTAGCTGTTTAATAAATATTTTTGAGGGTAAGGAATCTTCACTTTCACTTATAAGACTTATTATATTATGAAGAAGTGTCTGTGAGAGGAACATGAATGTAACTGGATATCTATCTTGCCTTCTAGAAAGAATTCAAAGCTGAGCTGGTGATACTCCGCACCACTCTAGGAAGCCTCTCAAAGGCACAGGCTAGGTCTATATCACTTCAGAGTCTTTTCATATAATACTATCTAGTTATTCCTCAGTCTGAGTGAAACTAGTCAGGATTAAATGGGTATGGAACACTTTATTACTTGTTCAAAAGAACAGAATGGGAAAGCAATAAGTCATGCAGGGGAAGGACAATCCACCACCAGTATCTGAGCCACTGAGGATCCCCTGTTAAAAAGAAAGTCACTGGAGTCTGCCTGTGGTATGTATCTGCTTGGAGCTTCCCCGTGGTAGCCGTAGACCAGGTCCAACAGCCTAGCCTTTCCTGGCCTTGCTTTCATCCTCATCACAAGCTTTGCTGGCAGTGTAGTCTGCTTTACTTCTGTGTATAATTCTCTGGCTTCCTGTGGAATAGGATCATGTCAATATTTCCCCATCCCATGGAATTATTTTTACTTCTCTGTTTCTGTAGTATTTTTCTTACTTTTCTTTATTATCTTTAACTTTTTTTTTTTTAAAGAAAATCCCCTCCCTTCTTCCTTCTGACAGTTCACCATCCCATTCCTGCTCCACCATCTCCAAGATGATAATTTCACCCCTCCACTAATCCCCCATGTAATTCCAGGTCTCCCCATTCCCTGAGCCCTAATGTCTCTAAAGGGTTAGGTCTAACTTTTCTCATTGAGGTCAGACCATGCTGTATGTGCTTTTAAATGAAGGCAACAGAGAAGCAAGAGTAGAGTTTATTCTCTAGCTGCCATATGTCCATGAACAAATCTATGCCCTCCTCACTTCAAAAACTACCTGCGTTTGTGTGATGTAAATGAACACACACACACACACACACACACACACACACACACACACACAAACTCAAAGAAGTCTTACATTTATATAGAACTTAATGGGTTTTTTCCCCCAGAATATCTCTAATTGGTTTCTTAACCATCTTGACAGTTTAGAATACTGTAGACACACAGAGTATCTTCCTTGACCATGATTAAAAATCAATATTTCTTTTTTCAATGCAAGCAGCATTTTTAAGGTACTCTAATAGAAATAAAATTCCAGTAGGGGGTTAAGGCTCATGCATGTAATAATGGCCCATGAGGAAAGTGACACATGAAGATTGCAAAGATTTCACAGCAAGCTGTACTTGTCAGCTGGGAATCAGAATCAGAATGGTCCAGATCAAAATGAAATCTTCCTAGTAAAAGCCAAGAACTAGATTCAAGGAGCCAGATACATTCTCACCCTCTAGGTGCTTTTATTTAATGTTCATTAGAGCCAGAGCCCAGACTAAATTATATTTTATCCATTTCCTTTCAATTTCTCTGCTTATGCTGCAGCATACAGGGAGAGGAGAGAGAGGTGAAACAAGCGTGTTGCTTTAAATCTCTCTAGATACTGGAGGTTTTTGATTTCCATCTCTTGGTTTGAGATCTCTCTCTTGATTGGTCCTAACTCTGTTCTCCATATAAAGGCACACATTCAGCCAATCATAGGCATACAGAGCAAATAGAAGTCTGTGAACACAGGGATTTTGCAAGTCAGGCTCCTGGCTGGAGTCCAGCTCTCAGCTGGGTCCAGGCTCTAGCCAGGGCCTGACTACATGATGCTCAGTAGAGAAGGTGGGCAGTGCCTGGGAGCTGCAGGAGGGAGAACAAATAGAAGTGTAGTGTAAGTACTGCGGGCTGGCATATTGGGTTTCCCACAGTTATCCTTAGAGTCATTTCATCTTTCAAAAATTTATTTCTGCCTCTGAGACCACTGATGTATTACTTTTACCCAGCCATCAGTCTTGAATTTATCTGAAATAAGGGTGATTCATCTTAACCTTCATAATCTAACAGAGACTGGAGACTTGATACTTCTCACACTCCCTTCGTGACCTACTAAGTAAACAATTGCTATCTAATTACATCTCTCCATGGCACCATAAAAATAAAAAGCTTCGAGCTAAAACATTTGCTAAGAAAGACCTCATTTGTGAGTTTTTCTTTTTATTGTAGATTTATTTCCTACAATATATTATTATTTTAGTTTCTCCATCCCATTCCTGCAAGATAAGCTGTGTGAATATACACTCCTAAATTTGTTCTCTTTTCGTCTTCCTTCTTCCCTTCATCCCTCCCTCCCTCCCTCCCTCCCTCCCTCCCTCCCTCCCTCCCTCCCTCCCTTCCTCCCTTCCTCCCTCCCTCCTTCCCTGTCCTTCCTTCCTTCCTTTCTTTCTTTCTTTCTTTCTTTCTTTCTTTCTTTCTTTCTTTCTTTCTTTCTTTCTTTCTTTCTTTCTTTCTTCATATTTCTACTAGTACTTCTATGACAACTCTTAGTAATTCTTCTACTACTATTATGAAGCCAACTTCCAAAGGGTTAAATAAATAAATTAATTAATTAATCAAAAGAAGTCAAAGCAAGAGTACAGGACACTTAGATGTGAGACTCTCATTTTTATTATCTATTTCTGTAAATATTCCTCTAAAAATGAAACTCCATGCTTTTTGTGGGAACCCTCTCCAGGTAAACCCTTCCATTTTGAGGAATTTTTTCATGCAGTGAGACTCGACTGGAGAAAAATAAATTTTCATTGTTCTCAGTTATCAGTTTGAGAGAGAGAGTCAGATTTGCAGATGGGCTATTTAGATGAGATTATCTTAGCTGATATCCAATGTCCATAGATTGAAGAACCGTAAAAGTGGCATCATCTTTTATTTGCATCCTGCTAGCATAAATAAGTTTCAGAGTATATTTGTCAAACCAGGTGTGTATTGCAACAGGTTAGTGGCAAATATATTTATTTACTCTTTGTCTTCTGTATCTTCAATTATCTGAGATATAATGAAGGAAAGAAACAACCCATAAACCCATAGAAAGATTATTTCTTCCAAGGTATCCTTTCTTTTTTTTTTATTTTAAGATTTATTTATTTATTACATATAAGTACACTGTAGCTGTCTTCAGACACTCCAGAAGAGGGCGTCAGATCTCATTACAGATGGTTGTGAGCCACCATGTGGTTGCTGGGATTTGAACTCTGGACCTTCAGAAGAGCAGTCCGGTGCTCTTACCCACTGAGCCATCTCACCAGCCCCAAGGTATCCTTTCTATTTCATATTTTTTTTTGTTTCTTGAGATCATGATTTGATTAGAACATGTATCACATTCTTTCTCTCTACATGATTTCATATACCCACTCACATTCTTTTATATTTATGCCCCCCCTTATTGCTAATTCATTTAGCAGGAATATATATATATATATATATATATATATATATATATATTACATAAAATAATTTAGTCTTTATAATATTACTTATATGCTTCTTTTCAGGGCTGACAATTAGACTTGTAATCCTCACTTAATATACTGTGTGTGCTTGACACCATCTGTTTCCACCATTTACTTCCGTGAGGTAAATCATTCATATTATTGCAGTTAAATCATATCAAATCGCTTTTGAAATTATAAACCATTTTTAATCATAGTTATTATGTTTTTTCCTCATGTTTACTCTATGCCCTGTTACTGGTCCTCAAACCTTGTAATGTAGCAACCCTTTAATTTATTTCCTTATGTTGTGGTGGCCATTCACCATACAATAATCTTCATTGCTACTTTAAAACTGTAGTTTTGCTACTGGTCCAATGTGACACTCATCCCATGGTCGAGATCCAACCCTTGACACTATTAATGATACTCTCCTCTGCTTTCATATTAAATATCCCTGAGTCAAAAGTTGACTCAGGCAGTTACATATTTACTTTGTAATTTTGGGCACTTGCACATTGCAGGAAAACTGTCATCATTAATTATGAACACCTGTCTTTATTTCTATACTACAGAAATAAAAATTCAGACATTGTATTGTGGATGTGCAATTTCAGAATATGAAATGCAATGACAGTACTCTTCATATTGCTGCTCAGCCAAACTAGGTTTTTGGGTGTATTTCAGTGAGAGTGACTGTCTCAAATGAACCAGACTTAGATATTTGCATCATATATTGGTTGTTGAACTGCACAGTCAAGTCCTAGCAGTTAGAGATACAAATTGCATATACAAGACTTCTAGTAGGGCAAACTACAAAATTCATATCATCATGGTTTGGGGAGGAACCCATGAAGTTTCAGTCATATTTCAGTTGCTATTGCCATTTATGGACTGATACAGAATGGAAACTCCATTATATGCAGAAAAGCTTGATCTCAAAATCTACTTACCATCAATCCAATACATTTCCACATACCTATGAACAAATAAGCCATCTGAAGTTGGTATTATGAAGAAGTTGACACTGAGCTCCTTAAGGCTGAATACCTATCTGCAAAGAGAATTTTCTTGATGGAGTGAGAGGACTTATTCATTCTTGGGTGTTAATACAAATGATATAAATAATAGAGATTATGTTTGTTTAAAATTTTATAGCTGTAGCTTCCCCTCCAGTGACTGTGACTTCACTACTCTGATTAGTTGACTATATTTCCAGTACCAAACATGATATCCTTTTTGTTGATGAGGTCATAAGTTCAACTAGAAAGCTGTTTGTTATCTCCAAGTTATATGTGCAATCACATATATTAGCATACACCTATTTGTAACCTAATGGTTATTTTTGCTCTGCTAATAATTGATGTTTCCCATGGCCATCAAAATTGGGTCAGATTGTAGGTTGTGTTATTCTTTTGGAGCTTCCACAGACCTGATAGATAGATAGATAGATAGATAGATAGATAGATAGATAGATAGGTAGATAGGTAGATAGATAGATGGATGGATCAGATTATAGATAGACAGATAGATAGATAGATAGATAGATAGATAGATAGATAGATAGATAGATACATAGATACATAGATACATAGATACATAGATACATAGATACATAGATACATAGATACATAGATACATAGATGGATCAGATTATAGATAGATAGATAGATAGATAGATAGATAGATAGATAGATAGATAGATAGATAGATAGGTAGGTAGATAGGTAGGTAGGTAGATAGATAGATAGATAGATAGATAGATAGATAGATAGATAGATAGATAGATAGATGTATAAACTTTTCCATACCTAATGCTTAGGCAATTTTGCCTAAAATGTGGCAGAAAAAATTCAGACGTGAAATTTCAGGGAGTTTGCTGTGATATAGTGTCTTTTAGTAATATCAGAAAGAGACATAGCAATATGACAGAATTAAAATTCAGTGACTATATATGACACAAAGAAAAGTCCACAAGGACAAAACCTACATAAAGTACAATATGCAAATGAGGAAATCTGGCAAAGTGAGATATTGTCATTCTCAAGGAAGAGAAAAACCAATTTGTTGTGCAGTACCAAAAGTTCTGCTTTGAAAACACACATGCAGGTACTATTGAGCCTGAACTAGTTATATTTAAGAATATATCTGCATATATGTATACCCATAAACTCTCTCTTTCTCTCTCGCTCTCAGACACACACATACACACACACACACACACACACACACACACACACACACACACACACACACACACTCACATATCCCTATATGGGTGAAACCAGAAATGTTCTAATTGAATTATACTGTCAACATAGAAAGAAACTATCTCCTCACACACATGTAGGCACCTATAAATACAAACACTTATGTACACATGTATGTGGCTAAATATGTGCATGCACACATGCACAAAGAGAAATGTTGTTGAAATCAGTATAAAATAGAGATAATAGCAGCTGATGACAATTTTAGGACAATGTGTGGCAGGCATCCTTTATCTTTTTTAATTAGGAATTTTCCTTGTTTACATTTCCAATGCTATCCCAAAAGTCCCCCATACCCTCCCCCCAATTCCCTACCCACCCATTCCCATATATATTTTTTTTTTTTTTTTTTGGCCCTGGCATTACCCTGTACTGGGGCATATAAAGTTTGCAACTCCAAAGGGCCTCTCTTTCCAGTGATGGCTGACTAGGCCATCTTTTGATACATTTGCAGCTAGAGACAAGAGCTCCGGGGTACTGGTTAGTTCATATTGTTCTTCCACATACAGGGTTTCAGTTCCCTTTAGCTCCTTGGGTACTTTCTCTAGCTCTTCCATTGGGGGCCGTGTGACCCATCCAATAGCTGACTGTGATCATCCACTTCTCCATTTGATAGTCCCCGGCATAGTCTCACAAGAGACGCTATATCTGGGTCCTTACAGCAAAATCTTGCTAGTGTATGCAATGGTGTCAGCATTTGGAAACGGATTATGGGATGGATCCCTGGATATGGCAATCACTAGATGGTCCATCCTTTCGTCACAGCTCCAAATTTTGTCTCTGTAACTCCTTCTATGGGTGTTTTGTGCCCATTTCTAGGAAGGGGCAAAGTGTCCACACTTTGGTCTTCATTCTTCTCGAGTTTCATGCATTTAGCCAATTGTATCTTATATCTTGTGTATCCTAACTTCTGGGATAATATCCACTTATCAGTGAGTACATATTGTGGTAGTTCCTTTGTGATTGGGTTACCTCACTCAGGATGATGCCCTCCAGGTCCATCCCTTTGCCTTGGAATTTCATAAGTTCATTCTTTTTAATAGCTGAGTAGTACTCCATTGTGCAAATGTACCACATTTTCTGTATCCATTCCTCTGTTGAGGGGCATCTGGGTTCTTTCCAGCTTCTGGCTACTATAAATAAGGCTGCTATGAACATAGTGGAGCATGTGTCCTTCTTACTGGTTGGGACATATTCTGGATATATGCCCAGGAGAGGTATTTTGGGATTCTCGGGTAGTACTATGTCCAATTTTCTGAGGAACCGCCAGACTGATTTCCAGAGTGGTTGTACAAGCTTGCAATTCCACCAACAATGGAGGAGTGTTCCTCTTTCTCCACATCCTCACCAGCATCTGCTGTCACCTGAATTTTTGATCTTTCCCATTCTGACATGTGTGAGGTGGAATCTCAGGGTTGTTTTGATTTGCATTTCCCTGATGATTAAGGATGTTGAACATCTTTTCAGGTGCTTCTCTGCCATTCGGTATTCCTCAGGTGAGAATTCTTTGTTCAGCTCTGAGCCCCACTTTTTAATGTGGTTATTCGATTTTCTGGAGTCCACCTTCTTGAGTTCTTTATATATATTGGATATTAGCCCCTTATCCGATTTGGGATAGGTAAAGATCCTTTCCCAATCTGTTGGTGGTCTTTTTGTCTAATTGACGGTGTCTTTTGCCTTGCAGAAGCTTTGCAATTTTATGAGGTCCCATTTATCGATTCTCTATCTTACACCACAAGCCAATCATCCTTTGTCTTATGTAAAATATATATTTATTTTGAATAAAATATTAATAAGAAAATAAGGGCACCTGAGTAACAAGAGGAGTTTTTATCGTCTGTATTTTACCTCATTCTTTGCTTAGTTCACTCTTCATACAAGAACTGCATATATATCAACTCTCTCACAAACACTACAGACACTCATTTGTGAATGAAATATTTGTGCACATATATGCAAAGTACTGAGATATTTCTCAAAGTTAGCATAGATTAGTACTAATAGGTGTTTGAGGGATTTTAGATTAGAAACACAAAATGCACGTTTTTATTTTTAATAAAATAGAAATCAGAAAACAAAGGTTATTTGTGTAGGAATATTTGGGAGACAAACAAAGTGATGCAGTGTGCCCTTCAAGTGCTTCTTCCAGGTCCAAAACAGACTCAAGTTTCCATAGAAGAGCAGAGTCAAGAACATGACAGCAGGTTGGCAGGTGGTGTCCCACCCACAATTGTGTTATCACTACCAGTGCTTCTGTCCCTCTAAGGTGGTATAAGAAAATATTAGAACTGTGTCCAATCTCTTTCCCTTTTCTGGGAAACTATCTCTCCAATCTGGTATCATTTTGTTCTTCCAAAATGGAATTTCTAGTGGAATCCTCATTCCTCTGGTGTCCATTATTTCAGTACTTTCATAGATTAAGTGGCTCATGTATCAGAGTGCCTTCATTTCTGCCATTTACACTAACTTAAAACCATCTCATCTACTCACCAAGTCAGCTTACACTGTGTGTAAAACTGTTATGACTTTTGTTTTTCCCTCAATTTTCTCCCTGGAAAACTGATTTCCAGGATGCTAGGCTGTTACACTTTTGTTTTGTTTTGTTTTTTTATGTTTTGTTTTGTTTTGAAGACAGGGTTTCTCTGTATATCCCTGGATGCCCTGCAACTCACTTTGTAGACCAGGATGGCCTTGAACTTGAATCCACCTATCTCTACCTCCCAAGTGCTGGGATTAAAGGCAAGTGCCAACATGCCCGGCTATCTGTTGCACTTTTAATCAAATATATTTGACAGTAAGATTTCTGCAGGCTGATATTTCATTTTGTGTCTGTTTAAATCTTTATCATCAGTACCCAGAAATCTGTCAGGTATATAGTAGGTGTTTAATAAACAATTTTTGCATAAGGAATCTTGAGATTCTCTGATAAGACATATTATGTTATCAAGAACTGTCTGTGAGAGGAACAGGAATGTCACTAGATATTTCACATGCCTTCTAGAAAGAGTTCAAAGCAGAGCTGGTAATACTTCCCAACACCCATGGGAGCCTCTAAAAGGCACATGCTAGGTCTATATCACTTCAGAGTCTTGTTATATAACAATTTCAATTATACCTCAGTTCTGGTGCAATTGACCAGTGTTAAATCGGTATGGAACATTTTATTCCTTGTTCAAAAGAACAGTATGGGAAAACAATAAATCATGATGTGGTAATAAAGGAGAAGGACAACCCATACCCAGGGTCTGATACACTGATGAACCCAGGCTACAAAGGGAGATACAAGAGTCTGCCTGTGGCATGTATGTCTTGGAACTGCCCAGGTTTATAGGTAGACCAGCCCAGCCATTCCTGGACTTTCTTTCATCCACATCACAGGCATTGCTGGCAATGAAGTCAGCTTTCCTTCTGTCTATAATCACCTGGTTTTCTGTAGAGTAGGATCAGGACCCCATGTTTTCACCCCATGGAATTATGTTTACTTCCCTGTTTCTGTAGTATTTTTCCTTTCTTTTGTTATCTTTATTTTTTTTTGTAGTCCAGTCATTTTCCCTTCCCACTCTGTCTTCTGACAGTACTTTATCCCACTTCTCCTCCCCTGTCTTCAAGGGGATGTCCTCACCACCAACAAAATGCCCATACCCTTCGAGATCTCCCCATTCCAAGGGGCCTTAAGTCTCTCAAGGGTTTCTCGAGTCTTCTCTCATTGAGGCAACATCAGACAGTCTTTTTATTTGAAATGGAGTCACCAGAGAAGCAATAGCAGAGTTCACCCTCTGGCTGCCATAGTCCATGAACAACCCTATGCCCTTCTGTCATAAAAAACTACATGTGTATGTACCATTTACATCTGCAATATACCACACACATATACAAACAACAACACAAAGAAGTATAAATTTATATACAATTTAACAGTTTTTTTTTTAACAAAATGATATCTTGACTGTCATGGTACTTTTGAACACTCCAGACATACTGAATATATTGTGTTACCAGTGTTCAAAACAACATTTCTTTCTTTAATGCAAGCAGCACATTGCAGGGCACTGTAATAGAAATAAAGTTCTAATAAGGGGTGAAAGCCCACACATGTAATAATGGCCCATGAGGAAAGTGACACAGGCAGATTGAAAAGATTACACAGCAAGCTGTACTTGCCAGCTGAGAAGAATCTCAATGGTCCGGACCAAAATGGAATCTTCCTAGTTAAAGTCCAGGTTCTAGTTTCAAGCAGCTAGATAGGTTCTCAGCCTCTAGGTGCCACTGGCTGCCTTTTGGGGGAGGATTCATTAGAGCCAGAGCCCAGACTAAATTATATTTTATCCATTTCCTTTCAATTTCTCTGCTTATGCTGCAGCATACAGGGAGAGGGGAGAGAAATAAAACTCGAGTGTTGCTTTAAATCACCCTAGATACAGTAGGTTTTTGATTTCCATCTCTTTGTTTGAGATCTTTCTCTTGATTGGTCCTAGCTCTATTCTTATTACGAAAGTACATCCAATCATAGGCAAACAGAGCAAATAGAAGTCTGTGAACACAGGGATTTTGCAAGTCAGGCTCCTGGCTGGAGTCCAGCTCTGAGCTGGGTCCAGGCTCTAGCCAGGACCTGACTGCATGATGCTGAGTAGAGAAGGGAGACTGCTCCTTGGGTCTACAGGAGACAGAGCAAATAGAAATGCAGTGTAAGTACAGTGGGCTAGCATATTGTGATTCCACACAGTTATTCTTAGAGTCATTCAGTGCTCATTTCATCTTTCAAAAGTGTATTTCTGCCTCTGAGACCACTTATATATCATGTTTACACAGCCGTCAGTCTTGAATTTTTCTGAAACAAGTGTGATTCATCTTAACCTTCAATATCTGGAAGACTGGAGACTTGATGCCTTTTACACTCCCTTCATGACCTACTATGTAAATAATTGCTATTTAATTGCATCTCTCCATGGCACCTTGAAACTAAAAAATCTTAGAGCTAAAACACTTGCTAAGTTAGACCACGTTTGTGAGTTGTTCATTTATTGTAGGTTTATTTTCTTCAATTTATTATTGTTTGAGTTTTTCCATCCCACTCATTTAGGATACTCTGTGCTAATCCACCCTTCTAAATCTATTCTCTTTCTTTCTGTATTTCATTAGTATGTAAACAAAAATATGATATTACCACTATGACTACTAAGTCTACTATGACTACAACATAGTATTAAATTAAAACAAACAAAGAAACAAAGAAACAAACAAACAAACAAACAAACAAGCAAGCAAACATAGAGAAAAGTAGCCAGAATAAAAGTAGTGGACACTTAGGAGACACTCATTTCCACACTCACTGAAATTCTATAAAAACACCATACCAGAAATTATAATATATAAGCAAGTAGACTGCCAGGTTAAAAAGAAAAATTGTTGAAAAAGCATTATGTGAAAAAAAAATACTCCTCGAAAAATGTATGTGTGCTTTCTGTTCGAACCATCTCCAGTTAAGCCCCACCATTTTGAAGAAAACTTATATGCAGTGAGACTCCACTGGAGAAATAGATTTTTTTTATTGCTCTCAGTTATCCATTTCGTAGAGCTTCAGTTTTTCAGATATTATCTTTTACTGACATTCTCTTACCTGATACTCAGTACTGTTCATAGAGACTAAGGAACTCTAACGGTGGCATCTTCCTTTATTTATATCCTACGATCATTAAAAATTCTCACACAGTATATTTGTCAAGCCAGGTGTGTATTGCTGCAGGTTTGTGGCTAATATATTTGTTTCTTCTTCTTCGGTGCCTTCTATTATCTTAAATCCAATGAAGGAAAGAACAAGCCCATAGACCCCTAGAAAGAACATTTCTTCCAAAGTATCCTTTCTCTCTTATGAGACACATCACATGGAAGAGAGCGAATACCTGACACTATTAACGATACTCTGCTATGTTTGCAGACAGAAGACTAGCATAACTCTTCTCTGAGAATTTAGCAATTGATGCAAACAGATGCAAAGTTTTAGAGCCTCACATCAGACAGAGCTTTGGACCCTTGCAAAATAGTATGGGGAAAAATTAGGGGAGGCTATGGTGTCAATCACATCACAAGAAGACCTAAGGAGTCCACTAACCAGCATTCATGGGGAATCACAAAATCTGAACTCTCAACCAAAGAACATGCATGGGTTGGAACTAAAGTTCCTACATATTTGAGGCATATGTGCAGGCTTGTCTTCATATAGTTCCACTCAAACTTAGAGCATGGTCTGTCTCTGACTATTTTTGCCTAACTTTGGATCCCTTTAACTTAGCCTGTCTGCCTTGTTAGGCTTCAGAGGGAGAGTGTTTGTTTAATCTTGCTGCAACTTGATGTTCCAGGCAGGTTGATACTCCTAGGCACTTCCCTTCTCTTCAGAGAGGTTGACTGTGTAGTGTTGTAAGAGGAATTGTGAGGGTGAAACTTGGAGGAGAGTGGGGAAAGGGGGTTGCAATCAGGATGTAAAGTGAATAAATAAGTTATTGAAAAAAGAATATAATTTTGTTACATTTCTTCATTTCCTTGCCCTCCATACCATTTTATATATCTCTTCTCATTCTCCTTTATACTCATAACCTCCTTTTCACTAAATGATATTTTATATATATATATATATATATATATATACATGTATTTATTTATATAAAAACTTTTCATTCTGTGTATTATTTCTTGTATGTTTCTTTTCACAGTAGGTTGTTTAGACTTGTCATTTTCACTTAGTATATAATGTCTGCTTATCTTCATCTGTTTCTGTCAGTCACTACAGTAAGATAAGTCATACATATTAATGCAGTTAATTACTCTGAGTGATCTTTTGAAATCATAAACCATTTTCAATGAATTTATTAAATATAGTTTGTGTCTACTGTATGTATTGTCAGTGGTTCTTAACCTTTATAATTCTGCAATGGTTTAATAAAATGCCTCATAGTCTTGCCACTCAACCTTAAAATTATTTTATATCTTCTTTAGTCTTTAATGTTGCTATAGTTATGAATTGTGATTTAAATATCTGTGTCTTTTAATATTCTCAGGTGAATTCTGTAAAAGGTTCATTCGTCCCAAAATGGGTCTAAATATCCAGGTTGAGACCCATTGCCTCATGTTCATTTTGTTCCCTGAGAATTCCCATTCTTGTACAATATTTTGAGAGAATTAATAATTCAGCATTAGTAGTTCAGGTCAAGGGACACACATTGCAGACTGTTCAGCAAAGCATATACAAACACAAAAGTGTTTCATAACTTAGGTATCTCAGCAGAAGAAATTCTCATGCTGCAAATTTGATGGAATGATGGATTAATAACAGCACCTGGGAAAGTTGAAATTATAATTAGCTAGAGATACTCATAGAGCTGAAAATTATATAAATAAGAACAGAGAAATGAGGGAAAAGGAAGGTCACATCCTTTTTTATGGTGTATGACATCTTTTGAAAAGCCTTCTCATTCTTCATCAGTTTGGATAACACAAGCAGGTTTTAGAAGTTCTTATGGTAACTTAGTAAGTGTTGCTGTTACTCTCTCCATAGGCATTATTAGTTGGAGGCTGACTGGACAAATTCCAATATTGATCTGACTTGTTATTAGGAGATTTGCACTAGGGATGCATCCCACAGTCAGGGTGTTGAATGGGTTTCTTTGAGGAAAGTTAAGAAATCAGATCCCTCTGGACATAGTCTAGCCTGTCATGATCTCCTTTGTAACATTGGTGACCTCATACCCAAGTAGAGGCTGATACATGGTAAGTTATTAAGAATTCACTACATTATTCAAATAATGATTATAGTCTCTGAAATTTTAATAGTTCAATAATCAGGTTAATTTTTTCCTGAATCCATTTTAATTTAATCTTAATATAAATTTAAATCTAAAATTACATTAGTATTTTATTGTCTTAGAACAGTATAATGCTAAGCTCTTATAACTGTTACTTAGAAATGGAAAGTCATTGGAAATTTTTTGTTATACTAATATTATGTAATTTTATTGACAGAGACAGAAAAGTAGCCATAGAGCTTTCTAAATATAATTATTCTTAGTTACCAAGATATATGATTCATTAAAAGCGCATCAGCTCCTAAGGATTCACTGTGGAGATCATACTTTGTTGATATCACATCATAGAATAGAAGCGCAATCAATGAAAATTTCATATGGGACTTATTACTATTTAGTAATTTTATATGATTTAATATTTAAAATTTTCATTAATTTATTAAATAGAGATTTATCATACACACCATCACATCACTAGTCTCAATTCCAATTTTGTGTCCTTTTTCTATAATAATTTATTTATAATTCATAATCATTGATTTTAATTAGTACATTGCACATGTATGTATTCTTGCATGCGGTAAATAAAAACATGATTATTCAACAGTTTCAATAATGAAACAGAAAAGGGAGAAACTAGGTTTGAGAGAAAACATAAGCACTGAGGTACAAATTATTTATGGGAATCTTGAAATGTTCCTATAGATGACATGGGCTATGAATAGTCTACACATATATCTATGGTTAATTCATCCTGATTTTACTATATATCAGATATATGACATGGCTACCTTTCTTACTTCCAATTCTGCATCTTAATAGAAGTTTAGAAGGAGAGAAACTGTTATCTCTTGATTCTATTCAGTTTATATCTATGCTTTGCTAACGTGTGTTTTGTTGTACATTGTCTTGTAAGACCCCAAAAGCTGGGCCTCTGCTCCAGTCCTGGGATGTGCTGGTCAGCACCCCAATGACTTGAGAGAAAACCACACCTGATGCAAACTGCAAGAGGTTTTATTTTCAGCTAGCTGAGAACTAACTCCTTCTGCCATGCAGGGCAGGGGAGTTCTTCCCTGAGCAGTGAAAGTAGGGGGCTTTTAACAGCTAGCTGAGGAATTGGGAGCAGCTGGGAGTAGAGTTGGGAGGAGTTAGGAAGAGTTGGGATGAGTTGGGAGGAGTCGGTAGGAAAGTTGGTAGGATTTGGAAAGAGTTTGGAGGAGTGTTCTTCTCTGCCCGGATATCCTTGGTAAAATTACAATTATCGCATCTCTGGCTGTAAGGCTCGGAAACAATAAGGCTTTTTGCTGGCTATAGAGAACAAAGAGCTTCTTTCTGGCTGTATTTTTAGAGATCAGGGTAAACAAGCTTGGAAAACGTACTGTGGACACCTATCTTCTATGGAGAAATGCTCTAAGTCGGGGTCTCACAGTCTTAGGGTTACTATTTCTGTGATTAAACTCCGTAATCAAAAACACCCTGGGGGAATAGTGTTTATTTGATTTACACTACCATATAATAGTACATCATAGAAATATATCAGGGCAGAAACTCCAATAGGGGAAAAGACTGTACACTGTAGCTAATGCATAGACCATAGGGAGGTATTGCTTACTACTTTGTTCTAAGAGTTTTGCTCAGTTCTTGGGAACCTATAATCACCCAGCCATAATACCACCAACATTGGGGTGGGCTGTCTCACATCAATCTTTAATTAAGAAAATGCCTAGCAATACTTAGCTACAGTCATATCTGAAGTAGCAGTTTTCAATTAATGTTTCATTCTCTCTAATTTCTCTAGCCTGTATCATGATTACAAGAAACTAGCCAGCACATACATGGAACTCTTGTGCCAGTGACAGGATCACCAACTCTATCACAGTGTGCCAAGCATCTACTGCTTTACATGACCTCTTCTAGTCTTCACCTCACTACCTGATTCCCATTTATACACCAACTTTGGCTGCCAGCATGAAGTATATTCTTGATCACCCCTGGAAAACAGCTTCTGTGTGGTAATCTCAGGGTATAGTTATCCTAATGATGCTGATCTTTTCATAATCACAACCTATCCCTCAGCTCCAATGTTCCAGCAACCATTGTCCCAGCAAAAAAATTTCCTATAGTGTATCTCCCTCCCTGCCTGCCCCCTTTCTCTGTTTGCATGTTTCCAGTCAGGGGTGGGGGCATCTAGAAAGTCCCAGAGACTAAGGATGTGAGAGGCCTCCAGGACTCAGTGGGGATGACCATAGGTGAAATTTCCAACAGTGGAAACCTAAATTGACTAGCTCCAGTAGAAAGACATAGCCCCCATTTGAGGCATGGCACCACACACCCATTTTAAAATTTTTGAACCAGAATTGTTCCTGTCTTAAGGAAATGGAGGTAATAAAATGGATAAGAGACTGAAGAAAAGGCCCAATTTGGGACCCATCCCATGCTCAGGCCCAAAACTCTGACACTATTACTGATGGCATTCTATGCTTGGAGACAGAAGCCTAGCATGGCTGTCCCCTTGGAGGCACTACCAGCAGCTGACTGAGACAGATGTAGAACCTTACAGCCATCCATTGGATTGAGGTCAGGGACCCCTATGAAAGAGATAGGGGAAGGGCAGAAGAAGCTGAAAGGAATTGCAACCCCATAGGAAGACTAGCAGTATTCACTAGCCATGAGCCCTCAGCTACCAGAGACTAAGTCACCAACTAATGAACATACATAGACTGGCACATGGCCCCTGTTATATATGTAGCAGGGATATATGCATTGTTTGGCCTCAGTGGGAGAAGATGTCCTTAATCCTATAGAAACTTCGTACCCTAGGGAAAGGGGATGCTAGCACAGTCAGAGTCAGGTGGAAGTAGGTGTGTGGATGGGTGAACAACATCTCAGAAGCAATGTGGATGGGGTATGGGGTAAAGGACACATGAGGCAGGGACCAGGAAAGGGGGCAACATTTGGAATGTAAATAAATAAATAAAATAGATTATTTACTCATATAATATTTTATATTATATAATACAGTCTCATATATCATAATATCCTAAATATTGTTTCTGGTCTCTTACTCCTCCTATAAATACCAGAATATATACCATGTATCAGAATTGCATCATACCAGGCATTGCCAATACAAGAGTTATGGATTTGAATCTTCAATTATGTGTCTCAGACATACTAAGGCTTGTAACAGGAATTATTACAAATTATATTCTAGGTTTAGGGAAATCATAGTGTAAATAAAGGGAAAAAAACAACAGAGAACTTGTTATCTAGAGAAATGTTAGTCATCAATCAAGAACCCCTATTACATTGTGATTACACATTGAAGCCGATATGCCCCCCAAAAGTCAAGGCTACTACTTTAATACTGATATTTATGGTGCATCTCCATCATATTTATAGTCAGTTAGAAAATTAGCTCCTATCTTATAAAGCTTTGAAAAAGAATGACGGCCAGCCTGGTCCACATCCCTGTCTTTTATGTATCTAGGAAACTTCAGTTTTATATAGAGGGCTTAAGGAGGATTTTCCCCTATTTTCTTCTCATAAATGACTCTGAAACTGAAGACTCAAACTCACAATACCCTCTTGAGTTATGGAGGTTTAGCCTGTCCATAAGATTTTTTTTTTTTTTGGTTTTTCGAGACAGGGTTTCTCTGATAGCCCTGGCTGTCCTGGAACTCACTCTGTAGACCAGGCTGGCCTCGAACTCAGAAATCCACCTGCCTCTGCCTCCCGAGTGCTGGGATTAAAGGCGTGCGCCACCACGCCCGGCCATAAGATTTTTATTATCAGCAGTCAAAGTAAATATCTACTTGATTACAATTGTTACATTACAACGCAGCATCATAAGAAATATGAGACGAAAGGATGGACCATCTAGAAACTGCCATATCTGGCGATCCATCCCTGATCAGCTTCCAAACGCTGACACCATTGCATACACTAGCAAGATTTTGCTGAAAGGACCCATATATAGCTGTCTCTTGTGAGACTATGCTGGGGCCTAACAAACACAGAAGTGGATGCTTACAGTCAGCTATTGGATGGATCACAGGGCCTCCAATGGAGGAGCTAGAGAAAGTAACCAAGGAGCTAAAGGGATCTACAACCTTATAGGTGGAACAACAATATGAACTAACCAGTACCCCCCAGAGCTCTTGTCTCTAGCTGCATATGTATCAGAAAATGGCCTAGTCTGCCATCAGTGGAAAAAGAGGCCCATTGGTCTTGCAAACTTTATGCCTCAGTACAGGGCAATGCCAGGGCCAAGAAGTGTTAGTGGGTGGGTGGGGGAGTGAGTGTGGGAGGGTGTGGGGGACTTTTGGGATAGCATTGGAAATGTAAATGAAATAAATACCTAATTAAAAACAAGAAAGATGTCTTTATTCTTGAAGCAGTTTTTTTTTTCTCATACTAGGAAACTGTACTCAATTTTTTTTTTAATTTTTTGATACAACCTGGATATATTTTTGAAAGTGACTGTCAATTTATTAATTATGCATTTCAGGTTGGTCTGTGGGCAAGTTTTGTGTGTCTCCTTAATTATTTCTTGCCTTTGCTGATTAATTCTGATTCTGTCTGTCCTTGGTAATAGACATAATGAAGACATTGAATATTCACAGTGAACTATCTGGTAAGCCAGAAGTCACAACTTTGTGAATGCACTAGTATACTTGTGCCAAATACCTTGCTATTCTATGTGTGCAAGTAATCTTGATAAGAGATCACTATAGGGACCCATCACATTTTGTACATTAATCATTAGGGAGGAATCTGTGCATGGTTGGTATTGCATGAAGTAGAAATCTTTGCCATCACACTCAGCCTCACATAGGCTAAGATTTGAAAATTCCACAGTTCTGAGACAGTGAGTTCCTAGATATGACTGCTGTCCCCCATGTCTAATTATAAGTAAACACATTTGTTGTGTGTAATTTTAATGAGCATATTACCTGCTTTTCAGGAAGCATCTCCTGGGCTCTGACCTCTCCTGACTTTGCTCTGAGATTGGCTGCCACCAGACTGACTCCCGACTTGCAATGAGCTGCTACCCTCATGCTGTCTGCTCTCTACTTCTTGTTCTTCCTTGCTTAGTTTCATCAAGCCAGCATTATTGACCAGGCTTCCCACTCTACAAGCCTTTGCTCCACGGATGAAAAAACAGTCAGACAACGTTGTTATGTTAGATTTTGCCTACTAGCACATTTGCTGGGCACAGAAGCTTCTGAAAACTTACCAGCTAGCCCTTTAGAGGCTAGCTTCTGCCAACATACTTTGCCCCTACCTGAGTTGGAGGCTGTAGTCCCTCAACCTCAGGAAGGGAAGGGGTTGATATCCCACAGTTAAAAATTCACCCTTTAGCTACCCCAAGGCCTCACATGCTTTTGCTTTCTTTTTGTCCCAATGTATGGAAGCAAAAGCCTGTTCTCTTGCCCTGCATCTCCTTTTTCCTGCTGGGACCTAGAAGTCCTCCTGTCCTTACTGACCAGCAATTGACTCCCAGCCTCCTTTATTGACCAAATCAAAACCAATTAGGGAACCAGACTTTAATATTAACACCTCCTCCTACAAACATTCTTTTAGAATGTCATCAGATCTCTACTAATTATTAACGTTTTATTTTCCTGTACTTAGCCTTTGATATTTGTCAGCCTGTTCCTGTGTATTTTCAGGGTGTAAGCTATCCCATTTTTGAACAGATGATAATATAAGGATATGGAGGCTACAACTCAATATTATTGTCTTTCTGGACTGCTCTCCATATTAATTTTTGATACATCATGTCTCCCTTACCTTCCTTCTTTTCAAATCATCCCCATATCATCCTCCTTGTTCACTTTTAAATATATGGCCTCTTCTGATTCTGTTATTGTGTATGAGCACACATATAAGCACAAGCACTCATTAGGCACACTTGCATGCATACACACACACACACACACATTAATACAAATATCTACAATATATCTTATGCAAGTTAAAAATATTTTGCCGTGTTATCTTGATTTGAGAAACTTTTTTTAAAAAATATTACTTTTAGGTTTTGTTTATAATAGTACAGTCATTTTCCCCCTTTCCAGGACCAACCTCTCATAGTTCCTCGTCCCATTCCCCCTTTCCCTGTCTCAAAGAAAATATCACCCATGCCAAGCCTCCCAAATCCTTGTTGCCTCAAGTCTCTTTGGAATTTGGTACATCTTCTCTCACTGAGGCCACACCAGGCAGTCCTCTGCTGTATATGTGTCAGGGGACTCATACCAGGTAGTGTATGCTGCCTTGTTGGTGGCTTGGTGTCTGAGAGATCTCAGGGTTCCAGGTTAGTTGAGATTTCTGGTCTTCCTATGGGGTCTCCCTTGTCCTCAGTTTCATCTAGCCTTTCCCCAATTCAACCACATGGGTCTCTGTCTTCAGTCCATTGCTTTGGTGTAAATAACTGCATGTCTCTCAGTCAGCTTCTTCTTGGGCCCCTAGGAGGACAGTCATGCCAGAATCCTGTCTTTAAGCACACAGTAAAAGTGTCAGTCCTTGGAGCCTCCACTTAAGATGGATTCACAGTTGGGTAGTCATTGGGCCTCCTTTCATCGGACTCTTCTCCATATTTGTTCCTGCCATTCTTTTAGACAGGAACAATTCTGGGCCAGAGTTTTTAACTGTGGGATGGCAAACACATCCCTGTACTTGATTCCTTGTTGATATACTAGATGTGGACCCTACAAGTTCTCTCTCCTCACTGTAGGGCATTTCATCTAAGGTTGCTTCCTTTGAGTCCTGGGAGTCTCTTACATTCCAGGTCTCTGGTATATCTGATGAGTCCCCCTACCCTCCCACCCCAGCTGGGTTATATATTTCCATTCATTCTGCTGGCCCTTACAGTTTCTCTCCTGTGTCCCCCACCCAATACCTGATCTTGTTCTTCTTTTCCCCTCCCTCTTCCTTATCCCACCCAAGTCCCTTGCCCGCCACTGCCTCTTAGGATAGATTTCTTCTCCCTCCCAAGTGAGATTGAACTGTCCTCACTTGAGCCCTTTAACTTGTTAACTTTCTTGACACCTGTGGATTGTATTCTAGGTATTCTGTAATTTTAGGCTAATATACACTAATAATGAGCACATACAATGCATGTCCTTTGGGGTTTGAGTTACCTTACCCAGGATATTATTTCTATTTCCATCCAAAAGAAGGGGTACAGAAAGTGTGGTTCATTTACACAATGGAATACTATTCAGCTATTATGAATGAGAACACCCTGAGTTTTGAGAAACTTTTTATCTCATATTTTTTTTAGCAATTTGTAAGATGTGTTAAATGAAAATTATTAAATGGTATTTTTAGGTCCTCAGTATACATCAAATAATTTTTAATTTATGTGTGTAGTATCACTTTTTAATAATTTTTAAAAACAGAAAATATGATTGGAATAATTTTTTTTTATTATTTTCAGGACAATTTTATTGATACATGATTTCTTGTGTTTCTGTGCAAATTTTAGAATAATTTTAAGCATAAAAACTAATGAATAATATATATGGGACCTTGAAGCTCACAGTACAAAATTTCTAAATTGCTTTTAAATATTGAATTCATAATGATGTTAAAAATATTTGTCTTGGAATTTAGGACTTTCTAAATCTTAGATAGATCTTACCAGTATTCTGAAAATTATTCACTGTTTAGTTATACATATTTAAACAGTTATTCACTATTTATTCTTAAACATTTTCCTTTCCATGTTATGATATTTTTTCAGGGTCTCTCCATGCTGTTTATGATGATCTCAAATTCAAGCAATGAGGACTTTCAGTTCTCCCAAGTTCCGAGAAGCTTTTCCTGAATACAGTTACCTAGCTGGTGGTATAGTAAACCCTGGGCACTTTTATTTCCTTTTAAATTATTAATTTTCTGAACAATTTTCTCTTTTGTTTTCAATTGTTATTTCTTACCTATAAAATACAATTCCTAGAGGACATTGTCTGGTAATTATGTGGCTTAGCAACTATTTTCTTTTCTTTCTAATTTTTGGAAAATTACTAATTCTTTTAGGGTGTTAGGTATTTTCATCGATTTATATTTATTAAATTTCAATACTCTAATATTTTTTTAAATTCAAATTTATTAAATTTGAGTACTGACTTCTGGAAGCCTCCACTGTCTCAGATCCCTGATTGGTACCAGCGATGATCCCAATCGATTTCTGTTCTCTCTCCCAATCTTCTACCATCCCCTTTTTACTGATCGCCATTCCCTTACTCACTCATTCTCTCATCAAGATTTCTCCCTCTGTTCTCCTACAATGTCTGTTTTATTTCCCTTTCTGCCTTAGGCTCTCTTTGTTACTTAGTTGATTTGGATTCTTTTTTTTTCCCCTAGAGCATACAGATAATTTACCACAACTTGTTTTATTCAACTCTAACAAAATTAAAAGTGGCTTTGTAGATAGGCTAGAGATAGGCAAGAGATTCCTAAGGTAGGAGGACTCTAACTATGTAGCTATATGAAAGCTATCATCCTTTGTGAAAAGAGTGTCTGATTTAAATAAAGATGTAGATGAAGACATGAATGTTGAGTTTGGGAATAGTAATGATTTTATACTTGATATGGGAAAAGAGACATATAACTGAAGATAATGTGTATAGATTAGTGCAGATTAGAGAGGGAACATCTACCTGGTGGTTTTTCTTTGTAAGAGAGCAGGAAGAGGAATAGGGAATGTAGTGATAAGTTATAGCACTAAGATGAGGATGCCTGGGCAGTGGCTGAGAGTTAGGGAAATCACAGGATAATGGTGTTCTCTGTGTTGTTCATTGGAATATATGCTTAATTAATATATAACTGGTTTCTCCCTCAGAATGCCACATCAATAATGGAAGTATCAGTAAAAATCTGCAGAACCAACATGGCTACTATTGTGGGTACTGAATAATATGTCTAATGGTGAGTTTCAGCCCGGAAAGATATTTCTTGTGTAAGGTAATAAATAACCATAGAAAAAGCATGTGGTGATGGAAATTTGTTATTGAGCTCCAATATAGCAGGTATATTGTAGAAAAAGAGTAATTGAAATGTTAGTGTTCTTTATAGCTATGAAGATTAAAAGTGTAAGAGGTCCTAGATTAGACCAGCTATATAGAATAGTGTGTACTATCCCCCAAATAGGATCTCATTGAAGTCCTGTACAATTAGTTTAGGTGTTTGAGACAATTATCTTTAAACACAATTCAATGCTGAAATTCCCAGGGTTACAGAAATCTTCAGCATGGCATAGCTTTATTATTATTTTTTTAGTTTTAAGTATATAAATGTATATAACTAATGAAAAAACTACTAAAACCTTTGGTAGTTTAATGTTTCTCAAATATAGTCTGTGTGCATGAATTTAGGACTGAGCTCTCTGTATAACCTGTTCCATTTAAGGATCAACCATGGATAATAATATTTATTGCCAGTAGTCCTTTTTTTAAATTCTTTAATTTTTTTTTTTTACAGTCCAGTCATTATTTCTCCTTCTGGTCTGCCCCCTTTATCCCATTCTGCCAGTAGTTCTTAAGCTAGCAGCAGGACTTTTTGAATTTCCACCCTTTACTCTGGTATTTCAACATAGTGTCATGTATATTTAATCCTTATGTATCCTTATTTTGGGAGTTAATGGATGCAACACGTTTTTACAGCAGACATACTATAGCTATAGACTGCACTGTTTGGCATAACTTCTTTCCTTTAAAATGACAGGATGCTACTTTACTGAATAGAAATATCAACAATAATTTTACATGTGGATTTGAGCTGAAAAGTCTGTAATGTCCTAAGAAGACCTAATATTTAGGTAAAGAAGTTACTTGGGGAATGTTGGTAAAACTGTGAATTTACCTTAGAGTTTTGTAGCATGCTTACCTGCAGCACATTCACCTTAAGCTAGCATGGTGGTAAAAAGAATACCAAGTATAATGATGAATTATATAGAAGACTCTTTACCACTTTAATATTGTAAGGAATTCTAAAATCAACATATGGGAAAATCCATTCCATGTGAATATTTTCACAGAATTTTGACTTATATGTTATGTGGAATGTAAGGTAGAGTCCTCTGTGTTCTACTTGTCTCACTACATCATAGTGGCTCACACAGATGGAATAGCTCAGACAATTTGCCATTTCCTAATATTTAAGAAAACTATAATTGAAACTCAAGTTGGATCTTAGAGGAGGCTTCAGAGGTGTAGTAGAGAATACTGAAAGTTTACATAGAGTGGGTTACATAGGTTTATTATTCTTTTAATGTCAAATATGCCTCCTCTTTTGGAAGCTTACACAGACATGATTAAATACCTAAACAGAACACTTCCACATAAAATTCCTAGGCAATCTTCATCACATTTGTCAGAAAAATTGTAAGGCTTGATGTTCAGAAAGTTTGCTATGATAGTATGTCTAGTTGGTAATATCAGATTGAGACTGAGCAACATGGCTGACCAAAAATCAGCTAAATAAGGTGATGGAAATGAACTTGACAAAGAGGACAAAGAAAGACCATATGGATTCAGCACTACACAAAGTATGATAGGCAACTGAGCAAATCTGAAAAAGGAGATGTTGGCTTTTTCAGGGAAGAGAATACCAATTGGTTTTTTAGTACCAAAAGTACTGCTTTGAAAACAGACATTCAGGTAACAATCAGAGAATAAAATGGTTATATATGTAAGAATACTTACGTATAAATGTATACATATATGCATGTAAAAATGATTATTTTTAAAAAATGAAGCCATAAAATTGAAGGGGAATACTGTTATACAGAATTGTTTGCAGGAGGAAAAGGAAGGCAAAAGTGTAATTAAATTGAACTGTTAATAAAAGAAAAAAAACTACTCACTCAAATTCAGACATTCATACTCATGAATGCACATATACATGTGTACATGGGCATGTGGATGTATGTCTTCATGCATATATAAAGGAAAGATGTATTTTTAGATACCAACATAGATATTATTACTAAGGATTATGGATTTTAGTTTAATCCATGGAGACTTTAACAAACATAAAATATTTATGTGTGTATTTGAATGAAATATTTTAAGAAATTAAGGCACCAGAGAGTGGAGCAAAGAGCTATACACAGACAGCTTGGTTTCCTTTTAGCTGACGTCATGAACCCAGGTGAAACCCAGTGGTGATAATTGCCATCTACATGGGTTGGTAGGCATTCCCTCATATCTCTTGGACCCCGGGCTCCTGTCAAAGTCACTGCCCCCACAGCCCCTATAAGAAATGCATGTGGATAGTAGTCATGTAAACAGTGTCCCAAGTTTCTAACCTTCAGGCTAGACTTGCCCCCTCCTCACTTTTATTCTCTCTCCTTGCTCTCTTAAGCTTTTACTTTCATTACTCTCTCCCTCTTACTCTACCCTTTCTTCTCTCTCTCTCTTTTTCCCCCTTCTCTCCTCTCTTTTTGACCTCTTTTCTCCCCACACCTCTTCGCCTTTCTACAATAAAGGTCTAAAACTATAGACTGTCTCTGTTCATCAAGACTTGCTGTGCTTCAATGATGGGATAGGCTTTCTCCTAACAAGCTGTGATTAATCTCCTGTCAGGAGGCCTTCCTGTGCTCCAGCCATATACAGGATTAAGGACTCTCACCTGGGTGGGAACTTCTCTCCCTCTGCCCTCTCTCCTGTATCCCTGGGGGCCGAGGGTGTCACCCCGGAGCTCCTGGTATCAGGGGCTGCCCCTTGTCCACCCCCATCTGTGTGGGGTCAGTAGCTTCACACAGCTAGTTTTCTGTCCAGGCTGACTGGAAAACGTTTGGCAGTCCTCCTGCATCTGCCTGCCTAGAGCACAGGAACTCCGATTGCTCTCTCCCTACCCTCTTCCCCTACACCCCTCAGCCCAACACCAGAGAAAGAATTGTAGAGTTTGTTCTTTGTAGTTTACCTGCATGCAAACATGGGTTCACTGTTCATAGCAGAACTGCATGTCCTCATGCACATGATCACAAACACAGCACACACACACACACACACACACACACACACACACACACACACACACACACACACATCTACACATTCAATAATTTAGAAAAAAATGAAGGCACCAGTGAACCAATTGAAGAATTTAACATCTGCCTGTGATATGACCATGAAGAAACATGTACCTTCTTCACATTCAATACTGCTTTTGCTGCATTTACACACACACATACATACATACATACATACACACACACACACACACACACACACACACACACACACACACACACACACCTCCACCACCAGCAGCAGCAGCAGCAGCAGCAGCAGCAGCAGTAGCAGCAGCAGCGCATGCAATAGTTAAAATATACCTACGTTTACTTTTCTAAAAATACCTCTTAAATTGTTTATTGACCGTCATGCCACCTTAGGGCACTAAACTGCTCACTGGGTATATTTTTCCCAGGGCTTAAAATCAACATGTCTTTCCTTAGTGCAAATAGCCATTGATAGAGCATCAAATAAATGTAACGTTTTAATCCAAGGTGTAGCCTCGGGCATATAATCATAGGACTTGGGTAAACTGGCCCAGACAGATTACAAAGAGGCATCAGCAAGTTGCAACTGCAGCTCAGAGTTAGAAATAGAGCTATACATAGCAAAATGGAAACTTTCTGGTTAATAGCCAGGCTCTAGGTCCAAGCAGCCAGATACATGCTCAGACTCTAGGGACTGCAGGGTTTTTTTGTCTGCTGTCCATTTCATCCAGAGCACATATTAAATTTTATTTTATTCCTTTTTCCTTTCAATTTCCCATTTTCTGATGCAACATATAGGAATTGTGAAGAGATAGAAATTACAGCAGGTTTGATGGAAATCATTCTACTTACAGTAGGTTTTTGATCTTCATCTCTAGGTTTGACATCTCTGTCTTGAATGGTCCTACATCCAATTTCAGTAAGAATACTAAATTTGGTCTGCAAATCCAATGAACTGCTAAGTTATAAGATCAATGAAAATCTCAAGCTAAGTGTTAAAAAGCTAGAATTCAATTGAGCTAGAGATTTGATGGTCTCCTTCCAATCATATACTGGTTCACATATGGTAGACACCTCACTCACCCATGATCATATACACAAATATATTTAAGAATTCATTTTAAAGCAACTAATTTTATTTAACTTGACTCTACATACATACATACATATAGGCATACATACAGACAAATGTTATCTTGACATTTAATTTGTCCTGTTTTAAAATATGACTTAGATATCAAGTTCTCCATCTTTACTTTCCTATGTTAATATTGTGTCAAATTTTACTCTCTTATGGCAGTTCCTTATGATGTTTTATGAGGTTGACCATAAAAATAATGTATCTTTGCTCTGGATTTAATATTCTTACTCTCTCAATATATTTGAAAATCATTACCTTCTTAAAGTCAATGAATTGGAACATTTAAAATATATGGATTTTTATAATAATCTTAAATAAATGCTTATAGATATTAGTATGCTCAACTTCAGCCATCCCTATGCTTTCATTTAATTTGTTTCATTTATTTCTTTATTTATTTTTTATTTTTATTTTTTTATTAGGTATTTTCCTCAATTACATTTCCAATGCTATCCAAAAAGTCCCCAATACACTCTCCCCCCCAGTCCACCACCCACCCACTCCCACCCCTTGGCCCTGGCATTCCTCTGTACTGGGGCATATAAAGTTGGCAAGTCCAATGGACCCCTCTTTCCAGTGATGGCCGACTAGGCCATCTTTTGATACAAATGCAGCTAGAGTCAAGAGCTCTGGGGTACTAGTTAGTTCATAATAAAGTTCCACCTATGGGGTTGCAGTTCCCTTTAGCTCCTTGGGTACTTTCTCTAGCTCCTCCATTGGGGGCCCTGTGATCCATCCAATAGCTGACTGTGAGCATCCACATCTGTATTTGCTAGGCCCTGGCATTGTCTCACAAGAGACAGCTATATCTGGGTCCTTTCAGCAAAATCTTGCTAGTGTATGCAATGGTGTCAGCGTTTGGAAGCTGATTATGGGATGGATCCCTGGATATGGCAGTCTTTAGATGGTCCATCCTTTCTTCACAGCTCCAAACTTTATCTCTGTAACTCTTTCCATGGGTGTTTTGTTCCCAATTCCAAGAAGGGGCACAGTGTCCACACTTTGGTCTTCTTTCTTCTTGAGTTTCATGCATTTAACAAATTGTATCTTATATCTTGGGTATCCTAAGTTTATGGGCTAATATCCACTTATCAGTGAGTACATATTGTGTTAGTTCCTTTGTGAATATGTTACCTCACTCAGGATGATGCCCTCCAGATCCATCCATTTGCCTAGGAATTTCAATAAATTCATTCCTTTTAATAGCTGAGTAGTACTCCATTGTGTAAATGTACCACATTTTCTGTATCCATTCCTCTGTTGAGGGGCATCTGGGTTCTTTCCAGCTTCTGGCTATTATAAATAAGGCTGCTATGAACATAGTGGAGCATGTGTCCTTACCGATTGGAACATCTTCTGGATATATGCCCAGGAGAGGTATTGCTGGATCCTCTGGTAGTATTATGTCCAAATTTCTGAGGAACCGCCAAACTGATTTCCAGAGTGGTTGTACCAGCTTGCAATCCCACCAACAATGAAGGAGTGTTCCTCTTTCTCCACATCCTCGCCAGCATCTGCTGTCACCTGAATTTTTGATCTTAGCCATTCTGACTGGTGTGAGGTGGAATCTCAGGGTTGTTTTGAGTTGCATTTCCCTGATGATTAAGGATGTTGAACATTTTTTCAGGTGCTTCTCTGCCATTCGGTATTCCTCAGGTGAGAATTCTTTGTTCAGTTCTGAGCCCCATTTTTTAACGGGGTTATTTGATTTTCTGGAGTCCACCTTCTTGAGTTCTTTATATATATTGGATATTAGTCCCCTATCTGATTTAGGATAGGTAAAGATCCTTTCCCAATCTGTTGGTGGTCTTTTTGTCTTATTGACGGTGTCTTTTGCCTTGCAGAAGCTTTGCAACTTTATGAGGTTCCATTTATCGATTCTCAATCTTACCACACAAGCCTTTGCTGTTCTATTCAGGAATTTTTCCCCTGTACCCATATCTTCAAGGCTTTTCCCTACTTTCTCCTCTATAAGTTTCAGTGTCTCTGGTTTTATGTGGAGTTCCTTAATCCACTTAGATTTGACCTTGGTACAAGGAGATAGGAATGGATCAATTCGCATTCTTCTACATGATAATCTCCAGTTATGCCAGCACCATTTGTTGAAAATGCTGTCTTTTTTCCACTGGATGGTTTTTGCTCCCTTGTCAAAGATCAAGTGACCATAGGTATGTGGGTTGATCTCGGGGTCTTCAATTCTGTTCCATTGGTCTACTTGTCTGTCGTTATACCAATACCATGCAGTTTTTTATCACAATTGCTCAGTATTACAGCTTTAGGTCAGGCATGGTAATTCCATCAGAGGTTCTTTTATCCTTGAGAAGAGTTTTGGCTATCCTAGGTTTTTTGTTGTTCCAGATCAATTTGCAGATTGCCCTTTCTAATTCGTTGAAGAATTGAGTTGGAATTTTGATGGGGATTGCATTGAATCTGTAGATTGCTTTTGGTAAGATAGCCATTTTTACAATGTTGATCCTGCCAATCCATGAGCATGCCAGGTCTTTCCATCTTCTGAGATCTTCTTTAATTTCTTTCTTCAGGGACTTGAAGTTCTTGTCATACAGATCTTTCACTTCCTTAGTTAGAATCACGTCAAGGTATTTTATATGGTTTGTGACTATTGAGAAGGGTGTTGTTTCCCTAATTTCCTTCTCTGCCTGTTTATCCTTTGTGTACAGAAAGGCCATTGACTTGCTTGAGTTAATTTTATATCCAGCTACTTCACCGAAGCTATTTATCAAGCTTAGGAGTTCTCTGGTGGAATTTTTAGTGTCACTTATGTATACTATCATATCATCTGCAAAAAGCGATATTTTGACTTCTTCTTTTCCGATTTGTATCCCCTTGATCTCCTTTTGTTGTCTAATTGCTCTGGCTAGGACTTCAAGTACAATGTTGAATAGGTAGGGAGAGAGTGGGCAGCCTTGTCTAGTCCCTGATTTTAGTGGGATTGCTTCCAGCTTCTCACCATTTACTTTGATGTTGGCTACTGGTTTGCTGTATATTGCTTTTATCATGGTTAGTTATGGGCCTTGAATTCCTGATCTTTCCAAGACTTTTATCATGAATGGGTGTTGGATTTTGTCAAATGCTTTTTCAGCATCTAACGAGATGATCATGTGGTTTTTGTCTTTGAGTTTGTTTATATAATGGATTACATTGATGGATTTCCGTATATTGAACCATCCCTGCATCCCTGGGATGAAACCTACTTGGTCGGGATGGATGATTGTTTTGATGTGTTCTTGAATTCGGTTAGCGAGAACTTTATTGAGGATTTTTGCATCAATATTCATAAGGGAAATTGGTCTGAAGTTCTCTATTTTTGTTGGGTCTTTATTTGGTTTAGGTGTCAGAGTAATTGTGGCTTCATAGAATGAGTTGGGTAGAGTACCTTCTGATTCTATGTTGTGGAATAGTTTGTGAAGAACTGGGATTAGATCTTCTTTGAAGGTTTGATAGAACTCTGCACTAAACCCATCTGGTCCTGGGCTTTTTTTGGTTCGGAGACTATTAATGACTGCTTCTATTTCTTTAGGGGATATGGGACTGTTTAGATCATTAACCTGATCTTGATTTAACTTTGGTACCTGGTATCTGTCTAGAAACTTGTCCATTTCATCCAGGTTCTCCAGTTTTGTTGAGTATAGCCTTTTGTAGAAGGATCTGATGGTGTTTTGGATTTCTTCAGGGTCTGTTGTTATGTCTCCCTTTTCATTTCTGATTTTGTTAATTAGATTACTTTCCCTATGCCCTCTAGTGAGTCTGGCTAAGGGTTTATCTATCTTGTTGATTTTCTCAAAGAACCAGCTCCTCGATTGGTTGATTCTTTGAATTGTTCTTCTTGTTTCCACTTGGTTGATTTCACCCCTGAGTTTGATTATTTCTTGCCATCTACTCCTCTTGGGTGAATTTGCTTCCTTTCGTTCTAGAGCTTTTAGGTGTGTTGTCAAGCTGCTAATGTGTGCTCTCTCTAGTTTCTTTATGGAGGCACTCAGAGCTATGAGTTTTCCTCTTAGAAATGCTTTCAATGTGTCCCATAAGTTTGGGTATGTTGTGGCTTCATTTTCATTAAACTCCAGAAAGTCCTTAATTTCTTTCTTTATTCCTTCCTTGACCAAGGTATCATTGAGAAGAGTTTTGTTTAATTTCCACGTGTGTGTTGGCTTTCTATTATTTATTTTGTTATTGAAGATCAGTCTTAGTCCATGGTGATCTGATAGGATGCATGGGACAATTTCAATATTTTTGTATATGTTGAGGCTTGTTTTGTGACCAATTATGTGGTCAATTTTGGAGAAGGTACCGTGAGGTTCTGAGAAGAAGTTATATCCTTTTGTTTTAGGATAAAATGTTCTGTAGATATCTGTCAGATCCATTTGTTAGTTTCACTGTGTCTCTGTTTAGTTTCTGCTTCCATGATCTGTCCATTGGTGAAAGTGGTGTGTTGAAGTCTCCCACTATTATTGTATGAGGTGCAATGTGTGCTTTGAGCTTTACTAAAGTATCTTTAATGAATGAGGCTGCCCTTGTATTTGGAGAATAGATATTCAGAATTGATAGTTCCTCTTGGAGGATTTTACCTTTGATGAGAATGAAGTGCCCTTACTTGTCTTTTTTGATGACTTTGGGTTGGAAGTCAATCTTATCAGATATTATAATGGCTACTCCAGCTTGTTTCTTCCTACCATTTGCTTGGAAAATTGTTTTCCAGCCTTTCATTCCGAGGTAGTGTCTATCTTTTTCTCTGAGATGAGTTTCCTGTAAGCAGCAAAATGTTGGGTCCTGTTTCTGTAGCCAGCCTGTTAGTCTATGTCTTTTTATTGGGGAGTTGAGTCCATTGATATTAAGAGATATTAGGGAGAAGTAATTGTTGCTTCCTTTTATTTTTGTTGTTTAGAGTTGGTGTTCTGTTCTTGTGGCTGTCTTCTTTTAGGTTTTTTGAGGTATTACCTTCTTGCTTTTTCTAGGACGTGGTTTCTGTCCTTGTATTGTTTTTTTTGTGTTATCATCCTTTGAAGGGCTGGATTCGTGGAAAGATAATGTGTGAATTTGGTTTTGTCGTGGAATACTTTGGTTTCTCCATCTATGGTAATTGAGAGTTTGGCTGGGTATAGTAGCCTGGGCTGGAAATTTTGTTTTCTTAGTTTCTGTATAACATCTGTCCAGGCCCTTCTGGCTTTCATAGTCTCTGGTGAAAAATCCGGTGTAATTCTGGATTGCCTTTATATGTTACTTGACCTTTTTCCCTTACTGCTTTTAGTATTCTATCTTTATTTAGTGTATTTGTTGTTCTGATTATTATGTGTCGGAAGGAATTTCTTTTCTGTTCCAGTCTATTTGGAGTTCTGTAAGCTTCTTGTATGTTCATGGGCATCTCTTTCTTTAGGTTTGGGAAGTTTTCTTCTATAATTTTGTTGAATATACTTGCTGGTCCTTTGAGTTGAAAATCTTCATTCTCATCTACTCCTATTATCTGTAGGTTTGGTCTTCTCATTTTGTCCTGGATTTCCTGGATGTTTTGAGTTAGGATCTTTTTGGATTTTGTATTTTCTTTGATTGTCGTGCCGATGTTCTCTATGGAGTCTTCTGCACCTGAGATTCTCTCTTCCATCTCTTGTATTCTGTTGCTGATGCTTGCATCTATGGTTCCAGATTTCTTTCCTAGGGTTTCTATCTCCAGTGTTGCCTCAATTTGGGTTTTCTTCATTGTCTCTACTTCCCTTTTTAGGTCTTGGATGGTTTTATTCAATTCCATCACCTGTTTGGTCTGGTTTTCCTGCAATTCTTTAAGGGATTTTTGTGCTTCCTCTTTAATGTCTTCTGCCTATTTAGCAGTGTTCTCCTTCAATTCTTTAAGGGATTTTTGTGCTTCCTCTTTAATGTCTTCTACCTGTTTAGCAGTGTTCTCCTGCAATTCTTTAAGGGATTTTTTTTTTGTGCTTCCTCTTTAATGTCTTCTACCTGTTTAGCAGTGTTCTCCTGTATTTCTTTAAGTGTGTTAATAAAGTCCTTCTTGATGTCCTCTACCATCACCATGAGATATGCTTTTAGATCCGGGTCTAGCTTCTCAGGTGTGTTGGGGTGCCCTGGACTGGGCAAAGTGGGAGTGCTGGGTTCTAATGATGGTGAGTGGATTTGGTTTCTGTTAGTAAGATTATTACGTTTACCTTTCACCATCTGGTAATCTCTGGGGTTAGTTATTATCGTTGTCACTGTTTAAAGATTGGAGCAGACGCTGTGTTCCACTCACCAGAAGTCTTATGATCCTGTGGGGGGTGTCGTGGGTAGCTGGCAGGTGTCAGCTAACCCTGCGCCCTAGCTAGCCCGGTGCTGGTCAGACCTGTGGCAGTACTCAGACAGGTTTTCTGCTTCCCTAACTAATGCAGTCTCAGGTCCCGCGCACAATTGGATTGGAGCAGAAGCTGTGTTCCACTCACCAGAAGTCTTAAGATCCTGTGGCAGGTGTTGTGGGTGGCTGGCGAGTGTCAGCCAACCCTGCGCCCTAGCTACCCCGGTGTGTGGCCCTACTCAGTCCGGTTTTCTGCCTCCCCAACCAAAGCAGTCTCAGGTCCCGCGCGATTGGACTGGAGCAGAAGCTGTGTTCCACTCACCAGAAGTCTCAAGATTCTGTGGCGGGTGTCGTGGGTAGCTGGCGGGTGTCAGCAGATGCCGCGCCCCAGCCACCCAGGTGCTGGTCAGACAGGAAGAGCATTTCATTTATTTCTAATACAGGGTCTGACTCTGATGCTTGATGTTCTTGAATCTCAAGCATTAAAAGCCTGCTTTCTCTCAGCATCCTGAGATTCTCACAATGGAGGTTACTTCCATGAAATTCTGGTATTGTAAAGACACATGCTTTCTGATTTCTTTATAGATTGTAGATTGATCATGAAAACAATAGATTGAACTTTATATTTTGCTATACTTTACATTTTGCTTGCATAACATTACAAAATGTTATGTAATTTTATAAAAGGCAAGCTATGCTTTGATGCTGCAGTCACCTCAGCCATTTGTCATAGGTTCAAATTCAACACACATTCACTGCTTTGAAAAAGACATTGAGAACAATGTGAAATGGATAAGCAAGGGAGGGTACTCTTAGATACTATCGACACACTGAGTATTAACCTGTAAGGATGTGCCCATGTGTTGCTTCTATAAATAATGTATCATATTTTTCTATATAATGGAGGGGTTTATTTTTATTATGAATTTTATTCTTCCCCATTTAGTTTCATTAGGCTGGAGGAGCTATAATTACAATACCTTTTTAAATTGTTTATTTATTTATTTATTTTAAAATATTTTTTATTTCGTGTTTTCCTCAGTTACATTTCCAATTCTATCCTAAAAGTCCCCCATACCCTCCCCCCCACTCCGCTAAGCACCCATTCCCACTTTTTAGCCCTGGTGTCCCCTGTACTGGGGCATATAAAGTTTGCATCTCCAATGGTTCTCTCTTTCCAGTGATGGCCAACTAGGCCATCTTTTGATACATATGTAGCTAGAGTCAAGAGCTCCTGGGTATTGGTTAGTTCATAATGATGTTGCACCTACAGGGTTGCAGATCTCTTTAGTTCCTTGGATACTTTCTTTAGCTACTCCATTCGGGGTCCCTATTTAATGTTTTAATTCTTTTAATAACAAATAAATATCATTGAATCACTTGTTGCTGAAATTTACAAAAAAATTACTAGATATTTTCCTCATTTACATTTCCAATGCTATTCCAAAGGTCAACCATACCCCCCCTCCTACACACCCACTTCTTGGCCTTAGCATTCCCTTGTACTGAGGAATATAAAGTTTGCACGACCAATGGGCCTCTCTTTTCACTGATGGCCAACTAAGCCATCTTCTGATACATATTCAGCTAGAGACACGAGCTCCAGGGGGTACTGGTTAGTTCATATTGCTGTTCTACCTATAGGGTTGCAGATCCCTTTAGTTCCTTGGGTACTTTCTCTAGTTCCTCCATTGGGGGCCCTGTGACCATTAAATAGCTGACTGTGAGCCTCAACTTCTGTGTTTGCTAGGCCATTGCATAGTCTCACAAGAGACAACTATATCATGGTACTTTCAGCAGAATCTTGCTATTGTATGCAATGGTGTCAACGTTTGGAGGATGATTATGGGATGGATCCCCAGATATGGCAGTACTCCATTGTGTAAATGTACCACATTTTCTGTATCCATTCCTCTGTTGAGGGGCATCTGGGTTCTTTCCAGCTTCTGGCTATTATAAATAAGTCTGCTATGAACATAGTGGAGCATGTGTCCTTCTTACCGGTTGGGACATCTTCTGGATATATGCCCATGAGAGGTATTACCGGATCCTCTGGTAGTACGATGTTCAATTTTCTGAGTAACTGCCAGACTGATTTCCAGAGTGGTTGTACAAGCTTGTAATCCTACCAACAATGAAGGAGTGTTCCTCCTTCTACAAATATTTGCCAGCATCTGCTGTCACCTGAATTTTTGATTTTAGACATTCTGACTGGTGTGAGGTGTAATCTCAGGGTTGTTTTTATTTCCATTTCCCTGATGATTAAGGATGCTGGACATTTTTTCAGATGCTTCTCAGCCATTCGGTATTCCTCAGGTGAGAATTCTTTGTTTAGCTCTGAGCCCCATTTTTAATGGGGTTATTTGATTTTCTGGAGTCCACCTTCTTGAGTTCTTTATATATATTGGATATTAGTACCCTATCTGATTTAGGATAGGTAAAGATCATTTCCCAATCTGTTGGTGGCATTTTTGTCTTATTGACAGTGTCTTTTGCCTTACAGAAGCTTTGAACTTTTATGAGGTCCCATTTGTTGATTCTCGATCTTACAGCACAAGCCACTGTTGTTCTATTCAGGAATTTTTCCCATGTGCCCATATCTTCGAGGCTTTTCCGCACTTTCTCCTCTACAAGTTTTAGTGTCTCTGGTTTTATGTGGAGTTCCTTGAATCACTTAGATTTGTCCTTAGTACAAGGAGATAAGAATGGATTAATTAGAATTCTTCTACATGATAACTGCCAGTTGTGCCAGCACCATTTGTTGAAAATGCTGTCTTTTTTCCATTGGATGGTTTTAGCTCCCTTGTCAAAAATCAAGTGACCATAGGTGTGTGGGTTCATTTCTGGGTCTCCAATTTTATTTCATTGTTCTACTTGTCTGTTGCTATACCAGTACCATGCAGTTTGTTTGTTTTTTTTTCCATTACAATTGTACTGTATTACAGCTTTAGGTCAGCATGGTGATTCCACCAGAGGTTCTTTTATCCTTGAGAAGAGTTTTGCTATCCTAGGTTTTTTATTATTCCAGATGAATTTGGAGATTGCCCTTTCCAATTTGTTGAAAAATTGAGTTGGAATTTTTATGGGGATTGCATTGAATCTGTAGATTGCTTTTTTCAAGATAGTCATTTTCCAATGTTTATCCTGCCAATCCATGAGCATGGGAGATCTTTCCATCTTCTGAGATCTTTAATTTCTTTCTTCAGAGACTTGACGTTCTTGTCATACAGATCTTTCACTTCCTTAGTTAGAGTCACGCAAGATATTTTATATTATTTGTGAGTATTATGAAGGGTGTTGTTTCCCTAATTTCTTTCTCAGCCTGTTTAATATTACTACTTTTGAGGGTACTGAAAAATCTGTCTAAAGATGAGTAACAGCCACGAGAGATACTTCTGGTGTAAGGTAATAACTATAGCAACACAAGAGGTCCTGACAATTTTTTTGTTTACCTAAAATATAGCAGGTATATGGGAGGAAAGAAAAGAAAAGAAATGTAAAAGTCACAGTTTTTTTTAGCTAAAATGTCAAAAGTGTAAGAGGATCCAGAATAGATCAGAAATACAGACAATATCTGGCACCCCAAAATAGCACTCATTGTATTCTTCTAGCAATAAGGGTAGGTGTCTAAAGCAATGATTATTAAAGACAATGTAGCACTGTAGTTTCTAGAGTTACAGAAATCTTCAACAAGTTATACATGCCTATAATTAGGTATAATTAATGAAAAACTGCTGGATATAATAGAAGGTTTACATTTCTCCAATATAGAGTGTGTGCACATGCATTTGGAACTGAACTCTGTCTTATCAGTTCCATGAAAGGGTTCCACTAGAGAAGGCTCTTTCTACATATTTTCTTATGTATTATTTTTGGTATCTCTCCAGCTAGCAGTGGGACACTGTGACCTTCCAGCACACTTTTTCGTAATGGACATAGTGTTTCCCTGGATCCTCTAATCTTTCGGTAACTTCTTCCTCTGTAATTTCCGAGTTTTGTGTGCCTTATGACTATTGCTTTTATTCATCTGTTTGCATTAGATCTATCACAGTCAGCTGTGTTTTGAACATAGGATTATTGTAATAATCACCTTCTGCTCCAGAATGAAGATACTTCACTTGAGAGTGAGTGCTACAACATTTTAAAATCTAAACTGAAATCTCAGTAGTAATTATACTGACTTATAAATTTGGCATTTGTAGGTCCCTTTGCAAGGTCTATTTTCACATTACCTATGGATACTAGTTTAGGTCCACAATGTTTGGAATAACTTATTTTCTTGACAATATCAGACATCTATCATCTATCATATCAGTTAGTGTATGCTGCCTCATTGGTGTCTCAGTGTCTGAGAGATCTCATGGTCCAGGATAGTAGATAATGCTGGTCTTCCTAGGAGTCACCCTCCTCCTCAGCTTCTTCCAACTTTACCCTAATTCAGCCACAGGGGTCTCCAGCTTCTGTCCATTGATTGGGTGTAAGTATCTGCATTGACTCTTTGAGCTATATGTATGGGCCTCTCAGAAGGCAGGCATGCTAGGCTCTTGTCTGTAAGCATACCAAAGCATCAGTAATAGTGTCGGGCTTTGGAGCCTCCCCTGGAGATGGATCCCAGTTTGGGTCTGTCACTGAATCTCATTTCCCTCAGGCTCTTCTCCATTTTTTACCCTGCAGTTCTTTAGACAGAAGCAATTCTGGGTCAGAGTTTTTGACTATGGGATGACATTTCTCCATTTGATGTCCTGTCTTTCTACTGGAGGTAGATTCTACTAGTTCCCTCTCCCCACTGTATGGTATTTCATTCAATGTTCCTCCCCTTGGGTCTTGAGAGTCTCTCACCTTCCAGGTCTCTGGTATATTCTAAATGGTCCTCAGGGACAACCTACTACCTCCTGAGGTTTCCTGTTTCCATTCTTTCTACTGGCCCTGAGGTCTTCACTTCTGTCCCCCATTATCTGATTATATTCCACGTTTGGCCTCCTCCTCCCCTGCCCCACCTAGGTTACTCCCTCCCTCTTTCCCCACCCCCCACATGATTGCTTTCTTCTTCCTCCCAAGTGGGATTGAGTTGTCCTAAATTGCACCCTTCTGCTTGTTACATTTCTTGAGTTCTGTGGAATGTATCCTGGGCATTCTGCACTTGTTTTTGGCTAATATCCAATTATTAGAGAGCATATACCATACCTGTAATTTTGGTTCTAAGTTATATCACTCAGTATGATATTTTATAGTTCTATCATTTGCCTGTAAATCTCAATATGTCCTTGTTCTTAATAGCTAAGTAGTATTCCATTGTGTAAGTGAACCTCATTTTCTGTATCTATTCTTCCATTATGGTAAATGTGAGTTGTTTCCAGTTTCTGGCTATCACAAATAAGGCTACCATGAACATAGTGGAACATGTGCCTCTGTGGCATGGTGGGGCATCTTTTGGTATATGCTTAAGATTGGTATAGCTGGGTCTTCAGGTAGATCTATTTCCAAATTTCTGAGGAACCTCCAGATTGATTTCCAGAGTGGTTTTACAAGTTTGCTATCCTACCAGCAGTGGAGGAGTGTTCCTCTTTCTCTACATCATTACCAAAATGTGCTGTCACCAGTGTGTGTGTGTGTGTGTGTTTTTAATCTAAGCCATTCTGATTTGTGCACAGTAGAATTTCAGGGTTGTTATGATGTGCATTTCCCTGATAACTAAGAACTTTTAACATTTTTTAAGTGCTTATGGACCATTTGAGATTCCTCTGTTGTGAATTCTTTGTTAGTTCTATACATAAATTATAGTTGAAGACTATGCTGGTTTAATATAGTTTTAATTGTAGAGTCTTCTATAGTAGCTATGTCTTTAGTACCTCTGAGTCTTTAACTAGGCTTCTAGTACCAAACAAGATGTTACTCTTGCTGACCAGGCCAAAATGCAATTAGAGAGATGTTTCTTCCTTACTTTTAAAAACACACATAAAAATAGCATTAGGTGTGTAATCAGGTAATATTTAAAATATATTTGTATATATGTGTACATATATGCTTACAATAACAATTGCTTGAAAATGAGGTCATAAATTTGAAGGAGAACATGTATATGAAAGTATTTTAAGAAGGAAAGGGAAGGTAGAAATCTTATATATATACATTATTCTGTCAAAAATAACAGAAATAGGTTAGAGAGGTGGCTCAGTGGTCAAAAGAACTGTCTGCTTTTTCAGAGTTCCTGAGTTCAATCTTCAACAATAACATAGTGTTTTATAACCATATATATATATATATATATATATATATATATATATATATATATAGTACTCTGATGTCCTCTTCTGGGCAGATAGAATACTCATATACAAAAAGTTAATAAATCTTAAAAAAATAAAAGAGTTGTCCCCACATACATGAATTCACATATATATGAACATGCACAAATGTATATAAATGTGTCCATGATTGTATTGGCACATATATAAAGAGAATATGGACTTATTCAGGTTAGCATAAAATAGTGTTTAAAGGAACAGGAAAAATTTAAGATTAGGTTATGGGCAGTAGCTTTAAGTTGATGTATAATATTTATATATTTATTTTGAAAATATATTTTTCTCTTTTTCAATTTTTATTAGATATTTTCTTCATTTACATTTCAAATGCTATATTAAAAGTCTCCTATACCCTCTCCCCGCCCTGCTCCCCTACCCACTCACTCCTACTTCTTGACCCTGGTGTTCCCCTGTACTGGGAAATATGGGATCAGAGCAACAGCAGTTGATTTTTCTACTTTGTATGGTACCTACATGCATACATGGGTTCAATCCTCAACCATAATTGAATTTAAACACACAATTGTGTTTATACAAAATTCTTGCATGCATATATGCATACACACATAAGAGCAAGAATTCTCAAGTTTATCATAGTTTAGTGAAACAGTGAAGTGATTACAGATTATGGTATGCTCAGAGTATTTTTGCAAACACACAATATATACATATTTATATTTAAAAAATTGTATGAATTTTAGATACCAGAAAAGCAATAGTAGAGTTTATTCTCTGAATGTCATGTGACCATAAACATATGTATGAACATCACATGGCAAATGTTGCCTGTGTATACACAAATATACACATATGTACACACACACACACACACACACACACACATACGCACACCATAACACAGAGAATGGTTAAAATTTACATAAAATTTGACAGAATATTTTTTCTAAAATATCTCTTAAAATATTTCTTCACCATCATGTCTTTTTGGGACACTCTGGGCACACAGAATTCAAAATCATCATTTTTTTTATCCCTTAATGCAAGAAGCTCTTTGCAGGGTACTCTAATGTACATAAAGTTATAATCAAGGTTGAAGGCTCATGCATGTAATAATGGCACTAGTGGAAACAAACAGGCAGATTTCAGAGTCTGCAGCAAGTTCTACTTCTCAGACTAGCATCAAAGTCAGAATAGTCCAGAACAAAATGAAACCTTTCAAATTAATAGCCAGGATGTAATTCCAAGTAGTCAGATACATGCTCAGCCTCCAGGTTTTCCTGTCTGTTTTGTCTGATGTTAATTAGAGCTAGAGCCAACATTAAATTATATTTTATTCATGTTCCTTTCAGTTTCTCTGCTTCTACTGTAACATACATGGAGAGAGGAGAGATAGACAAAACAACAGCTTTGATAGAAATCTCCTTAGGTACAGTAAATTTTTGATCTCCATTCATAGGTTTGGGATCTCTCTCTCTCTCTCTCTCACTCTTAGATTTTAATATTTGTTGTCCATTCATACTAAATTGTTTTTTAGGAAAATTAAGCAATAAAATATCTAGAAAGATATGCATCTGTTTTATTTTGCTCCTTAATAAATAAGTTTATGTTTTTCTTTTTTAAACAAATTTTTATTAGATATTTCCTTCATTTACAATTCAAATGCGATCCCAAAAGCTCCTTATACACTCCCCTACCCTGCTCTCCAACACACCCACTCCCACTTCCTGGCCCTGGTATTCCCATGTATTGAGGCATATAATCTTTGTAAGACCAAGGGCCTCTCCTCCCAATGATGGCTGATTAGGTCATCTTCTGATACATATGCAGCTAGAGATATGAGCTCAGTGGGTACTGGTTAGTTCATTTTGCTGTTCCTCCTATAAGGTGGCAGACCCTTTCAGTTTCTTGGGTACTTTCTCTAGTTCCTCCATTGGGGGCCTTGTGTTCCATCGAATAGATGACTGTGAGCATCCACTCTATGCAGCTTTTAAAAACAATGCATTTATGAAATACTTAGGCAAATGGATGGATCTGGAGGATATCATCCTTAGTGAGGTAACCCAGTCACAAAACACCTCACATGATATGCACTCACTGATTAGCAGATATTAGTCCAGAAACTTAGAATATCCAAGATACAATTTGAAAAACACATGAAACTCAAGAATGAGGAAGACCAAAGTGTGGATACTTCATCACTCCTTAGAATGGGGAACAAAAACCATGTAAGGAGTTACAGAGAGAAAGTTTGGAGCTGATATGGAAGGAAGGACCATTCAGAGACTGCCCCATTGGGGGATCCATACCGTAATTAGCCACCAAACACAGACACTACTGCATAAGCAAGCAAGATTTTGCTGACATGACCCTGATAAAGCTGTCTCTTGTGAAGCTATGCCAGTGCCTGGCAAATACTGAAGAGATCTCTCTCTTGATTGGTGGTAACTCTATTCTCCATATGAATGCACACTCAGCCAATCATAGGTGAACAGACCTAATATAAGTCCCTAAAGAGAGTGCTTTTGCTAGTCAGGCTCCTTGTTGGAGTCCAGCTCTGAGCTGCTTCTAGGCTCTGGCCAGGGTCTGAATGCATGATCCTCAGTAGAGAAGGGGGACTGCTCCTGGGAGCTGTAGGAGACAACCAATAGAAGTGTATGTACTGTGGGGTGGCAAATTGGGATTCCCAGCAGTTGTTTTTAGAGTCATTCTATACTTTTTTATTGGTTATTTTCTTTATTTACATTTCAAATGTTATCCCTTTTCCCAGTTTCAGCCCTCTTGGAAATCCCTACCACATCCTTCCATTCCCTGCTCCTATGAGGGTGTTCCTCCACCCACCCACTCCCTCCCAACTCCTTGCCTTCTATTCCCGTACACTGGGTCATATATCAAACCTTCATAGGACCAAGGGCCTCTCTTCCCATTGATGCCTGACAAGACCATCATTTACTACATATGCAGCTGGAGCCATGTGTACTCATTGGTTGATGGCTTAGTCCCTGGGAGCTCTGGGGGTACTATTTGATTGATAATGTTGTTCCTCCTATGGGGTTACAAACCCCTTCAACTCCTTCAGTCCTTTCTCTGCCTCCACTATTGTAGACCCCATGCTCAGTTAAATCATTGGCTGTGAGCATCTGCCTCTGTATTTGTAATGCTCTGGCAGGGCCTCTTAGGAGACAGCTATATCAGGCTCCAGCCAGGGTGCACTTCTTGGCATCTATAATAGTGTCTGTGTTTGGTAACTGTATATAGGATAAATCCCCAGGTGGGAGAGTCTCTTGTTGGCAGGGTCTGAATGCATGATCCTCAGTAGAGAAGGGGGACTGCTCCTGGGAGCTGTAGGAGACAACCAATAGAAGTGTATGTACTGTGGGGTGGCAAATTGGGATTCCCAGCAGTTGTTTTTAGAGTCATTCTATACTTTTTTATTGGTTATTTTCTTTATTTACATTTCAAATGTTATCCCTTTTCCCAGTTTCAGCCCTCTTGGAAATCCCTACCACATCCTTCCATTCCCTGCTCCTATGAGGGTGTTCCTCCACCCACCCACTCCCTCCCAACTCCTTGCCTTCTATTCCCGTACACTGGGTCATATATCAAACCTTCATAGGACCAAGGGCCTCTCTTCCCATTGATGCCTGACAAGACCATCATTTACTACATATGCAGCTGGAGCCATGTGTACTCATTGGTTGATGGCTTAGTCCCTGGGAGCTCTGGGGGTACTATTTGATTGATAATGTTGTTCCTCCTATGGGGTTACAAACCCCTTCAACTCCTTCAGTCCTTTCTCTGCCTCCACTATTGTAGACCCCATGCTCAGTTAAATCATTGGCTGTGAGCATCTGCCTCTGTATTTGTAATGCTCTGGCAGGGCCTCTTAGGAGACAGCTATATCAGGCTCCAGCCAGGGTGCACTTCTTGGCATCTATAATAGTGTCTGTGTTTGGTAACTGTATATAGGATAAATCCCCAGGTGGGAGAGTCTCTTGTTGGCAGGGTCTGAATGCATGATCCTCAGTAGAGAAGGGGGACTGCTCCTGGGAGCTGTAGGAGACAACCAATAGAAGTGTATGTACTGTGGGGTGGCAAATTGGGATTCCCAGCAGTTGTTTTTAGAGTCATTCTATACTTTTTTATTGGTTATTTTCTTTATTTACATTTCAAATGTTATCCCTTTTCCCAGTTTCAGCCCTCTTGGAAATCCCTACCACATCCTTCCATTCCCTGCTCCTATGAGGGTGTTCCTCCACCCACCCACTCCCTCCCAACTCCTTGCCTTCTATTCCCGTACACTGGGTCATATATCAAACCTTCATAGGACCAAGGGCCTCTCTTCCCATTGATGCCTGACAAGACCATCATTTACTACATATGCAGCTGGAGCCATGTGTACTCATTGGTTGATGGCTTAGTCCCTGGGAGCTCTGGGGGTACTATTTGATTGATAATGTTGTTCCTCCTATGGGGTTACAAACCCCTTCAACTCCTTCAGTCCTTTCTCTGCCTCCACTATTGTAGACCCCATGCTCAGTTAAATCATTGGCTGTGAGCATCTGCCTCTGTATTTGTAATGCTCTGGCAGGGCCTCTTAGGAGACAGCTATATCAGGCTCCAGCCAGGGTGCACTTCTTGGCATCTATAATAGTGTCTGTGTTTGGTAACTGTATATAGGATAAATCCCCAGGTGGGAGAGTCTCTTGTTGGCATTTACTTCAGTATCTGCTCTACACTTTATCTCCATATTTTCTCCTGTGAGTATTTTGTTTTCCTTTTTTAAATTTTGTTTTTTTTAATTAGGTATTTATTTCATTTACTTTTCCAATGCTTTCCCAAAATTCCTACACCCACTCCCCCACCCACCCACTCCCACTTCTTGGCACTGGTGTTCCCCTGTACTGAGGCAGATAAAGTTTGCATGACCAATGGACCTCTCTTTCCACTGATGACTGACTAGGCCAACTTCTGATACATATGCAGCTAGAGACATGAGCTCTGGGGGGTACTGGGTAGTTCATATTGTTGTTCTTCCTATAGGGTTGCAGATTCCTTTAGCTCCTTGTTTACTTTCTCTAGCTCCATCATTGGGGGCCCTGTGATCCATCCAATATCTGACTGTGAGCATCCACTTCTGTGTTTGCTAGGCCCTAGCATAGCCTCACAAGAGATAGTTATATCTGCATCCTTTCAGCAAAATCTTGCTAGTGTATGCAATAGTGTCAGCGTTTGGAGGCTGATTATGGGATGGATCCCTAGATATGGCAGTCTCTAGATGGTCCATCCTTTGTCTCACCTCCAAACTGTGTCTCTGTAACTCCTTCCATGGGTGTTTTGTTCCCAGTTCTAAGAAGGGGCAAAGTGTCCACACTTTGGTCTTCGTTCTTCTTGAGTTTCATGTGTTTAGCAAATTGTATCTTATATCTTGGGTTTTCTAAGTTTCTGGGCTAATATCCACTTATCAGTGAGTACATATTGTGTGAGTTCTTTTGTGATTGGGTTACCTCACTCAGGATGATGCCCTCCAGTTCCATCCATTTGCCTAGGTATTTCATAAATTCATTCTTTTTAATAGCTGAGTAAGTACTCCATTGTGTAAATGTACCACATTTTCTGAATCCATTCCTCTGTTGAGGGGCATCTGGGTTCTTTCCAGCTTCTGGCTATTATAAATAAGGCTGCTATGAACGTAAAACATCCACATTTTGATCTTTGTTCTTCTGGAGCTTCATGTGCTCTGTGAATTGTATGTTGAATATTTGGAACTTTTGGGCTAATACTCACTTATCAGTGAGTGCATTCCATGCTTGTTCTTTTGTGATTGGGTTTCATCAGTCAGGATATTTTCTAGTTCTATTCTTTAAATTCTTTGACAAATGGATGGAACTAGAAAGTATCCTGAGTGAAGGAACCCATTCTACAAGTTTTACATCTGTTGGAAACTATTGCTCTATCTGAAGTCACTGCTTTGCCTTTAGATATCCTTATTTGCCCATTCCTTGGTCTTAACTTTATCTGAAAGAAGGGTCATTCATCTCAACTTTCAATATTTAACAGAGGCTGAAGACCTGTGTTCCTCATATCCCCTTCATGACCTACTAAGTAAATAATTGCTATTTAAGTACATATGCCACCTGGCCACTGAGATTCTGAAAGCTTAGAGCTAACATAGTTAATGAGAAGTACTTCTCTTTTGGGATGGTTCCGTATAGTGATGATTTTGTTTCATACAGTATATTTTGATGTCAGTGTCACCACTGCTAACAATATATGTATGTATATATATATAACCTATGCACCTTAATTTACATTCTTTATTTCTCTGTCTTTCAGTAGAAGATAAACAGACATAGGATTCTATTGCTGATACTCATCCTCATACCATCCTCCTTTTGTTACTATTACAAAACCAACTACTGTAGGACAAAAAATAAATATACAAAAGTAGCCAGAGAAAAAGCACAAGAAACACATAATTGTGAGACACATATGCTCACACTCACAGAAATCCCATAAAAATACAGAACCAGAAAAGGTAATATATAGAGTAGGGAACTGTATGGTTAAACAAACAAATGAACAAGAGACCAGACAAATATTTGGTTATACTAATATTTACATATAATAATATTTATGACAGAGTATTATGAGAAAGTGGATCTGTAACAATGCCATTGAGAGCATTTTTGTGGAAACAATGAACTTCTAAGCCCTGCCCTTCATAGGTGCTTAAATATGCAGTGAGAATCTATCAATGTTTCATTTACTTTTAGCTATTAATCAGAGATGGAGCTTCTGAATTAGGGATGGACCCTTCTATCATCATTTTCTTGTATGATACCCAAATCCCATCTCTCCAAAAACATCGAACTAAAATAGTCACATTATAGTTTATTTCTACCTTGGGTCCATCAAGAATTTTCATAGATTGTTTTTTTCTGAGCCAAGGTTTATATTGTTATGCTTTGTGGCAAAGAATTGTTTCCTCTATTCCTCTGTACCCTTTATTATTTGAGATTGGTTATTTAGGGAACAAAATTATCATATGGCACTGGTTCTCAGCTCATTTATCAGATGACTATTTCACCGAATCAATTTTTGTTTAAGCTATTTTTACTTTAAATATAAACTTATGTCAATATTTTTTTATCTCAGAACAGTATATTGCTAAGCTATCATTTTTTTCCTCTGATATAGGAAGTCAAAGGAAATATTTGGTTACACTAATATTTATGTAATTTTCATTGACAGAGACTGAAATATAGCCATTGCTCTGTCTTAATGAAATTATGCTTAGGTACTTAGACATGTGAATCAGTAAAAGCTCATCAACTCCTATGGATACACCATAGGGATAATAATTTGATGATATTCTATCATGGATTAGAAGTTCAATCGATGAAAATTTCATATAAGTCATATTACTATTTAGCAATTTAAAAATACTCTTTGATATTTTTATTCAGGTATCTAATAAAGCTTTAATCATATCAACCATCAATTTACCAAATCTCATATCCAACATCTTGTTCACTGTCTATAATAATTTTGATATTTTTCTTTCAAAATCATTGATTTCAATAAGTACTTTTCATGTGTATGTACGAAATAAACACCAAAACAGGAACATTTCAAATTTTTAACACATAAGGAGATAGAGAAGGAGCCAGTGGGGGTGAGAGAAAGCATAATCACTGTGGAACAAATTATTTATGGGAATATACAAATGTTCATAAAGCATGATGCATTTGGAGTAAGCAACATGGATTATAGGAAGTAATAATTCAGTGGTAATTCATTTGTATTTCTGCATTCACTGTGAAGTGTGAGGCGTGATTGGTTCACTTTTGATACTTAGATGTGTTATCTCTCCCATAGAATAATGTTAGGATGGAGAATTGCTTCATGTTAATATCTAGATGGATCAGATTGGTGGCATTATGAAAGACATTGATGTAGAAATAAATTTGAAAGGTGAGTGCAAATAAAATTTAAAAATAATATTGAATTCATAATTACAAGAATATATAACATGAAGTTATAAACATTCATTATATATACCAATTTTAAAATTTGTCCAATATTAATTCTCATCACTAAAAGTACATGTAATAATTTTGTAATATTGTTAAATATTATGCGAGCATTTTTCTCCTAGGAATTCCAGGTATACTGTTACTGATTCTGTATGGTGTTATGGTGTTTCTAAAGAAATGGTATCTCGGAGAAAACAGTTAATTTAACTAATAATAGGGTTCAGTTTTGTATATATCTGGTCTAAATTTGATCTTACAGTATTTATTCTAAGTGTAACCTCTTGTTTTCACTTATCCACTAAATTAAAATAAACATATTCTACCTACTGTTTTCTAGAGATTGTTTCATCAAAAATATGTTTGAAGCTGAAATACATGTATATATGAATGTCAGTGAAGATTATTATACTTTCTTTAAAAAATGGTGCTTTACTCATGTGTCAGACCCACATAGAAGATGATCTTGTGGAGAAACCTTGGACAGTAGGGAAGGAGTTTCTAGCATGTCTGATCAGAACGAAAGTCACATCACACATGTTGATTGACTATATCTGCTTTATAATAACACCTCAGATAGTTACATAAATGGTTTTCTTACAACCACTTACAAATATATTTTTGTGAATAAGTGGGAAAACTTGATATAATAAGAAATCCTTTTTGTGTCTTTTAATTTCTTAAAATTTATTTATATTTCAAATGTTATCTCCTTTCCTGGTTTTCTCTCTGCAAACCCTACCCCATCCTCCCTTACCCTGCTTCTATGAGGGTGCTACCCTACCTACCTTCCCACACCCACCCTAGCATTACTCTACACTGGGGCATCAAACCTTCACAGGTCCATATGTTGGAAAATTGAGAATTTTTTTGTTATCTATTTTGAAACCATGTTCAACATGTTTAAATATGTCATGTATTGTAGTTAGTCTGCAAATATATCTATAGTTAGTTCATTCTGCTTTAGCAAGACATCAGATACAGGAGATGGCTCCATTCATTAGACACAATTCTATACCTCAATGGAAGTGTAAAATGAGAGGAATTGTAATCCTGTGATTGATCTCTATCTCTATGCTTTACTCACATGTATTAGAATATGCTCTCCTGTACATTGCCTTTTTTAGGGTTACTATTGCTTTGGTGAAACTCTATAACTAAAAACACATTACATTCCCCTATAATAGTACATCACTGAAATATTTAAGGGCAGATTCTCAAACAGGGAAAGAACCTGAAGGTGGTAGATGATGCAGATTCTATGGAGGAGAGGTGATTACTGGTTTGCTCTTATGACTTTGCTCACCCTGATTGGTTAGGTAACATAGAACCACCAGCACATAGGCTGCATTGCCAACAATGGGTGGGCTGTCTCCACCAGTAATTAATTAAGAAAATGCCCTACAGTGTTGACCTCAGCTAGATATTATAGAAATATTTTTCAATTAATGTTTTCTTATATCTAGACTATAGCCTTTATCAAGTTTACAATAAACTAGCCAGCACATACTTGGAACTATGATGACAGTCACAGAAACACCAACTCTATTACATAGTACCTAGCCTCACCTGCTTAGCACTCCAAGAACTCTTCATGTCTTCAAGCATTTTTCACATGAGAGACACTTGTACTGGCAACTTTGGCTGAAAGCATAATGTATAACCTTGTCCACCACTTGAGAACAGTGTCTGTGTGGCAATTTTAGGAAACATTACTAAAACACTTAAGTTTATTGATGCTGAGTTTGTGCTAAGTTCTGAAATAATGTGTCAATGTTGAGGATCATATGGCAATTCCTATGATGTTTAGAAGAGTTTGACAATAGAAAAAAAGTAATATATCTTAACACTGGATGGGATACTTTTTGTCCCTCAATAGTTTTGAGAACTGTTGGCTTCTTAAAGTCAATCCAATGATATGTATGTGTATGTGTATATGTATATATGTATATATGTATATATGTATATATGTATATATGTATATATGTTATTAATAATCTTAAATAGAAGTGTTTATCTTTAAGTATAGACATATTAATTTATTCCTATTTTTTCATTTAATTATGTCATTTAGTCTGACTATGCTGATTAGTGATGTTGCAATTGATGCATTAACGTCGTGCTTTCTCTCAGCATCCTGAGGATTTCACACTGGAGGTGGCCAATAATTTATGGTATTGTAAAACTTATTGCTTTCTTATTTCTTTTTTGGTTATTGATTGCTCATGAAAATTATTAGATTGAACTTTATATTTTGTTATACTCTGAACTTTGCAGTTTTTAGATGTTTGTACATGTTTTATTGTTGAGTGCTTTACACAAAGTTATGTCTTCTCAAAAAATTTGCAGATTTTCCTGTTGGCCTTAAAGACCAGACATTGAAAAGGAAAGGAAAGGATATTAATGTACCTAGGTATGGTAGAGGAGAAAGTGTATTGCAGATGAAAGGGAAAGCATAGTCAGAGGCAAAAATTTCCAGAGAGTACAGAGTTTTCATGACACTGAGCCCTATAAGGAGAAGGTGAAGATGAAGGGAAACAGTAGAGAGGAGAACTGGTTCCAATATCCAGGAGGTCAAAGATACAAAAGGGGCAGATAACCACAGTGGCTGTATCATACAAGGAAGAGCCTCTGTGAAAAGGGTCACACAGTCCCTAGGCTGGAGTGTTCAGAGTAGAGGGCAGGATATGTCAATCATGCTCTGTAACAGGTAATGACTAGGGAATACTGAAAGAGCATGGAGGCCAAGTCTGCTCTGCTGTGCAATCTGTCTCTGATTTGAATCTTAACAGCCAGGAGCTGCCTTAAGAAATAGCCTTAGGACAATGTGAAATGGAGATGACAAGGGTGGTCATTCTTGTCATCTCCATTCTCTATTTAACATGCAGAAATCTTGACCTACAAAGATCTGCATATATGCTTCCTTTATATATATGATATTTTATATGTGTTGGAAGGTTTTATTTTTATTACTGACTTGTATTATTTCCCAATAGTTACCAATAGCCATGATGATCTGTAATTATCTTTGCTTTTAGATTTTTATCTCTTTTAAGATAAAATAGACTCAATGGAATGATTTTAAAAGTAGCATTTTATTTGTGCATTATCAGTTATTTGTTATTTTGTTATCATTGTCTTCAAGGAGACTCCCTTTGAGTAGTTAGAAATTGAAACAAAGCAAGTGCCATATGAGTGTCCAGCAATGTATAAACTTCTAGCCTTCATGACATTCCTCAATCTTGACCATTTAACAAGTTTGCATTTGAGGCATAATGAATTCATGTGTAGTTTATACATAGTAAGGCAAAGGGATTTTATGTAAAATAGTTACACATCTGGTAATTAGTACAATGTAATATCCTGGTAATGAGTAAAATGGGGAAAATGTTGACACAAGGAAAATTGGTAACACTAATGGCAAGTATGAATTCTAATGTAGATACCTAGGACTGTCTGTGACTCAAAATTTTATTTCAAGTAGATCTCATTTAGTGGAATGTCCTTTCAGATGCACATAACTAATTTAATACCTGAGGTACTAATTAGATGCGCTGAAAGTGATATCTAGGGTACCCTCCATGGTTACTTGCCAAACCAAATCCAGCCCAGTTTTCTCAATTTAAAGGAAAATAGTGCACCCATTAGATCTCCTTTTTCTTCTTTTTTCTTCCATATCATCACACATTCATTTTACAATTGCTTACAATTCAGTTCATGACCATGAAGACAACAGCAATGCGAAACTTCTAAGCGATTAATGATTTAGATTTTGTTACACACAACAGAGAAAAAACCTTGTGCCTGGGGAAATATGATCCATATCCATGTAATGACCTAGTATTGACAATATAGGATAAATATTCTGCACTCGGTCTGGAAAGCCACAGAATTACACAGTAGAAGGGACTGCCTCAACCTGTCAAATGTCTCCCTGTTCTCACTCCATACTCTGCAGAAGATCCCAATTTACTCTCTCGCTTGCTATGTCGCCATACTCTGGAGTTACCTGGAAACTCACTCCATTTGCTCTAATGATATGATATTTCTCCTCAAAATAGTTCTACTCTGAATGAGAAAACTAGTTTCTGTGTTCTCAAATGTGGAATATTATATATAAGAGCCAGAATAAATTTCTCACTTCAGTGTGATGTATTATTAAAATTTTGTCCTTCTTTTTGTGTATTTGGACTTCAGAACTACTGTCTTTCCTCCAAGGTAACCCAGCCATTATTACACAATAAGAAATGAATATGGTCACTCCCTGACCATTTTTCTTGAGTTCAGTAACAATCTGATAATTTCATTCAGAGGAAAACAGCAAAAACACTTTTACATTTCATATATTTTTGGTCCAGTATTCAGAAAGCTAAAATAAAAACTTTGGGAGAAGATCAAAGAAAAGATTCATGGATGTAGTAGAATAGGAGTGGAGTGTTGGATGTTTACATGGGATGAGAGGCTGTGTGGTAACTCAGTTTAATACTTTTCTTTTTTAGATAAAAATATGCAGGGTTACAGTGTTTGCACAGTCAGAATCATTCAGGCCTTGAAGATATGAAATTCTATGAAATAAACTATTATTTATAAAATATATTTCAAAATCAAGGCATAGACTTGTGTTCAAGCACTACCAGAACATGGGGGGGGGTGTCTCTACATTTCATTAGCCAGAAAGCCTAGAAAACTTGTTAAAGTTGGGGCCATTAAGAAACCCTGTATGAACTGATCTTGGGTTACTGTATATTTACATCTTAACAGGATTTTCTGGGCATGAAAGGAAATTTAACACATGAACTCCCAACTATATTCACATGACTTGTTCCAGATCAAGCCATACAATATTCCATTATGGCTGGGCAATGGATTCATAAAATTCCATACCTATTTGAGTAGCTACTGACAATTAATAGGCTGCTGGAGACTGGGAGAGTAATTTTTTTCTAGACATGTTTCCCCTAGCTGTCTCTCATTTTTAAATTGATTTTTCTCCATACATACATATGCTAGCAGCACTAAATTGATTCTTTTTGTGTAAAGGACAGAGAGGGGGAGACAGAGAGGGAGAGATCAAGAGTGAGAGAGAACAGAAAGTTGAGATAGATTGTGATAGTACTGATAGAGTAGGAATTTTAATTCATAATATGTTTTAACAGAAAAATACTTTTCATGCAGTATTTTCTGATCATGGATCCCGCCCCCCCCCCGAACTCCTCCCTGACCCTTCAAACCTCCTAACCCATTCATATCTATGCCTTATTTATGTATCTTTTATGAAACGAAACAGGAGAATAAGACAGCAAAAAAATGAGGATAGGATAAAAAACACAGAGGGAAGAAAGCCTAAAGACAAAGCAAGTATTAGCATAGCACCTATACAATGCAGATATCTATATACAAAGAGAATACCTATAAATGTAATGTTGGGAACCATAATAAAGAAACAACACAAGAGTAACATTTAACAATGTGTAGAGAAAGTATTGTATGTTTTTTTTTTCCCAAAAAAGCACCATTGATTTTTAGTTAGCAATTTAATGCCTGACATGAGATTCTAAGCCCCATTAGTATAGATTGTAACTCATTGAAACTCTCCTTTTTTGGTGAATGTTTGTCAGTTAGAGATAGGTTCATGGTTGAGGATGTAGTGAAACTGTTCCCTTCTTTTTTATCAGATCTAGAATGCTTTCTGGATTTGTACTGTATAGACCTGTGAAAGGTGCCATGTTGTTTGTGAGTTCATATATTAGTCAGTTCTGTTGTATCTAGAAGGCATTTTATCCTTTGTGTTAACCATCTACAGTAGGTTTTAATTTCATTTCTAAAATAATTCCTAAATTATTTCTTTACCATAAGCACATTGAAATATCATCCACACTAATTTGGAATATTTCTTTATCAGGGCTATAACCCATCATATACATATTTAACAGACGGGACGTTTTGAATGCACTTTAATAGAAATAAAGAAATAAAGATTTGATCCAGTCTCATCATTTATGAATGTAGTCATTGGGAAAAGTGACACAGGGAGATTCCAGGGTTATCAGGGTGCTATTCTTGGAAGCCCACAGTTAGAAACAGAAGGACTCAAACAGAAATGGTTACTTTCTAGTAACTAGCCAGTATTAAAGTCTATGAATTAAAATACATGCTTGGCCCCCAGCACCATTAGCTGATTTTGTCTGTTGTCAGTTAGACCCAGAGCCCAGGGTGATTTATATTTGTTCATCTCTCCTTTGACTTTTCTTTATTCTGCTGTAACACACTGAGTAAGGATACCTGGTTGAAACTGTACCATTAATGGAGATATTATTTAATGAATGTTTATTTTCCACTCCTGGGTTTAAGCTAACTCTCCTTGTCTTTTTCTGCTGATTGGTACTATTGCATTATTTATTTTATTCACACACTCAGGCAACCAGAGCCAACTACATTAATATGAATCCAAACACAAGGTGGTTTTGACAGTCTCCTACCTGAGGTTCTACTCTCAGCTTCTTCAAGCCTCTAGTAAAGTACTTGACTACATTTTTTTCTAAGGTGGGGGGGGGCTGCTCATGAGATCTGCAGTTATATGACACCAATGGAAACATGCAATTAACAAGATACTTTTGTGTTCCCCACCTTTGTCCTAAGAGTAATTTTGCACCTGTTTCATCACTTAGGGATTTGTTCCTCATATGAGATTACTGATTATGTTTTAGGTATGTTACTCACCACTCAGGTTTGGTTTCCAGCTTAGTAAAGAATGAGATAAACATGGCTCATCTTAATTGTTTCACTTCAGCCTTCTGAAGCTGATTGAAATGGAAGAACATTTGTTATACTTCTTTGATAGCAACATCTATAAAATGTTAGTGTTTGGTGATATAGAGGTCGATTAAGTGATGATACTTACATGATGAGGACACAGAGAGAAAGAATGCAGATTACGAACATGAAGGTTACAAACTTTCATCTGACAAAATAGGTAATATAGAAGGAGCAAAAATTAGGGTTTCACAAAGGATGATCCAATCAAGGGCCAACAATAAAAGTTAAAAGATGGTGACATTCCAGAGCAAAGACGGGCATTTAATAGTAGTATATAATCTCCAGCTTATATGCGAATGGGGTTATATATGGAATGTATAAAGAGTAAACTTTTAATAGTCTTATTATTCTTTTCCTGAGGAAATAGTTAAGAAAACATTTCAGGCAGTTCAGTCTTTATTGAAGTACAAGAACAGGCAAGAAAATGATCTCAGCCCTCTTTAGCCTGCTTTTTCAAAGATGTTTACAGGGCCTGATGATTTGTGTTATTTTTGTTAATGAAAAGATGGTAGCAATTTGACATTTTTCATTGTACACAATATATTATGAATCATTGATTGGGCTGCTCTATTGCAACATTATGAGAGTCATTTAGAGTTTTTCAAATGATTAATATAAACTTTGTTTACTAAACTGAACTGCAGTTTCACAACTGACAAGTCAAAATAACAGAATTCTGTAGTATAAGGTAATTGTAATTAACTGTTTATTAATATCAGACTCCTGCACAAGGAAACAGAACCTAGAAGATTTTAAAGGAAGTCTGTGAAGTATAGTATTGATTGAAAATTCTGAAAAGAAATAGTATCCTATTGAGTAATTTTTTATAGGATTGTCTAGAAAAATTCCAAATACACTACTTGGAATTTCTGAACAATTATACACAGCTAGGGGTTTGATGTCTAACTATCTGACAGCTTCCCTTATTCAGAAAATATTGGGTATTACAGTATTGAGCGTGGGATTAGTTTTTGCTAAGAGGAATAAATGGACACCAGGAAAAGGTTCATGTCCAATAGAATTATGAACCAGGTCCCATACCATTTGGGTTGTAGGCTTATGTTCAATATTCCCATTTTGTAGATCCTTATATTCCATTTTTTAAAGATATTATTGTCAGAGGAATTACTCTTTGTATTTAATACATTTAGGATATGGATACAGACTACAAGATCATCCACTGAGTAAGAGCTTTCATTCTTATGGATGTGAGGCACGCGATACTATTCTTCCATATAAAGGAGGAGGATTTTCTGGTTTAGCCTAGAGAGTTGGATCTGGACAAGCACTGGAGACAAAAGCAGCAGAGAGCTGGTAGGTTTTGTTTCCCTATTCCTTTAAAATTATTTCAACTAGTAAAAATTTCAACTAGTAATAAGAGCAGCATGTAATTCATTCTAGTGGAGCTATGTCCTATCTGAGAGAAAAGTTACTGCTTTCCTTTCAAATGTCCTCCTGTATAAGTTAATTTATAATTTTAGCCCGTTTCATTGAGATATCCATTTTTTTCTAACCAATTTTTATACTTGGTTTTGAACATTAATTTATTTTAACTTAACTTTAATTCTACTTTAATTTTATTTTGAGTTATTGCCTTAGACTGGAGTTTAACAATACATAAGAAAACTATATAATGTCAGTTATAAGTTGTTCTTACTTTCCAAGCCTGTTTGTGTAAATCAATTACACTTTTCCTTAACATGGCTACAAAATTAACTAACCATTAAATAATTTGATAATATGTAAGGTGCCAGATCATTTACTTCTGTTCTTCATTATCTTTCTTGTAAAAGATTTAAAAAATAGTGATTCCTTTAAGATTTTTATTTTATTATTTTATTTATGTTACAGAGTTTAAGCTTTAGTGTTCATAGTTTTTTAAATTAAAGGTTTTTTTGCATTAAAATTAATTTTAATCTATAAATACAGTCAATTTGAGAGACTGGTAATTTCGGTTTTCTTATCCTTTTATGTCATGTGTATATATAAATATCTTTGTATGCTTAGTTTATCTAAATTACTAAACCTTAATAAAATTAACAAAGTCTTTTATGATTAGATATGCTTTTGTGAAGTTAGTATTGTGATTAGACATACATCTTTTAAATGCCTTTGTTACCATGAAAAAAATCATTATAACTTTAGGAATATATAACAACTAATTATCAAACATATTTTCTGCTTGAAATTTTACAGGTTTTAAACTATGTCTTCAATGGTCTTACATGTCATAAGAGAAAGAAAGTTCACATTTCATGAAGCACTTCAAAGACATCCATGACTATGAATGGGAGAAATACTTAAAAAAATAAAAACCTATATAAGGGGGAAGATTGCAGAGAGCTAAATACGTTTAATTATATTTAACCAGTATTAACCAGTATTAACCACTATTAACACACACATAAATATATATATAATTAAAAAATAAATACCATGATAAAACAGTAACAAATTAATTTATCATTTTTGGTAATTAATTTTTCTAAGTGAAGTTGTAAGCAATATCTAGGAACCTAATTCACTCTATATTACATCTATTTACTGTGACATAAGTTGATTCACTCTACATTTTTTAATTTTTAGCCTGTAATTTTCAATTTTTCCTAAAGCCTTGAATTTTAATATAATTAGGGTCCACTTGCACCTAACTACTTGGGAGACTCCTTGGACCAAAGACTAAAGTCCAATGACCCTTGACTATCTTCTCCTATTTTTTCGAAGATATGTCAATTTAATAAGTTCAACTGTAGTTATTTTAAGTAGGTACAGCTAAGGTTATAAATAACTCTATTCAAATAGTTTTTCAGTTTATAAGATATTGTGAATCATCACCACAATAAAGAAACCTAAACCAAACATTTATATATTGAAATAATAAGTTAATATTACCTTTATACTTGATGGTAAAAACGTAGGTAAACCTTATGAAAAAATATTGGGTAGCCTTTATGAATTAGGCAGCCTGTAGAGGGAATTTGTTTGATTGTGTGTTTGTTTGTGTTTTGTCTTCATTATAATCATAATTTCATGTTTATATCATCTAACAAAATTTATCTGTGGAAGAATGTTAACATAAAAAAGATGCTAGACTGCCTTGTATTATTTCTATGTATAAGTACTTGGTTACCTAGTATTATTATAAACACCCTCTTTCAATGGGATAAATAATAGTCGCCTCTATTTGAAGAAGTTTACCCTTAGCTACTGTGAAGCACACATTGTCTTTTTCCTGGGTTATTCTTTTGTTGACTTCTCCATGACAGAAAAATCAGGAGAATAGCTTAAATTAGTAGAGAGCATTTGAAGGAACCATTGGCAAGAGGCTTGGGGTCTAGGGTGAACAGGCTAAAGCCTCTCTCCAGAGCTAGCTTTTCAGCAAAGTTACAAGTGAAATTATTTTCATATAATACACATCCAAAAATATTCAAATATCTGTAAGGCTAAACTCAGTGGCCTGTGTTTCTACAATAATTTTGTAGAAAACATAAAAATATTAACAATTACTTTTTCTATTTTTAAAGATTTCAAGTTGCCAACAATATAAGAGCTGACACCTAGAAGCCATCAAAAAGAAAGGTATGACCTCACAAGAGACAGCTATATCAGGGTCCTTTCAGCAAAATCTTGATAGTGTATGCAATGGTGTCAGCATTTGGAGGCTGATTATGGGATGGATCCCCAGATATGGCAGACTCTAGATGGTCCATTGTTTCGTCTCAGCTCCAAACTTTTTCTCTGTAACTCCTTCCTTGGGTGTTTTGTTCCAAATTCTAAGAAAGGGCAAAGTGTCCACACTTTGTTCTTTGTTCTTCTTGAGTTTCATGTGTTTTGCAAATTGTATCTTATATCTTGGGAATTCTAAGTTTCTGGGCTAATATCCACTTATCAGTGAGTACATATCATGTTAGTTCTTTTGTGATTGGCTTATCTTACTTAGGATGACGCATTCCAGTCCAATCGAGGAGCTAGAGAAAGTACCCAAGGAGCTAAAGGGATCTGCATCCCTATAGGTGGAACAACAATATGAACTAACCAGTTCCACCCAGACTCATGTCTCTAGCTGCATATGTATCAGAAGATGGCCCAGTCGGCCATCAGAGGAAAGAGAGACCCATTGGTCTTGCAAACTTTATATGCCTCAGTACAGGGGAACGCCAGGGCCAAGAAATGGGAGTCGGTGGGTAGGGAAGTTGGGGGATGGTATGGGGAACTTTTGGGATAGCATTGGAAATGTAAATGAAGGAAATACATAATAATAATAATAATAATAATAATAATAATAATAATAATAATAAAGAAAGGTATGAAAAATATTATAGAGGATTTTGGAGCAGAAACAATGGCACACATTAGGTATAAGACAAGGAATTGCTAATAATAGAGAGACTATTCTATCTCAGTTTCTGCAAGCATGATTGGAGACCTAGTATATATGGCAGGACCTAATATACTTATTTTTCCAGTTTCCATTACACACTACAAAACCAAGGGGATATTGCCATTAGAAAACAAAAACTAAAACAAACAACCAAAACCAAAACAGTAGTAGTAGTAGCAGCAGCAGCAGCAGCAGCAGCAACAACAACAACAATAACATATGTTTTGCATAGAAAAGCTTTGATTATCTTTTGTGACTCTTTTGTGGTGAAACCCATACTAGCTATTTGGCAAGGTTACTAGGTAGCTTGGGGCCAAATCAGGGGTGTAGAATTAGGAGTGACTGCTGAACTGACATTTTCAGTTTCTACTCCAAGCCATTTGTTGCCATTTGGGGCAGTCTTTCCAACTTGAGATATTATTTTGTCTTCCATTCTCAATTTACAGGGGCCTTATGAGACCTTTAGCAGGAAGGGAAATGAGAGCTAAATATATTTGTGCTCTGAACATGGTAACAAGAGGGAACAGAGTGATAGGGATGAAAACTTTTAAGATGAGTTGTAATGAAATGGAAAAATGGGCCACATAATGAAAGACCCCCGAAGGGAGACCCTCACTCAAGTCTCGGGACAGCCGAGAACCCAAGAAGACACTGAGACCGAACTTAAGATGTAGAGAGTAAGATTTAATAAAGCAACAACAAGCAAGCACATAAACCAGAGCTCTGGGGCCGAAACTCATACACCAAGCATGGTGAAGAGGAGAATCGACCCTGACCCAAATTTTGTACAGGCTTATATAGGAAAAAGCCAAGGAGAGAAGCAGGGCAGGGAAAGTACAAGTTTGCGTCATTAAGGGGTTTTGCCAAGGGTTTTTCCAAGGGGCTTGTTTTTGCCAAGGGTTTTTCCAAGGGGCTTTCCGTAACCAAGGGGTCGTGTCCTATATTTTGGCAATGTACCCGATCTATTGGAACATTCTGAGGTTTGTTCAAACCCTTATCTCAAGAATGTTCCTGGCACAGTCCTCAGTTGGGAGGGGTTGGACTAGGTTTGTTCCAGGAGACCCTTATCTAAAAAAATGTTCTTGGAACAGTTTTCAGTTGGGAGGGGGTCAGACTCTGGGGTGAAGAGTTCAGGAATGTACTCTGGGGTGAGAAGTTCAGGAGTGTTCCAGGAACAATCTCCAGATGGGAGGGGTAGGAGGACTCTGAGTTGAAGAGTTCAGGAAGAGTTCAGTAATTTTCCTCCTTCATTCCCCACTCCTTTTTAGTAAGTAGCTCTAATCTTAGAGCGAGTTTTCGGCCTCTTGGAGGACCCGATATTGTTGTCTTAGTACCATAACTTGCACTGCATTTATTCTTTCTCTAATAAAAGCTACTAACTTATTGAGAATGCAGGGGCCAAAAGTAAGCAAAAGTATAAGTGTAATTAAGGGTCCTGCTATGGTGGAGAGGAGGGTGGTGAGCCAAGGGGACTTATTAAACCAGCTTGTTGGCTTTCTCTTTCTCTTTTACGTATATCTAGGCGTTCTCTAAGTTTGGCCATAGAATCTTTGATTACTCCTGAATGGTCAACATAAAAACAACATTCTTCTTTTAGAGCAGCACAAAGTCCTCCTTCTTTAAGGAATAATAAGTCTAATCCCCTTCTGTTTTGTAACACTACTTTGGACAGGGAAGTTAAAGATTCTTCTAATTTGGTTATAGACTGTTCTATAGTTCTAAGATCAACATCCATAGCTGTACGTAATTCTTCATAGTATTGGGGGGTCTTAATTAAGGCAGCGGTCCCTGTACCTACTCCTGCTGCTACTCCCAATCCTAAAAGTACTGCCAGAGTTAAGGTAACGGGTTCTCTTTTCCAGCGGACCCGGTGATCAAACTTGTCTAAAAAGGAGCTATCATCATGATACAGGAGTCTAGGAATAAGTTGAACTAAAATGCAGAAATCTTTGGAACTATTAAAAACAGACATAGATACACAAGGAGTGAGACCGGTATTGCAAGCCCATACTGTGTCTATGGGGGGCACTAGATACTGACTACTTTTGTTAGGCTGGATGTTCTGGGTCTGATTACAAAGGTGCCCTTTATCCTGAGGTACCTGGCCTAAACAAAGCCCACTCCCTGAAAATGCTACCAGAGTCAACTTTCTGTTTTCTCCCCAAAGGCATTGAGAATGATCTGAAGTAGTATTATAAGTCCTGATCTGAGCAATTCCTTCATAATAAGGGGGCCTAGAGGCATAGCATAACCAACATGATTGAGTCATATTAGGATTAGTCCTATTTAAAACTAAAAAAGCTCCTTGGACTAAACTGACCAGACGGCTCTCTGTATCTAGGGGCGGTGAGGAAGCTAAGGTTGGCTTCATGAGGGAAGTATTAGTCCCTAGGGAGGGTCCTACTGTGTTGAGCTGTGGAGTTGGTGGAGCTGGTACGGCTGGGACTTGTGGGGGAGCCGGTGCAACTGGGGGGCCCTGTTCCGTAAGGACTTTGTTGGGCCCTATGGGTGTTACCGTCAGGTCTTTTACTGTCAGTCTGATCGTAAAAATGAACCCAGGGTCTCTTGGTGGAATGTATACGCACCAACCCCACCTATTTCCTTTAAGCCAACTTAAACGATTTTGTTTCCCTTTCCCAGTGAATTTTATAAGTAGGGGGTTGCAGTATTTACCTTTGGAAGGCCCTGGTGGGCTGTTTTTAAGAGCGCACCCATTTTCTGGATATTTATAGGGGTTTCTCTCTCCTTGGTTTGGCCTGTCATAAACACTACCTCGTTTTACCGTGATTAGGTCCCAATCAGAGGAAGGCTTCCAGTAGGGTTCCCCTGTCGTTTCACATGTCCATTTACCACAAAAATAATCTGAAGCCCCTCCACATTCTTGTTGAAGCCTCCCGCTCCGACCCTGACCGGGGCAAACATAAAAATGTGCAGCTCTAAGATTAGCTCGGTAGAACTGCCCCGAACATCCATACGTGTTCCCTATTCCATTCGGAACACACCGCTGTTCAGGGGGTGGGTTACTAAGATCAGAATGATCGGGGAGGTCCCAATTGGGAGATCCTGCTGCTAACTTACAGATGTCAGGTGTGAGATCAGGCCACCAAGTCCAAGGGGGATGGACTGCAGTGACTGCCCATACAATGTTTCCCTCCTCATTAAGCACTTCCCAAGACTGTTGAATTGGAGCATGAGGGTTGTGATTCCCTAGGCTTAGGGTGGCACCCGCGACACAAGCGAATTTTAAGAGGATTGTCAGTAGCTGCCACTGTCCAGTTGTCTTCATGGTTGCCTCTACTCTGGCTAGGGGCCTTCTTGACGTGGGAGGCGTGGATCCAGGTGGCGATTCCGTCTACTTTTACTGCTGTGGGAGTGGTTAGCAGCACCAGATATGGTCCTTTCCACCGAGGCTCAAGAGTGCCAGTGCGATGTCGTCTGACAAGGACCGAATCTCCAACCTGGAACCCGTGGGGCACTGCCGTAGTCCCCGGTGCATAAGCTTCTTTGATCTGGTCCCAGATCTGTGTTCTGACAACTTCTAAGGCCTTTAAATGGGTAAACAGAGCAGAGGGTGAGGAAGAGTCAACACAGGGATCCAAAATCCCGCCAGACTCGGTCAAGGGGGGCGGTCCCCCATGTAGAATTTCATAAGGAGTAAGACCGAAACGTCCAGGTGTGTTTCGGACTCTAAGAAGCGCAAAGGGAAGGAGGGTCACCCAGTCTTTACCGCCGGTCTCAATAGCTAATTTAGTTAGGGTTTCTTTTAGAGTCCTAATCATTCTTTGTACCTGTCCTGAGCTTTGGGGTCTATAAGCACAATGTAACTTCCAATCAGTCCCCAATTTTGAGGCCAATCCCTGACTTACCTGGGCAACAAATGCAGGCCCGTTGTCTGAGCCAATTACCTTGGGGATCCCAAACCTGGGTAGGATTTCTTCAAGGATCTTCTTGGTCACCACCTGAGCGGTTTCAGACTTAGTGGGAAAAGCCTCTACCCATCCAGAAAAGGTGTCTATAAACACCAGCAGGTACTTGTTGCCATACATTCCTGGTTTAATTTCAGTGAAGTCCACTTCCCAGTAAACTCCGGGGCGATCTCCTCGTTGTCTCTTTCCTTGTTCTTTGTAAGGTCGGGCAGCATTGGTGAGAGCACAAGCCTGACAGGAGTCAATCACCTGTTGTACTACCGAGTTAAGTTTCAAAATATAATAATCTGAACCCTTGATCAGCTGTAGGAGTTTATCAGATCCCAGATGAGTCAATTGATGTAATTTTTGGACATAGTCTCTTCCTTCTTTTGTAGGTAAAATAATACGCCCATCTACAGTCCGCACTAGCCCCCTAAAATTGAATTCTTGCGCCTGTTTGCGACAAACCATGGAATCTAATAGTTTAAAATCTTCATCAGAGTAAGTATAATTTGGACTGGTTGCCGGTGAGGGCTCTGGCAGGGGCCTGCCTTTTTCTACCATTATTGTTACCCCTTGAGCTGCCTGCCTTGCTGCTACATCAGCCATCTGGTTTCCTCGAGCCACAGGATCCTGTCCTTTTTGGTGGCCCAGACAATGGATATTAGCCACTTTCTTTGGCATATGTATAGCCTCTAGGAGGGCCAGAATTTCTTCTTTGTTTTTAATGTCTCTACCTGCTGAGGTAAGTAGCCCCCTCTGTTGGTAGATGGCCCCATGGATATGGGCTGTAGCGAAAGCATAGCGGCTGTCAGTGTAAATGTTGATCGCCTTACCTTCAGCCAACCGCAGGGCTTGGGTTAGTGCCAGGAGTTCAGCCTTCTGAGCCGAAGTTCCTTCTGGAAGACCACTCGCCCAAATTACCTGTTTTCCATCCACCACTGCCACTCCTGCTCTTCTTTTTCCCTCTACCACAAAGCTGCTACCATCTGTGTACCAGGCAGGCACACCTGGCCAAGGCTGGTCAGTCAGATCCCTCCTCGTTCCAGTTTCTTCAGCCAGGACATCAGCACATTGATGTACAGGAGTGGAGTCATCCGTCAAGGGGAGGAGGGTGGCAGGATTGAGGATGGCAGGTGGAGCAAAAGTTACTCGATCATTTAGCAACAAACTCTGGTAGTGGGTCATCCGGGCATTAGTCATCCACCGGTCAGGGGGCTGTCGTACAATACTCTCCAGGGCATGGGGAGCGATTATAGTCACATGCTGACCCAGAGTAAGCTTGTCAGCGTCTTTAACAAGCAGGGCTACTGCAGCAATGGCTTTCAGGCAGGAGGGCCAACCGCTGGCGACTGGGTCAAGCTTTTTAGATATGTAGGCCACTGGCCGCTTCCAGAGCCCCAGAGTCTGAGTCAAAACCCCGCGGGCTACTCCAGCCCGCTCATCAACATATAAGGTAAAAGGCTTAGTCAAATCTGGCAAGGCCAGAGCGGGGGCTGCAAGCAGGGCTACCTTTATGCTGTCAAAGGCTTTTTGGTGTTCCTCAGTCCAGGTGAATGGGATTTTTTCTTTAGTAAGTGGATATAGAGGGGCCGCCAGTGTTGCGAACCCTGGTATCCAGAGTCTGCAAAAGCCCGCCGTCCCCAGAAACTCACGTACTTGGTGCGGGGTGGTAGGGGTTGGGATCAGCATCACAGTCTTTTTTCTGGCCTCGGTGAGCCACCGCTTTCCGTCTCAGAGGGTGTATCCTAGGTAGGTCACCTCGGTACGACATAGCTGAGCTTTCTTGGCCGATACCCGGTACCCCAACTCACCCAGTTCATTCAGGAGCTTCTTGGTTCCTTCAAGGCACAGTTCCTGGGTTGAGGCTGCCACCAGTAAGTCATCTACATACTGTAAGAGAGAAATCTGAGGGTTTTGTGCTCTAAAAGGCGCAAGGTCCCGGTGGAGTGCTTCATCAAAAAGAGTAGGAGAGTTCTTGAATCCTTGGGGCAACCTTGTCCAGGTTAGCTGGCCCGTGTGTCCTCCTTCTGGGTCCCTCCACTCAAAAGCAAACAGTGGCTGGCTTTTAGGGTGTAATCGAAGGCAGAAAAAAGCATCTTTTAAGTCTAGAACAGTGTACCAAGTCCGCTCTGGCGGGAGGGAACTTAGTAGGTTGTAAGGATTTGGAACAGTAGGGTGAATGTCCTGCACCCTCTTGTTAACTTCTCTTAAATCTTGCACTGGTCGATAATCATTAGTCCCAGGCTTCCGTACTGGCAGGAGAGCTGTGTTCCAAGGAGATTGGCAAGGCACTAGAATTCCTTGCTCTATCAGTCTCTGAATATGTGGCCGGATGCCTTCTTTAGCTTCCCTACTCATAGGGTATTGTCTGACCGAAACTGTGGAGGCATTGGCTTTTTACTCTACCACGACCGGTGGTACTTGTTTAGCTAATCCCATCCCTGCCTGCTCAGCCCAGACTCCAGAAAAAGCGGATAGCCATTCAGGGTCTGGCAATTGTTTGGGACCCTGCTCATGGAGGCGATACTCTTCTTCTAAATTTAAAACCAAACACGCTATAGGGGTCTCTCCCCAGGTAACTTCTGGTCCCTTTGAGGTGAACTGGACTTGAGCTTTAAGTTTGGTCAACAAGTCTCGTCCCAGAAGGGGCGCAGGGCACTCAGAAATCACAAGAAAAGAGTGAGTTACTTGATTTTTTCCTATTTCCAAAACTCTCTTAGTAGTCCAGGGGTAAAATTTACTGCCAGTAGCTCCTATTACCATAGTCTTCTTACTTCCTAATTGTCCTAACGGTTTAGTCAAGATTGAATGTTCTGCTCCTGTGTCTATTAAAAAATTAACAGGAGTCCCCTCCACAGAAAGTGTTACCCTAGGCTCAGGGAGGGGGTCTGAGCCCCGACTTCCCTAGTCTTCCTTCATAGTCAACACCTTGGGTCCTCTTGGCTTCCTTTTGGGGCAATTTCTGGCCCAATGTCCTTTCTCTTTACAGTATGCACACTGGTCTCTTTCAAGTGGAAGTTTCTGTTCTCCTGGAGGTCTTCTCGCCCTGTTGCCCAGGTACCCTGACTGTTCTTTTTCTGCCCTTTTTGCACCTACTACTATGGCCAAAATCTTAGTTAAGTTTCTCTCTTGGCGGCGATCATGCTGATTTTCTCTCGCTTCGAGCTCTCTCTTTTCTCTCTCTTGCTTTTCTTCCTCTTTCTCCCTCTTGTGATACACTCTCTCAGCTTCTCTCACTAAATCCTGTAAGGTATAATCTTGGAGCCCCTCTAGTCTCTGTAACCTTTTCTTGATATCAGAGGCAGACTGACCAATGAAAGCCATAGCCACGGCTGCTTTTTGACCCTCTGAAGAGGAATCAAACGGTGTATACCTTCTGTAAGCCTCCATTAGTCGTTCTAAGAAAGCAGAGGGCGGCTCCACTGGACCCTGAAGGACCTCTCTTACCTTGGCCAAATTAGTAGGTCGCCGTGCGGCCCCTTTGAGCCCCGCCACTAGAGTCCGGCGGTAGACCGTGAGACGCTCCCTACCTCCCACATTGTTGTAGTCCCAATTAGGACGAGTCAATGGGAAGGATTCATTTATAAGATTGGGGAGATTAGTAGGGGTCCCATCTTGTCCCAGGACATTCTTCCTGGCTTCCAGCAGGATCCTTTCTCTCTCCTCCGTGGTGAAGAGGACCTGCAAAAGTTGCTGGCAATCATCCCAAGTGGGTTGATGGGAGAACATAAGTGATTCAAGGAGCCCAATAAGCCCAGAGGGGTTTTCTGAGAAAGGAAAGTGGTTAGTATTCCAATTATATAAATCATAAGAGGAAAAAGGCCAGTACTGCAAAGGAATGAGATCATTAGGTCCTGGCGCTGGCCCTCCCACATGTGCTCTAAGTGGCAAGGTGACTGTTGAATCCGGCCCCCCTTCCTCCCCAGGGCTTCGGCCTCGGCGGCTCCTAGTCCCCCCGCCGGTCCTTGAGCCCCTCTCGCTATTGGTCCCTGTGGCGGGGCGGCCGCAGGCGGCTGCTGGGGCAGGGGGTAAGGGGGAGGTTGGGAGTCCATCCAGAGAAGGTCGTCAACTTCTGGATAAATCTTGGGGGGTGCTGAGGGACTGGATTTTTCGGCTGCATCGGACTGGACAACCGCGACCGTCAGTTTCGAAGGATTTGAAATCCAAGGCTTGACCCACGGAGGTGGGAACTGAACAAGATTCTGCCAGGTCACAATATAGGGGATCTGATCAGGGTGACCTCCTTCTTCCTGGAAAACAATTTGCCTGACGGCGGCGATTAGTGACAAGTCAAAAGCACCCTCTGGTGGCCAGCCCACTCCAAATGTCGGCCACTCGGAGGTGCAGAAGGTCTGCCAAGGACCTTTTCTAACCTCCACTGACTGGTTGTGAGCTCTGACCCTCACCTCTCTCCAATGCTCCAGGGTTAGAGACAGGGGAGAGGAGGCAGATTGTCCCATTTCTAGAATAATAGCAGACACAACAAGAGCAGACACGATACTGAGACAAAAAAGAAACCAAAAACAGCGGCGACTTCGTGTCGCCCACAGGCAACTTACAGAATCAGATGGCCTCTCCAAGGCCGGCCGATTTAGACCTTCCACCAAAGTGATGGTCTCTTGGCCTTCAGAGGGGTCCACCAGGCGTCCCCGGTCCTCCCCTGTTCCTCCTGGGGTGTCCCCCAGGGCGAGCAGACGGTGGACACCGGACACGTCTATCCCTATCCACCCCGCGCTCTCTCCCGGAGCACGGTCTCAGGTACTCGTACTGAGCACAGAGCGTCGCGCAAAACCGAAACTGCGATCACACCAGATACAGATTCAGATGGCCTCTCAAAGGCCCACAGATCGAGACCTTCCTGGCCTCCAAAACAGAACACAGACACCAGACCAAGACAGGACAGAAAATCTTACCTTCAAGTGGGTCTAGGACTTCTGGGTGGTTGCGCAAATCCCGGACGAGCCCCCAAATGAAAGACCCCCGAAGGGAGACCCTCACTCAAGTCTCGGGACAGCCGAGAACCCAAGAAGACACTGAGACCGAACTTAAGATGTAGAGAGTAAGATTTAATAAAGCAACAACAAGCAAGCACATAAACCAGAGCTCTGGGGCCGAAACTCATACACCAAGCATGGTGAAGAGGAGAATCGACCCTGACCCAAATTTTGTACAGGCTTATATAGGAAAAAGCCAAGGGGGGAAGCAGGGCAGGGAAAGTACAAGTTTGCGTCATTAAGGGGTTTTGCCAAGGGTTTTTCCAAGGGGCTTGTTTTTGTCAAGGGTTTTTCCAAGGGGCTTTCCAAGGGGCTTTCTGTAACCAAGGGGTCGTGTCCTATATTTTGGCAATGTACCCGATCTATTGGAACATTCTGAGGTTTGTTCAAACCCTTATCTCAAGAATGTTCCTGGCACAGTCCTCAGTTGGGAGGGGTTGGACTAGGTTTGTTCCAGGAAACCCTTATCTAAAAAAATGTTCTTGGAACAGTTTTCAGTTGGGAGGGGGTCGGACTCTGGGGTGAAGAGTTCAGGAATGTACTCTGGGGTGAGAATTTCAGGAGTGTTCCGGGAACAATCTCCAGATGGGAGGGGTAGGAGGACTCTGAGTTGAAGAGTTCAGGAAGAGTTCAGTAATTTTCCTCCTTCAATACCATTCTCCATTCTGTCATGTGAGATTATATATCCAAGTCATTTTGAATATTAAAACAGAAAGTCTTGAGTTCAGGCTAGCAGTAGCGATTTTCCAATAAACTGCTGATCTCCAGTCTCAGCATGAGGAGTGTACTAAGAAACGGGAGAATGGAAATAACATTGATTCAATAATAACTCACAGTCAGTAGTGGATCCAAGCTGTCATTTCAAGTGTTCTCACTGCCCGAGTATTCTCATCATTCTTCCTTTTTCTTTCTTCCTTTTCCTTTCTCATTCATTTGCCTTCTCCCAAATAAAGAGCCAGAACCCAGTCTTTTATTTAATAAAGTGACACTATCAAGGCTTTGATAATTATTAATGATTTTATCTCTGGTGTTAACTGGCCTGATTGTCTCCGACTGGTGCTGGCTTCCTTGGAGGCAGGTAGAGCTGGGTTACATAGGTTTGAGCAGTCATCCTATGAGGCAGACTGTGCTGAATCTGGTTAGGGAAGTGGTGGCTCTTGTGTCCCTGTTTAGAGAAGGCCTTCTGTGTCACTGGTTGGAGCAGTACTGTTATGTCCCTGGTTAGGACAGATCTCATGTGTCCTTGGTTAGGGCAAACCTCCTGGGAGACAGGCAGGCTTTGGGGTCCCAGGAAAGTAGCTGCCCCAATTGCAGATGGAAGTGCAGATAGGACTGTGAGGCTCATTTGGAGATGTATAGATCCCATGTCTGCTGGGCTGGAGGGAGAGAGTGGCGGTCTGCCTGGAGTATTGGCACAATTGTCTCATCTGTGTCTCTGGTTATGACAGACCTCCTGGGAGACAAGCAGGCTGTAGGATTTAGGAGGGGTACAGCATGCAGATCTCATTCATTATAGAGTGATTAACTCTGAATAATGGGGGAGGTATACTCACCATAAAGAGAGATTGAAAGCAAAATAGAAGAGACAGCATATCAATTTCAGGCTAACAGCACCTATCAACCCACATGGGAAGTCAATGATCTGGAGATACTCGAGGGCCAGGAACATCTTCCCTTATGCAGCCAGGTAATAGACTGTGAGTTCAGCGGGAGACTGAGACCTGAAAATCTATAGCAACACTTTTATTCTTTTAGATGTTAGAGAGGCCAAAAGTGTCAAAATTGGGATAAATGGTAGTTAGAGAACCAAGGTTAAATACATGGGTGAAGATCTAAACACTGTTTATCCTACAACTATCAGGTTTCCAAATATTTTCTGATTTATAGGAGCCATGTCACTAAACCTGGTACCTTCCATAAGTTAAGAGTCACAGGCTAGAGGAAAGCTTCCAGAGCCATTTACTGAAAAATCTCTAAGATGATACTTGTGATTCTTTGTTTGTTTGTTTGTTTGTTGTTTTTTGAGACAGAGTTTCTCTGTATATCCCTGGGTGTTCTGGAATTCACTCTGTAGACCAGGCTGGCCTGGAACTCAGAAATCTGCCTGCCTCTGCCTCCCAAGTGCTGGGATTAAAGGCGTGGGCCACCACACCCGGCCAGTTACTTGAGATTCTTAAGTAGTTACCAGAGTGTCAAAGTGAGGTCCCATGAGGTACCTTGTCCCTGTAGTTTTGGAGGTTTTGGATACATATTCTCTTTGAATAGAGAAGGCCTCCCATTGGGAGGTCAGAGTCAGTCTGAGAAACACAGAGTGGAATCAGAGGAGAGAACAGGTATAGATTGAGAATGAAAGAATGACTGCATGAGTGACATCAACCTTTCAGGCTCATTAAAGCACCCAGTAGTAGAAAGTAAATAAGAAATAGGGAAGTCTGTGTGGAGAGCTCAGGTTATTAATGGATTCATTTTCCCTTCCTGAATTATGCATCTGATTTTTAAATTTCTGATGATTTATATGACATAAGACAGAAAAGAGACCAGTATGAAGAGATGGGAACATTTTAAAACTGCAAATTGCAGATACTCTCTGTCAGGAAAGGAATGCCTGCCTTGGCCAGAGGCTATCAAAGTTTGTTCAAAGCTCATTCTAATATTTCACTGAGGATTTTAGAGGTCCTGTATTCAAAATCATATGCCATATTTAAAATCATGCAGAAGACTTGGATGTGGACTTGTTCAGCAATCAACTCTGCAGCCCACATATGACAGGAGAACTCTTTCACATTGGCTCATACAGTTGAAATCTCAATCAGTTTTCCCTTCTAATAACAATGAGTAACAACAAATTAATTGTGCACCCATTGATCAGTGGCTTTTTACAAAATATGTGAGAACATTAATCTCAGTTTTATTTTTATTGGTTATTTTAGTTATTTAGATTTCAACTGTTGCCCCCTTTCTAGTTTCCTCTCTGCAACTTCCCACCCCCATCTAACCCTCTCCCCTTTGCCTCTATGAGATTGCAACTCCACCCACTCACCTACTCCTGCTTCACTGTATTACCATCCTCCTATGCCAGGGCATCAAGCCTCCACAGGAATAAGGGTCTCCTTCCCATTGATGCCAGATAAGGCCATCCTCTCATACATATGCAGCTGGAGACATAGATCCCTCTATGTATACTCTTTGGTTGGTAGTTTACTCCCTGGGAGCTCTGAGTGGTCAGGTTAGTGGGTATTGTTTTTCCTATGGGGTTGCAATCTCATAGGAATATCAGTTGCATTGATAAAAGCTGTTTGGAGTTTTCCCATGCAGTACTCGTGGAGAAAACTTGTACCTGGGATTGGAACTTAAGTAAACAATTATCTTCCTGGGTAGGAAGGCAAAAAAGAATTCATTGTAGATAACACTTTAAATGTTCATGTGGGTAGTCTTGACAATCCTGAGTTCTTTCTTATTCCAAACTTGGATCTTTGGCAAAGTGTAGGTGTCCAAGGGCATGTTGTCTGAGGGAAAGGGAATCTTCTTCAAATTTCTCTATTGCTTTTAGCTTTTCTGCCATGAAGGTGGACTTTGAAATAGTCCCTCCTTTTCTGATATACACAAAGGAGGGTGATATTAACTCTGCTTTAAATTCCAGGTGGGCCTGGCGAATGTTAAAGTAGAAGCCAGTGGGGTGAGCTAGTATGCAAAGTCTTGTCTTTGTGTAGGGATACTTTTTTTTTTTTTTTTGGTTTTTTCAAGAGAGGGTTTCTCTGTATAGCCCTGGCTGTCCTGGAACTCATTTTGTAGACCAGGCTGGCCTCGAACTCAGAAATCAGCCTGCCTCTGCCTCCCAAGTGCTGGATTAAAGGCGTGTTCCACCTCACCCGGCTGTGTAGGAATTCTAATTGTCTGATTATGCTGGCATGTCCAAGGGTATTGAAATCAATTTCCAGATATCACCTGGCTACAGAAAGAGTATAATTGTTCTTCCTTAGAGAATCTAAGATGAAAGGCATGGATATGTTTGTCAAAAAGTTATCACTGATGTCATACAAATAGTTGAAACCCTGTGCCTCCACTTTCGTGTGAGCTACGTATGCTTTGAAAAATATGACCTCTGATTAATCACCATGTTTCAGGAAGAGTAGACTACAGCATGATTAGGCTGTACTCTTGGTTTGAGAATACATGTTCTGATCTTCCCAGGGACTTGTACTCAGCTTTACCACTTCAGGGCCCCTCATGCTATATTGTATCTTCAATGCTCTCTACTAGTGTTTTGAAAGAAAAAAAAATTCAAGACAATGGGGGATAATGGAAAGAGCTGACACAAAAATTAACTGTAGAGCCTGGTGATGAGTCACAGTTGTAGAACACTTTACCTGGTAGTTTTCCTTGATAAGAGAGTGGGGTGTTCATTGTAGAGGGCTAGATATAAGGGGTGCATTAGATACAGCACTAAGGTGAGGTTACCAGGACAGAGGGTGTAAGTTAGGGAAAACATTTAATGATGTTCTTCTCTGTGGTGTTCATTGACAGACATTTGTGATGGATACATTATCAGTTTCTCCCTCAGAATGCCACAGCAGCAACCAAAGCATCACCAAGAAGCTGTAAATGTAATATGACTACAGATGTGGTTACTCAGAAGTGTGTCTAATCGTGAAGTGCAGCCAGGAGAGATACTTCTGATCTAAGGTAAGAAATACAGCAAAAATGTGTGGGGCTGACAATTTGATACTGAGTTTTAATGTTTCAGATGTACTAGAGAAAAAAATGAGGAACATAAAAATTACTTTACTTAATAGGAAGGTGAAAAGTGTAAGGGGACCCCCATAAATCATTGGATCCTGTAGCAATTAGTGTCTGAGGCAATGACCAATAAAGAAAAATCAACACTGAAATTCCTAGAGTTACAGATGTCTTTAGCATGGAATATTCCTATTAATGTAGGTTCATATATATATATATATATATATATATATGAACATATATATATATATATATATATTTAGCATATATATATATGCTAAATTCTTCAGCAGTTTTATTTTTCTCAAATATAGTATTGGGCATACATTTAGGAATGAACTATTTTTCTTAACTGTCCCATCAAATGGGACTTATAGAAGACTACAATCCATATTTTAGCACACATCCTTGCTGGTAGCTCTTCCCTAGCAGTGTGATCTTTGAGTTCCCACCATCTACTTTGGCATTTCAACTTGAAGTGTATAATTTTATTATTAATATTCATATAGTCTTATTTGGGGGTGTTTATGGGTACAGTTTCACTATCTTATATTAAAGACAGCCTTTTCACAGCAGACCCATGCTTACTCTGGATCTTCTAATTTTTGTGCTACCTCTTCCACAGTATTTTCTGATTCTTGATTGTTCAGTGTGTTTCTTTTTATTCTTCAGTTGGTATTGGTGCATTTTGACCATTGAATTCTTGTAAGGGTCACAGTCAGCTGCAAAGTGAAGTGGATTCACTTAGGATGAGTGATACACTAATTTAAAATTTAAATAGACAATGTTGATAGTAATTATACTGTCTTAGAAATCTGGCAGCTCTAGACCTGTTTTTCCAAGGCCCAATATCTCTTTATCTATGGAGAGTTGTCTAGGTTTACACTGTCATTATTTCTTTCCCTGACCATGATTGATCTCTGCTTTAATGATGAGAAATATGATGAACATTTTGCATGTGGATTTGAGCAGCCAAGCCTTTAATAACCTAATATGCAATAAGATTTAGGTAATGTTATTTCTTCAGGAAAGTTAAGATCATAAAGTTTATGTAGAAATTTTGTAGCACATTTATATATAATTTTTATGTTGACCTAGCATGGTTCTAAAGAGAAGAATCGATATAAAGCTAAATGGCATGAAACACTGTCTCTACCATCTTATTAACATTGCAAGAAAGTTTAATGTAAACCTATGGTGACCAGGTTAATTGAGACTGCTAGCCTTTCTATAGGGTTGCCCTCCTCCTCAGCTTCTTCTAGCTTTTCCCTAATTCAAACACCCAGGATCACTCAGATACTGAGTCACCAACCAGGCAGTGTATACCAGTTGATAAGAGGTCCCCAACACTGCTGTGTCTGAACTCAGTCATAGAAGATGCACCAAAACCTCAAAAGACTTGGAGCCCCAGGAATGGGAAGGTCTGGTGGAATATGAGTGGGAGTGGGGGTGAAGGCATCCTCTTGGAGATATGCAGAAGGAGGTTTGGGATGTGGAACAGTCAGAGTAGATTGGGAAGGGGATAAAGTCTGGACTGTAAAAAAGTTTAAAAATAAATAAATTAATAAATAAATCTATGGGAAAGTATTATAAGTGAAAATGTTTTGACAGACGCTTGGGTCACGTATTTTTTTTTTAGGATCTCTTTTTTTTTTCAATTTTTTATTAGATATTTTCTTCATGTACATTTCAAATACTATCTCAAAAGTCCCCTATACCATCCCCCTGTCCTGCTCCCCTACCCGCTCACTCCCACTTCTCAGCCCTGGTGTTCCCCTGTATTAGGGCATATAAAGTTTGCAAGACCAAGGGGCCTCTCTTTCCACTGATGGCCGACTAGGCCATCTTCTGCTACATATGCAACTAGAGACTCGGGCTCTGTGGGTACTAGTTAGTTCATATAGTTGTTCCACCTATTGGGTCACATCTTAATGTGAAAAGAAATATTGCATCCTCTGTGCTGTTCTTTCCCCCTTATAACATAGATGCTCACACTGACTGTAAAGTACAGACACTTTCCCCTTCCCTAATATTTCAGAACACTAATATTGAAACATGAAGATGTGTGTGGGGTCAGGCACTGGGTCCAAATGCCTTACCAAGGAGCTGAGCATGGAAGCTAATAACATTCTCTTACCTTATATCCAGTGTCCATCCTTAAAGATTGAAGAACTTCCTTTATTTATATCGTGCTATCATCACTAAGTCTCACAGAGTACATTTTACAAACGAGGTGTGCATTGCAACAGTTTTGTGGCAAATATATTTGTTAACTTTTCCTCTTCTCTACCTTCTATTATTTGACATCTGATGAAGGAAAGAACCATATACCCATAGAAATATACCCATACAATATATATATATGTTCTTGAGATTATGATTTCATTATAACATGTATCATTTTTTCTCTCTGCACCCTTCTTTATACATATCCTTCTTTTATATTCAAGCTACAAAAAAAAAGATATCATCTTGGTTAGTGGATGAACTCATGAAGACTCAGTCATATTTGTGTCACATTTTGTGGACTGCTAATGAAAGAATACTCCATTATATTCAGAGATTCTTATCTCAGAAGCTGTTTACTATCAATTCCATAAATTTTCACACATCTGTGAACAAAAAGTTAGCCCAAAATTGGTATTATGAATAAGTGGACACTGATAGATAGCCTGTATTTTGATAGATATACCTGTTAATTATTTCTCCTTATTTGCAAAGTGTTTTTTGATGAACTGAGAAGACTAAATTATTCTTGGATATGAGCACACATAACTATAAATAATAGAGATTATGTTTGTTTAAAAATTTGTAGTTGTAGCTCTCCCTCCAGTAACTGTGACTTCACAACTTGGAGTAGTTGAGTACATTTCCAATACCAAACATGATCTCCTTTTTGTTGATGAGGTCATAAGTGCAAATAGAGACCTGTCTGTTATTTCCAAGATATATGTGTTGTGGGAAATATTAAAAAATAAACCTGCCAACACTCAGTGGGGTAAGACCAAGCTTCTGAGTACTGCTACCACCACCAACTGTCTAGAGCTAGCCACTATTCCAGGTTCTCACTCACTTGGTCTCTCAGCCAGACCACTCAACAGTCCTATGAGGTCACATAGCTCCAACCAGGCTATCTGTCAGACGCCCCCACCCAATTCCTCTTGCTTTCCTGCAATGCTCCACATACTCCAGGTTAGTCATCACAACACCTAATTACCCAGTAGAGTTAATCTCTTAAGATTAATTAGCTAATCAGATTTATGTATCAATAATAACACAGTTTACAAGATGCCAATAAAATAATTTCAGTGCCAAATGATAATGATAATGCTTTAACCCAATTATTCTAACCTTTTGATAACACCATGTCAGCCTCTATTCTGGTTGTCTCTCCCCTTCTAACATCCCCCCTCCACTCAACTCCATGCTCTCCCTCCCTTCTCATATCCAATCGCAAGCCTCCCACTGCCCTAATGTGATTGGACAAGGAAAATCCTGTAACATATATGTGTCATCACTGTACGCTAGTGGTTACTTTTGCTCTGCTAATAATTGATGTTTCTCATAGACATCCAAACTGGGTCAGATTGTAGGTGGTCTTCCTCTTTGGAAGCTTCCACGGACCTGCTAGATAGATAGATAGGTAGATAGATAGATAGATAGATAGATAGATAGATAGATAGATAGATAGGTAGGTAGGTAGGTAGGTAGGTAGATAGATAGATAGATAGATAGATAGATAGATAGATAGATAGATAGATAGATAGACAATGGAACAGATGGAAAATTGGCAGATAGATAGATATACAAACACTTCTAAACCTAGTGCTTAGGCAACTTTGCCTCAAATGTGACAGGAAAATTTTAAGACTAAAAATTTCAGGGTTTGCTATGATATTGTACCTTTTACTAATATCAAAAAAGAGACATCACAACATGACAGAGTTAAAACTCAGTGACTATATATGACAAACATGAACATACCAAACTGAACAAAGAGAGGCCCATGAGGACTCAACGCTATACAAATTACAATATGCAACTGAGGCAATTTGTCAAAGGGAGTTGTTGTCCTTCTCAGGGAAGAGTACATTATTTGGTTGTCCAGCACTGAAAGTTCTGCTTTGAAAAAACACATGCAGGGAGCATTGAGACTTATGAAGTAATATCTAGAATATATCTGCATATGTGTATGTCTGTGTGTGTGTGTGTAAGGGTTTGGATGAGTTGGGTGAAAGTAGAAATGTTCTAATTGGATTATACTGTCAAAAATAGAAATAGCTTCCTCACACACTTGTAGGCACTCATAAATACAAACACACATGTATGCTTATGTGTGTCTGAATACATGCATGCACACATGCACAAAGAGTAGACAATGTCCAGAGACTGCCCCACCTCAGGATCTATCCCATATACAACCACCAAACCCATGTACTATTGTGGATACCAACAAGAGCTTGTTGACAGGAGCCTGATATAGCTGTCTCCTGAGAGGTTCTGCCAGTGCCTGAAAATACAGAAGTAGATGCCACAGCCATTCACATGGTCCCTAGTGAAGGAGCTAGAGAAAGGACCCAAGGAGCTGAAGAGGTTTGGAGCCCCATAGGAGGAACAACAATATGAACTAACCCCTAGGGCTCCCTGGAACTAAACCACCAACCTATGAAAACACATTTTGGAACTCATGGCTCCCTCCAGCTGCATATGTAGCAGAGGATGGCCTAGTCAGTCATCAATGGGTGGAGTGGTACTTGGACATGTGAATGTTCTATGCCCCAGTACAGGGGAATGTCAGTCCCAGGGAGCAGAAGTAGGTGGGTTTGGTGAGCAGGGGGAGGGGGAGGAGATAGGGGGTTTCAGAGGGATACTAGGAAATGGGATAACATTTGAAATGTAAATAAAGAAAATATCTAACAAAAATTGATAAAAAGGAATAAGAAAAGAAAAAAAGAGTAGACAATGTTGTTAAAGTCAGCATAGAATATTGATAGCAGTAGCAGGTAAGGATTTCAGGTCAAAATGTGTTAGGCATCTTTTCACATATCTAAAATATGTATATATTTATTTTTAACAAAATATTATCAAGAAATTTAGGAACCAGAGTAACAAGAGGAGACTTTGTCCTCGGTAGTTTTCTTACTTTTCTAAATCAGTCCATTCTTCATTCGGGAACTGCATGTATACCAACACACACACACACAAACACTTGTGCACATAAAACACACATTTGTGCACAAAATGTGCATGCACATATATACAAAGCACCAAGATAGTTCTCAAATTTGGCATAGTTTAGTGAAAATAATGATTTGAGGGATTATAGATTCCAAAATTTACATATTTAATAATTTTAAATAGAAAGCAGAAAATAAAGTTTATTTATTGTAGGAATATTGGGGAGACAAACAAGTGATGCAATGTCCCACTCAAGTCTATTTTCCAGGTCAAAAACAAACTAAAGTTTACATAGAAGAGCAGGGTCAAGAACATCTCAGCAGGCTGGGTCAGGTGGTGACCCAGCCACTATTGTCTCAACATTGTCAGTGCTTCAGTTCTTCTAAGGTGGTATGAGAAAAATATTAGAACTTGGTTCATATTCTTTCCCTTCCTAAGAGATATTTTTACCATCTGGCTGGCTCCTTGACCTTCTCCTCTTGTGTCCATTATTTCAGTGCCCTGATAGATTAAGTGGCTCATGTCTCTTTAGAGTGCCTTCCTTTTGGCCATTTACATGAACTTAAAACTATCTCATCTGCTCACCAAATGAGCTTACACTGTGATTATAACTGTTAAGACTTGTTTTCCTCTCATGTTTTCTCTGATAAAGTAATTGACAGAATGCTAAGCTGTTACAATTTAATCAGCTATATTTGAAAGAAAGATTTCTGTAGGCTAATATTTCATTTTGTGTGTGTTTACATCTTTATAGTAAGTACCCAGAATAGGCAACACATATAGTAGCTGTTTAATAAATATTTTTGAGGGTAAGGAATCTTCAGTTTCACTTATAAGACTGAAGTGTCTGTGAGAGGAACATGAATGTAACTGGATATCTATCTTGCCTTCTACAGAGAATTCAAATCTGAGCTGGTGATACTCCCCACCACTCTAGAAAGCCTCTCAAAGGCACATGCTAGGTCTATGCCACTTTAGTGTCTTGTTATATAATACTATTTAGTTATTCCTCAGTCTGAGTGAAACTACCCACGGTTAAATTGGTGTGGAACACTTTATTACTTGTTCAAAAGAGCAGTATAGGAAAGCAATAAGTCATGCAGGGGAAGGACAATCCACAACCAGTGTCTGAGCCACCGAGGATGCCCTGCTAAAAAGAGAGTCACTGGAGTCTGCCTGTGGTATGTATCTGCTTGGAGCTTCGCAGTGGTAGAGATAGACCAGGTCCAACAACCTAGCCATTCCTGGCCTCACTTTCATGCACATCACAAGCTTTGCTGGCAGTGAAGTCTACTTGCCTTCTGTGTATAATTCTCTGGCTTCCTGTGGAATAGGATCAAGTCAGTATTTCCCCATCCCATGGAATTATTTTGACTCCTCTGTTTCTGTAGTATTTTTCTTTCTTTTCTTTATTATCTTTAACCTTTTTAAAAAAAAATCCCCCCTTCCTCCTTCTAACAGTTAACCATCCCATTCCTGTGCCACCATCTCCAAGATGATGATTTCACCCCTCCACTAATCCTCCATATCCCTCCAGTCTTCCCCATTCCCTGAGCCCTAATGTCTCTAAAGGGTTAGGTCTAGCTTTTCTCATTGAGACCGGACCATGCTGTATGTGCTTTTAAATGAAGGCACCAGAGAAGCAAGAATAGAGTTTATTCTCTAGGTGCCATATGTCCATGAACAAATCTATGCCCTCCTCACATCAAAAACTACCTGGGTTTGTGTGATGTACATGCACACACACACACACACATACACACATACTCAAAGAAGTCTTACATTTATATAGAACTTAACAGTTTTTTCCCAGAATATCTCTAATTGATTTCTTAACCATCTTGACAGTTTAGAATACTGTAGACACACAGAGTATTTTTTTTATATTTTTATTACATATTTTCCTCAATTACATTTCTGATACTACCCCAAAAGTCCCCCATAGCGCCCCCCACTTCCCTACCCACCCATTCCCATTCTTTTGGCCCTGGCATTCCCCTATATTGGGACATATAAAGTTTGCAAGTCCAATGGGCCTCTCTTTCCATTGATGGCCGACTAGGCCATCTTTCGATACATATGCAGCTAGAGACAAGAGCTCCAGGGTTCTGGTTAGTACATCATGTTGTTCCAACAATAGGGTTGCAGATCCCTTTAGCTCCTTGGGTACTTTCTCTAGCTTCTCCATTGGGAGCCCTGTGATACATCCAATAGCTGACTGTGAACATCCACTCCTGTGTTTGCTAGGCCCCAGCATCGTCTCACAAGAGACAGCTATATTTGGGTCCTTTCAGCAAAATCTTGCTAGTGTATGCAATGGTGTCAGCGTTTAGAAGCTGATTATGGGACGGATCCCTGGATACAGCAGTCTCTAAATGGTCCATCCTTTCATCACAGCTACGAACTTTGTCTCTGTAACTCCTTCCCTGGGTGTTTTGTTCCCAATTCTAAGAAGGTGCACAGTGTCCACACTTTGGTCTTCATTCTTCTTGAGTTTCATGTGTTTATCAAATTGTATCTTATATCTTGGGTATCCTAAGTTTTGGGCTAATATCCACTTATCAATGAATACATATTGTGTGAGTTCTTTTGTGATTGTGTTACTTCACTCAAGATGATGCCCTCCAGGTCCATCCATTTGGCTAGGAATTTCATAAATTCATTCTTTTTAATAGCTGAGTAGTACTCCATTGTGTAAATGTACCATTATTTCTGTATCCATTCCTCTGTTGAGGGACATCTGGGTTCTTTCCAGCTTCTGGCTATTATAAATAGGGCTGTTATGAACATAGTGGAGCATGTGTCCTTTTTACCGGTTGGGACATCTTCTGGATATATGCCCAGGAGAGGTATTGCTGGATCCTCCGGTAGTACTATGTCCAATTTTCTGAGGAACCGCCAGACTGATTTCCAGAGTGGTTGTACAAGCTTGCAATCCCACCAACAATGGAGGAGTGTTCCTCTTTCTCCACATCCTCGCCAGCATCTGCTGTCACCTGAATTTTTGATCTTAGCCATTCTGACTGGTGTGAGGTGGAATCTCAGGGTTGTTTTGATTTGCATTTCCCTGATGATTAAGGATGTTGAATATTTTTTCAGGTGCTTCTCTGCCATTTTGTATTCCTCAGGTGAGAATTCTTTGTTCAGTTCTGAGCCCCATTTTTTAATGGGGTTATTTGACTTTCTGGAGTCCACCTTCTTGAGTTCTTTATATATATTGGATATTAGTCCCTTATCTGATTTAGGATAGGTGAAGATCCTTTCCCAATCTGTTGGTGTTTTTTTTTTGTCTTATTGATGGTGTCTTTAGCCTTGCAGAAGCTTTGTAGTTTCATGAGGTCCCACTTGTCAATTCTCGATCTTACAGCGCAAGCCATTACTGTTCTTTTCAGGAATTTTTCCCCTGTGCCCATATCTTCAAGGCTTTTCCCCACTTTCTCCTCTCTAAGTTTCAGTGTCTCTGGTTTTATGTGAAGTTCCTTGATCCACTTAGACTTGACCTTAGTACAAAGAGATAGGAATGGATCGATTCGCATTCTTCTACATGTTAACAACCAGTTGTGCCAGCACCATTTGTTGAAAATGCTGTCTTTCTTCCACTGGATGTTTTTAGCTCCCTTGTCGAAGATCAAGTGACCGTAGGTGTGTGGGTTCATTTCTGGGTCTTCAATTCTATTCCATTAGTCTATTTTTCTGTCACTATACCAGTACCATGCAGTTTTTATCACAATTGCTCTGTAGTAGAGCTTTAGGTCCGGCATGGTGATTCCACCAGAGGTTCTTTTATCCTTGAGAAGAGTTTTTGCTATCCTAGGTTTTTTGTTATTCCAGATGAATTTGCAGATTGCACTTTCTAATTCGTTGAAGAATTGATTTTGAATTTTGATGGGGATTGCATTGAATCTGTAGATTGCTTTTGGCAAGATAGCCATTTTTACAATGTTGATCCTGCCAATCCATGAGCATGGGAGATCTTTCCATCTTCTGAGATCTTCTATAATTTCTTTCTTCAGAGACTTGAAGTTTTTATTATACAGATCTTTCACTTCCTTAGTTGGAGTCACGCCAAGGTATTTTATATTATTTATGACTATTGAGAAGGGTGTTGTTTCCCTAATTTCTTTCTCAGCCTGTTTATCCTTTGTGTAGAGAAAGGACATTGACTTGTTTGAGTTAATTTTATATCCAGCTATTTCACCGAAGCTGTTTATTAGGCTTAGGAGTTCTCTGGTGGAATTTTTAGGGTCACTTATATATACTATCATATCATCTGCAAAAAGTGATATTTTGACTTCATCTTTTCCAATTTGTATCCCTTTGATCTCCTTTTGTTGTCGAATTGCTCTGGCTAGGACTTCAAGTACTATGTTGAATAGGTATGGAGAAAGTGGACAGCCTTGTCTAGTTCCTGATTTTAGAGGGATTGCTTCAAGCTTCTGACCTTTTACTTTGATGTTGGCTACTGGTTTGCTGTAGATTGCTTTTATCATGTTTAGGTACGGGCCTTGAATTCCTGATCTTTCCAAGACTTTTATAATGAATGGGTGTTGGATCTTGTCAAATGCTTTTTCCGCATCTAACGAGATGACCATGTGGTTTTTGTCTTTGAGTTTGTTTATATACTGGATTACGTTGATGGATTTCCGTATATTGAACCATCCCTGCATCCCTGGGATGTAACCTACTTGGTCAGGATGGATGATTGTTTTGATATGTTCTTGGATTCGGTTAGCAAGAACGTTATTGAGGATTTTAGCATCAATATTCATAAGGGATATTGGTCTGAAGTTTTCTATCTTTGTTGGGTCTTTTTGTGGTTTAGGTATCAGAGTAATTGTGGCTTCATAGAATGAGTTGGGTAGAGTACCTTCTGTTTCTATTTTGTGGAATAGTTTGTGAAGAACTGGGATTAGATCTTCTTTGAAGGTCTGATAGAACTCTGCACTAAACCCATCTGGTCCTGGGCTTTTTTTAGTTGGGAGACTATTAATGACTGCTTCTATTTCTTTGGGGGATATAGGGCTGTTTAGATCATTAACCTGATCTTGATTCAACTTTGGTACCTGGTATCTGTCTAGGAACTTCTCCATTTCATCCAGGTTCTCCAGTTTTGTTGAGTATAGCCTTTGGTAGAAGGATCTGATGGTGTTTTGGATGTCTTCAGGATCTGTTGTTATGTCTCCTTTTTCATTTCTGATTTTGTTAATTAGGATGCTTTCCCTGTGCCCTCTAGTGAGTCTGGCTAAGGGTTTATCTATCTTGTTGATTTTCTCAAAGAACCAGCTCCTTGATTGGTTGATTCTTTGAATAGTTTTTCTTGTTTCCACTTGGTTGATTTTGCCCCTGAGTTTGATTATTTCCTGCTGTCTACTCCTCTTGGGTGAATTTGCTTCCTTTTGTTCTAGTGCTTTTAGGTATGTTGTCAAGCTGCTAATGTGTGCTCTCTCTAGTTTCCTTTTGGAGGCACTCAGAGCTATGAGTTTTCCTCTTAGAAATGCTTTCATTGCGTCCCATAAGTTTGGGTATGTTGTGGCTTCATTTTCATTGAACTCTAAAAAGTCCTTAATTTCTTTCTTTATTCCTTCCTTGACCAAGGTATCCTTGAGAAGAGTGTTGTTCAGTTTCCATGTGAAGGTTGGCTTTCTATTATTTATTTTGTTATTGAAGATCAGCCTTAGTCCATGGTGATCTGATAGGATGCATGGGACAATTTCAATATTTTTGTATCTGTTGAGGCCTGTTTTGTGACCAATTATGTGGTCAATTTTGGAGAAGGTACCATGAGGTGCTGAGAAGAAGGTATATCCATTAGTTTTAGGATAGAATGTTCTGTAGATATCTGCCAGATCCATTTGATTCATAATTTCTCTTAGTTTCTCTGTGTCCCTGTTTAGTTTCTGTTTCCATGATCTGTCCATTGGTGAAAGTGGTGTGTTGAAGTCTCCCACTATTATTGTATGAGGTGCAATGTGTGCTTTGAGATTTACTAAAGTTTCTTTAATGAATGTGGCTGCCTTTGTATTTGGAGCATAGACATTCAGGATTGATATTTCCTCTTGGAGGATTTTACCTTTGATGTGTATGAAGTGTCCCTCCCTGTCTTTTTTAATGACTTTGGGTTGGAAGTCAATCTTATCAGATATTAGAATGGCTACTCCAGCTTGTTTCTTCATACCATTTGCTTGGAAAATTGTTTTCCAGCCTTTCATTCTGAGGTAGTGTCTATCTTTTTCTCTGAGATGAGTTTCCTGTAAGCAGCCAAATGTTGGGTCTTGTTTGTGTAGCCAGTTTGTTAGTCTATGTCTTTTTATCAGGGAGTTGAGTCCATTGATATTAAGAGATATTAAGGAAAAGTAATTCTTGTGGCTGTCTTCTTTTAGGCTTGTTGAGGGATTACCTTCTTGTTGTTTCTAGGGCGTGGTTCCTGTCCTTGTATTGTTTTTTTCTGTTATTATCCTTTGAAGGGCTGGATTCGTGGAGAGATAATGTGTGAATTTGGTTTTGTCGTGGAATACTTTGGTTTCTCCATCTATGTTAATTGAGAGTTTGGTTGGGTATAGTAGCCTGGGCTGGAATTTGTGTTCTTTTAGTGTCTGTATAACATCCGTCCAGGATCTTCTGGCTTTCATAGTCTCTGGTGAAAAATCTGGTGTAATTCTGATAGGCTTGCCTTTATATGTTACTTGGCCTTTTTCTCTTACTGCTTTTAGTATTCTATCTTTATTTAGAGCATTTGTTGTTCTGATTATTATGTGTCGGGAGGTATTTCTTTTCTGGTCCAGTCTATTTGGAGTTCTGTAGGCTTCTTGTATGTTCATGGGCATCTCTTTCTTTAGATTTGGGAAGTTTTCTTCTATAATTTTGTTGAAGATATTTGCTGGTCCTTTGAGTTGAATATCTTCATTCTCATCCACTCCTATTATCCGTAGGTTTGGTCTTCTCATTGTGTCCTGTATTTCTTGGATGTTTTGAGTTAGGATCTTTTTGCATTTTACATTTTCCTTGATTGTTGTGCCAATGTTCTCTATGGAATCTTCTGCACCTGAGATTCTCTCTTCCATCTCTTGTATTCTGTTGCTGATGCTGGTATCTATGGTTCCAGATTTCTTTCCTAGGGTTTCTATCTCCAGTGTTGCCTCATTTTGGGTTGTCTTTATTGTGTCTACTTCCCTTTTTAGGTCTAGTATGGTTTTGTTCATTTCCATCATCTGTTTGGATGTGTTTTCCTGTTTTTCATTAAGGACTTCTACCTGTTTGATTAGGTTATCCTGTTTTTCTTTAAGGATTTGAAACTCTTTAGCTGTGTTCTCCTGCAATTCTTTAAGGGATTTTTGTGCTTCCTCTTTAATGTCTTCTAACTGTTTACCAGTGTTCCTTTGTATTTCTTTAAGTGTGTTATTAAAGTCCATCTTGAAGTCCTCTACCATCATCAGGAGATATGCTTTTAGATCCGTGTCTAGCTTTTCTGGTGTGTTGGGGTGCCCTGTACTGGGCGAAGTGGGAGTGCTGGGTTCTGATGATGGTGAGTGGTCTTGGTTTCTGTTAGTAAGATTATTACATTTACCTTTCGCCATCTGGTAATCTCTGGGGTTAGTTGTTGTCGTTGTCACTGTTTATAGATTGGAGCAGAAGCTGTGTTCCACACACCAGAAGTCTCAAAATCCTGTGGCGGGGGTCGTGGGTAGCTGGCAGTACCCTGGTGCTGGTCCAGCCAGACGAGGCCTGTCGTCCTACTCAGACCGGTTTTCTGCTTCCCTAACTAATGCAGTCTCATGTCCAGCTCGCAATTGGATTGGAGCAGAAGCTGTGTTCCACTCTCCAGAAGTCTAAAGATCCTGTGGCGGGTGTTGTGGGTAGCTGGCGAGTGTCAGCCAACCCTGCGCCCTAGCTACCCTGGTGCTTTTCTGACCAGAAGAGGCTTGTGGCCCTATGTAGGCCGGATTTCTCTCTCCCCAACCAGAGCAGTCTCAGGTCCCGCGTGATTGGACTGGAGCAGAAGCTGTGTTCCACTCACCAGCAGTCTCTAAATCCTGTGGCGGGGGTCGTGGGTAGCTGGCGGGTGTCAGGCAACCCTGCGCTCTAGCTACCCCGGCGCTGATCCGGCCGGATGAGGCCTGTGGCCCTACTCAGGCCGGTTTCTGCTTCCCTAACTAATGCAGTCTCAGGTCCCGCGCCCAATTGGATTGGAGCAGAAGCTGTGTTCCACTCACCAGAAGTCTTAAGATCCTGTGGCTGGTGTTGGGGGTAGCTGGCGAGTGTCAGCCGACCCTGCACCCTCGCTACCCTGGTGCTTTTCTGACCAGAAGAGGCTTGTGGCCCTATGTAGGCCAGATTTCTCTCTCCCCAACCTGAGCAGTCTCAGGTCCCGCATGATTGGACTGGAGCAGAAGCTGTGTTCCACTCACCAGCAGTCTCAAAATCCTGTGGCAGGGGTCGTGGGTAGCTGGCGGGTGTCAGCCGACCCTGCGCTCTAGCTATCCGGCCGGATGAGGCCTGTGGCCCTACTCTGGCCGGTTTCTGCTTCCCTAACTAATGCAGTCTCAGGCCCCGCGCGCAATTGGATTGGAGCAGAAGCTGTGTTCCACTCACCAGAAGTCTTAAGATCCTGTTGCGGGTGTTGTGGGTAGCTGGCGAGTGTCAGCCGACCCTGCGCCCTCGCTACCCCGGTGCTTTTCTGACCGGAAGAGGCTTGTGGCCCTATGTAGGCCGGATTTCTCTCTCCCCAACCTGAGCAGTCTCAGGTCCCGCGTGATTGGACTGGAGCAGAAGCTGTGTTCCACTCACCAGCAGTCTCAAAATCCTGTGGCAGGGGTCGTGGGTAGCTGGCGGGTGTCAGGCAACCCTGCGCTCTAGCTACCCCGGCGCTGATCCGGCCGGATGAGGCCTGTGGCCCTACTCAGGCCGGTTTCTGCTTCCCTAACTAATGCAGTCTCAGGTCCCGCGCCCAATTGGATTGGAGCAGAAGCTGTGTTCCACTCACCAGAAGTCTTACGATCCTGTAGCTGGTGTTGGGGGTAGCTGGCGAGTGTCAGCTGACCCTGCGCCCTCGCTTCCCTGGTGCTTTTCTGACCAGAAGAGGCTTGTGGCCCTATGTAGGCCAGATTTCTCTCTCCCCAACCTGAGCAGTCTCAGGTCCCGCGTGATTGGACTGGAGCAGAAGCTGTGTTCCACTCACCAGCAGTCTCAAAATCCTGTGGCAGGGGTCGTGGGTAGCTGGCGGGTGTCAGCCGACCCTGCGCTCTAGCTATCCGGCCGGATGAGGCCTGTGGCCCTACTCTGGCCGGTTTCTGCTTCCCTAACTAATGCAGTCTCAGGCCCCGCGCGCAATTGGATTGGAGCAGAAGCTGTGTTCCACTCACCAGAAGTCTTAAGATCCTGTTGCGGGTGTTGTGGGTAGCTGGCGAGTGTCAGCCGACCCTGCGCCCTCGCTACCCCGGTGCTTTTCTGACCGGAAGAGGCTTGTGGCCCTATGTAGGCCGGATTTCTCTCTCCCCAACCTGAGCAGTCCCAGGTCCCGCGTGATTGGACTGGAGCAGAAGCTGTGTTCCACTCACCAGCAGTCTCAAAATCCTGTGGCGGGGGTCGTGGGTAGCTGGGGGGTGTCAGCCGACCCTGGGCTCTAGCTACCCCGGTGCTGATCCGGCCGGATGAGGCCTGTGGCCCTCAGCAGTTTTCAATTAATGTTTCCTTCTCTCTAATTTCTCTAGCCTGTATCATGATTACAAGAAACTAGCCAGCACATACATGGAACTCTTGTGCCAGTGACAGGATCACCAACTCTATCACAGTGTGCCAAGCATCTACTGCTTTACATGACCTCTTCTAGTCTTCACCTCACTACCTGATTCCCATTTATACACCAACTTTGGCTGCCAGCATGAAGTATATTCTTGATCACCCCAGGAAAACAGCTTCTGTGTGGTAATCTCAGGGTATAGTTATCCTAATGATGCTGATCTTTTCTTAATCACAACCTATTCCTCAGCTCCAAAGTTCCAGCAATCATTGTCCCAGAAAAAAATTTTCATATAGTGTATCTCCCTCCCTGCCTGCCCCCTTTCTCTGTTTATATGTTTCCAGTCGGGGGGGAGGGCATCTAGAAATTCCCAGAGACTAAGGATGTGAGTGGCCTCCAGGACTCAGTGGGGATGACCATAGCTGAAATTTCCAACAGTGGGAACCTAAATTGACTAGCTCCAGTAGAAAGACATAGCCCACATTTGAGGCATGGCACCACACACCCATTTTAAAATTTTTGAACCAGAATTGTTCCTATCTTAAGGAAATGGAGGTAATAAAATAGATAAGAGACTGAAGAAAAGGCCCAATTTGGGACCCATCCCATGCTCAGGCCCAAAACTCTGACACTATTACTGATGGCATTCTATGCTTGGAGACAGAAGCCTAGCATGGCTGTCCCCTTGGAGGCACTACCAGAAGCTGATTGAGACAGATGAAGATCCTTACAGCCATCCATTGGACTGAGGTCAGGGACCCCTATGAAACAGATAGGGGAAGGGCAGAAGAAGCTGAAAGGAATTGCAACCCCATAGGAAGAATAACAGTATTCACTAGCAATGAGCCCCTCAGCTACCAGAGACTAAGCCACCAACTAATGAACATACAGAGACTGGCACATGGCCCCTGTTATATATGTAGCAGGGATATATGCATTGTTTGGCCTCAGTGGGAGAAGATGTCCTTAATCCTATAGAAACTTAGTACCCTAGGGAAAGGGGATGCTAGCACAGTCAGAGTCAGGTGGAAGTAGGTGTGTGGATGGGTGAACAACATCTCAGGAGCAATTTGGATGGCGTATGGGGTAAAGGACACGTGAGGCAGGGACCAGGAAAGGGGGCAACATTTGGAATGTAAATAAATAAATAAAATAGATTATTTTCTCATATCATATTTTATATCATATAATATAGTCTCATATATCATAATATACTAAGTATTGTTTCTGGTCTCTTACTCCTATAAATACCAGAATATATACCATGTATCAGAATTGCATCATACCAGGCACTGCCAATACAAGAGTTATGGATTTGAATTTTCAATTATGTGTCTCAGACATACTAAGGCTTGTAACAGGAATTATTACAAATTATATTCTAGGTTTAGGGAAATCATAGTGTAAATACAGGGAAAAACACCAGACAACTTCTTATCTAGAGAAATGTTAGTCATCAATCAAGAACACCTATTACATTGTGAGTACACATTGAAGCCGATATGCCCCCCAAAAGTCAAGGCTACTTCTTTAATACTGATATTTGTGGTGCATCTCCATCATATTTATAGTCAGTTACAAAATTATCTCCTATCTTATAAAGCTTTGAAAAAGAATGACAGCCAGCCTGGTCCACATCCCTGTCTTTTATGTATCTAGGAAACTTCAGTTTTATATAGAGGGCTTAAGGAGGATTTTCCCCTATTTTCTTCTCATAAATGACTCTGAAACTGAAGACTCAAATTAACAATACCCTCTTGAGTTATGGAGGTTTAGCCTGTCCATAAGATTTTTATTATCAGCAGTCAAAGTAAATATCTACTTGATTACAATTGTTACATTACAACCCAGCATCATAAGAAATATGAGACGAAAGGATGGACCATCTAGAAACTGCCATATCCGGGGATGCATCCCATAATCAGCTTCCAAACGCTGACATTGCATACACTAGCAAGATTTTGCTGAAAGGACCCATATATAGCTGTCTCTTGTGCAACTATGCTGGGGCCTAACAAACACAGAAGTGGGTGCTCACAGTCAGCTATTGGATGGATCACAGGACCCCCAATGGAGGAGCTAGAGAAAATAACCAAGGAGCTAAAGGGATCTTCAACCTTATAGGTGGAACAGCAATATGAACTAACCAGTATCCCTCAGAGCTCCTGTCTCTAGCTGCATATGTATCAGA